>NC_141534.1:108405000-108705000 GCF_021556685.1 Rattus norvegicus
GAGAATCCTTACAACTCAACATTGGAAAATTTGCTTTGACAAATATGGTGATTTGAATAGGAATGGCTCCTATAGACTCATGTGTTTGAAATGCATGGCCCACCGGGAGTGGCACAATTAGGCTGTGTGGCCTTACTGGGGTGGGCGTGGCCTTGCTGGAGGAAGTGTCACTGTGGGGGAGAGGCTTTGAGGTGTCCTAGGCTCAACTGTGCCCAGGGTGGCACGCAGTCCCCTTCTGCTGCCTGCAAATCGAGATGTACAATCTCAGCCCCTTCTCCAGTACCTTGGTGCCTGCACACTGCCATGTTTCCCTCCATGATAACAATAATCTAAACCTCTGAACCTGTCAGACAGCCCCGACTAAATGCTGTCCTTTGTAAGAGTTGCCATGGAGTCCCCTCCCAACGGTAGGAGCAACTGCAACAACGCTTGGACTTCCTCTTCCTCCACTGAGCATCAGTAACATAAACTCAATACAGAGGGGAGGGAGGTGACGGTGGTAAGACCAGTGTCTAGCACGAATACAAGTGGGAGGAGACGGGCATCAGGGCAGACTACGAAACCACGGTCTGTACAATGTTCATTTAAACCATCATCCGGACGCCAACTTCAAACCACAGAAAACACGAAGTTTATTCCTCGGACAGCAGAAGCTCCGACCTGGGTCTCAGGTCTGTGCCTTCACACTTGGGAAGCTGCCTTCCAGGTCTTCAGCAAGAGCGACGTCAACCTCACGCACGACTTTAATGAAGTCTTCCACCTGGGAGTCACACAAAGAACCAAGGTTTGCAGCAGAGGAAAAGGTGGTTTTAAAGACACTGGCGGTTACCTATGAGAACATCCTCCTGGGGCTGCCAAATAACCCAATATAAAAACAAGAGACTTCCACTTGAAATACTCCAGTGTTGACCCTAGAAGGGACGACCCTAGCCAGCTCCTTCCCTCTTGGCTGTCACAGACTCCCACTGCTTCCTTGTAGGGTAGCTCACTGACAGTTTATCCTAACCCCCTTGCTGTCAGGTCCCCTCATGCCATCTCTCCCACAAGGCACAAGTCCCGGAAGGTATACCATCATTTTTGTCAATGGAATCAGCCCCTGTACATTCACCATACTCACCGCAGGGCTGTAGAGGGGCAGGAGGCTCTGAAATGCACAGCTACATTTCTGTTTACTTAACTGGCCCTCCTTCAGTCCCTGGGCCACGGTTTCCTATGACAGGCAAAAGAAAAATGTAATGTCAGAGAAGGGGACCGTCTGATGCTGCATCTGCAAACATAAACGTCAGTATATACGGTCACAGCTGGTGCATCAGCACCGCCTGCACTGAGCCTGTGTGACCCCAACACAGCTACTCTCAGCGGAGGGCACATGCTCACACACACTGCTGCCTGGGCCACGGCTGAGACCTGTCCTGCTCGCTTGCTGACTCCTCCCACCCACTGTTGGGAGTCTATGTGAGGCTTTCCCTCGTCTCCCTTATTCAGTTTCCAGACTTCCACTCCCCTGGAGATTACCAACCTTCGGCCCATTCGCCGGCTGGCTGGCCCCAGCCCTCGTCTCTATTCCTTTATGCCTGCTGCTTTTGAAAAAAATCTCTCCAAATCGATCCTTCCACTTGCTTAAAAGAAGGAAAAGGTTTCAGTAGCACCTCAGTTTTCTCAAGATTAAATCCAAACTCCCTAAAAGTGGCATCTAAGAAGTTTTACAACGTGTCCTGGGTTTTTTATCAACCCACCTTCCTGCTCTCTCCCTGTAACTTAAAAGACAAAGAAACATGTTTGTGTTTTCCTCCAAAACTTAAAGCAATGACAAACAATTTCTTAAAAATCATCTGAAAGCAATATAACAAAGATGCTACGGTGGTTTGAATAAGAATGGCCCCACAGGCTCGAAGGCTTGAATGCTTGGTCAGAGGGAGTGACGCTACTTGAAAGGATTAGGACTAAGAGGTGTGGCCTTGGACTAGGAGTGGCCTTGTTAGAAGAAGGGTGTCTAAGTGCTTTCTTTCGTGTAAGAGTTGATTCCGTCATGGTGTCTCCTCACATTAGTACAAGAGTGACTAAGACAGAAGTATTACCAAGAATAAACAGTCAAAATAAATAAATACATCAGGCTAGGGATGGAGCTCAGTGGTGAAGCCCTTGGTAAGCATTTGAAAAGTCTTGGGTTTGACTCTAAGCACCACAAAAATACAAAAATTTAAAATTTATGTATTTTGTTTTAATGTAAGAGTGCTCTGTCTGCATGTACACCTGCATGCCAGGAGAGGGCATCAAGTCCCTTTAGAGATGGTGGTGAGCCACCAGGTGGTTGCTGGAATTGAACTCAGGACCTCTGGAAGAACAGCCAGTGCTCTTAACCTCTGAGCCACCTCAGTAGCCTTCCCCTCACCAATACAAAATATAAAAAATGAGATCTTTAAAAAGAAGAAACATAAATAATACACAAATATATTAAAAGATAATCCCAGCTCACTAATAAGAAAAAACATAAATCAAAATAGGGCACAAAATTTCACCTGTTGAATTTAACATAAATACTCATAAGAGCCAAACAAAATCAACATTTTCACATGTCGGAAATTATCCATATAAATGTTAGTAATGTAGTCTGTCAATAAGCCTTTTATCGCTCCTGTGGGCATGTGCACACACAAAAACCACATCGGTTATTTTAAAACTACAGATAATAACATAAAAACTTCCCAAATTGGGGTTGGGGATTTGGCTCAGTGGTAGAGCGCTTGCCTAGCAACCGCAAGGCCCTGGGTTCGGTCCCCAGCTCCGAAAAAAAAAAGAAAAAAGAAAAAAAAAAAAAAAAAACAAAAAAAACTTCCCAAATTGAGTAAAATAGTCACACTGCTTTTATATATAAAACAATAACAGTGAAAGAAAGAATATACTCTTGCAAGATGGCCTCTGACTTCCACTTAAAACAAAACCCCAGACGGGGCTGAGGATGCAGCTCAGAGGGAGACTGCTTGCCTATCAAGCCCAAAACCCCAGGTCTCAATCCCAGAATCACACAAGACAGGAAAGAAGGGAGGAGAAAAAAAACAGTTTTTTGGTTTTTTTGGGTTTTTTTTGGTTCTTTTTTTCGGAGCTGGGGACCGAACCCAGGGCCTTGCACTTCCTAGGTAAGCGCTCTACCACTGAGCTAAATCCCCAGTCCCAAAAAACAGTTTTTAATTCCATAAAAAATAAGAGTAGAGCTGAGGACACAACAAGTGGCCCAGCGTTTGTCCGGTCACCTCTCCCAGGGTACCGGCTCAGTTCTATCCCAGGACACCCACTCCTTTCCTAAAAGTTTCAAGTTCAGGATATCAAGCAATCTTAGTTTGCTTAAGAAACCACCAATACTTCCCTCCTACCTTTGTTAACACCTGAAAAATATTAGAAAGGAATTCACATGAAATGTCCTTCAAGATCTTCATATGGAAGTCATCTTGGGTGGAACCACAGATCGTAGGTTCTTCTGTATCAGACTCTGAGGGGTTCTCTGGTTTCTTCTGACAATGTTCCACATTTTGTAACACCCGAATTAGGCTGTTAATTAGAGGAAGATCCCCTACATGGAATTAAAAGAATAAAATTAAGTAAGTACTCATTTTTTGTCTGTCTGTCCATCCGTCCATCCGTCCATCCATCCATCCATCCTGAACTAGTGCTACATATCCTTTAGGGTCTGCAGAGAGAGCGGTTTCTGCTTCTGGTTCCTGCTCTGACTTCCACCAATGACGACCTGTAACCTATAACCTCAAATGAACTGTGTCCCCACATCCAAGTTGCTTTTTTTTTTTTAAACATTTATTTATTTTATGTATGTGAGTGCATTGTTACTCTCTTCAGACACCAGAAGAGGGCACCAGATCCCATTACAGATGATTGTGAGCCACCATGTGGTTGCAGGGAATTGAACTCAGGACCTCTGGAAGAGCAGCCAGTGCTCTAACCCCTGAGCCACCTCTCCAGCCCTCCAAGTTGCTTTTGCTCAGTGCTGTATCACAGAAGCACAGGAAACTAGAACAATCCCCAACTCCACAGAGCTCCTCTGCAGGGCTTGAAGCAGTAAGGAGAGAGCTAACTGTAACAGGGAGCTAACAGTCTGCCCCTGTTCTGCGCAGATATAAAACTATGTAACGTTGGGGACAGGGGTCCCTGCAGCAAGAATGCCTAATACTGTGACATCAAGAAGGGATGTTGCTGGTCTCACACAGAAAAACTCTGTGCCACACAGAAAGATCACACACACACACACACACACACACACACACACACACACACACACACACACACACAGAGCACTCATTGGCCAAACTGCACGACAAGAGAGAGTAAGATAAACACATCTGCAGTAGGAGATAAGGACTCCCCAGCTTTTCACATCAAAGCAAGCCTAAGAAATCTCTGAGGTTTAGGAGATGAGCAACTCAACAGCTGACACCCCGACATCTGCATTTTTAGCTCAGGCCTCTCCCCAGCTCCTAACTTACACTGCCCCTCACCACCTCCACCAGGACACCAACAGGCAGCATGTTTAAAGCCAGTCATCACACACATACACACAGACAGACAGACAGGCAGACAGGCAGACAGACAGATGCACACACGCACGCACGCACGCACGCATGCACAGAAACCACCACTCTTCCTATCCCTAAAGTGACCATCTGGTAGTATCCTCCCTCACTGCTACTGTTCCTGCCTTGATCAAAGCTAGAGCCTTGCTTGTTCTGATGCCACACAGCCTGCCCCCCTTCTCCCTTTTTACTCATGACTCCCTACGCTTACCAGCCCATGGGCATCACAATCAGCCACATCTAGTCAACCTGAGCCTTCCATGGCTCCCTGCCTCACCCACGGCCGAGGTCCTGCCCTGCACTCTACTCCCCAGCAGCTGCACTACTTCTCTTCACTCAGAGGCCACCCTAGCCGTATGGAGACTCCAACACACAGTACACAGTGCCCTTAGTCTCCATGTGCAGACTCCTCCTGAGCTTCCACATGACGACCTCCACCAGCTCCCCCAGGCTGTTCAGTGTCACTTGTCAACAAGTTTCAGACCCTCAAACAGGACTGAGCTGCCTACCTTACCTACCAAAGCAGACTGGGCCTCCGGGTTCTCCCAGAATCTCTCAGTCCCTCCCTGGCACACCCCGCCCCCAACCTTGAACTCTCTAGTCCAGGAGCTGGGCTGCCCTTCCCCCAGAGGCTCCTCCCTGTATAATCCAGACACTTTGGTCCCCTTTTCTGTCTCTGTTCTCACCCTGCATGCACACCCTTTCTCTCTTTCTCTTCCCCCTCCCACCACCTACCTCTCCCCCCATGGTGACTTCCCTGGCCTTGGTCTTTGGGGCCAGTGAACTCGTCTGAGAGCATCTTCCCAATACACCAACATTTAATATACTCTAACCTGGCTTTTCACTGGATTTCACTGGCAGAGAAATAACTTACTAATAACCCCTCCTTAAATATAAACAGTGCTTACTTGTTGAAAAATATATATATTAAAACAGGAAAATGTCAAAACATCCTCGAATGGAAAAAACAAGCACTTTATGCCCAGTAACACTAAAGGGTGAAGCTCTTGAGACATTACCTACAGAGTCAGAAGAAGACGAGAGTTTCCCACCAGGTATTTAAAACACCAGAGACACTAGGCAACACACTTAGATAAGAAAAAGAAGTCAGACAAAAAAATATGACAAAGTACGTGTAACTTCAGATAAAGTTGAGGATTATCGTGGAACCTATTACTAAAAACTGTAAGACAAAGGCTGGAGAGATGACTCAGTGGTTAAGAGCATTGACTGCTCTTCCATAGGACCCTGGTTCAAATCCCAGCTCCCCTATGATGGCTCATAAGCCTTTCCCAGGGGATCCAACACTTTCTTCTGGCTTCCATAGACACGAGGCAGCTGGTGCACACACACACACATACATACAAACATACATACACACACACACACACACACACACACACACACACACATGTATGCAGACAAAACACCTATACACATTAGACATACATACAGACAGGCAGGCAGGCAGGCAGGCAGATAGAATTCAAGAGCAACAAGACAGGGAATGGATACAGCTCAGTGACAGGATGTCCACCTACGTATGCAAGGCCATGGGTCGAACCCTAAGCACAGCAAAGTCAAACTACTGGCAAGTCAGTAAGGGTGCTAGAATCAAAATTAATATACAAATCAACAGCTTCATAAAGCCCAACAATAGTGAGAAGAAAGTATGTGACAGAGAACAGCTATCCAAAGATAAAATGTCTGGGAATAAACCTAACACAAATATTACGAGGTCTGTAGACTGAGCACAGAACGGCTTCTGAGACGGGCAGGCCTACACAGTGCACTCCCTCCTCGACACAGCCCATGCTCAACGCAGCCCCACTTAAAGATCAGCAAGCACTTGGGGCTCTGCACTAAACAAGTCAAAGCTGCCCACGCCGTCAAAAACAGAGACATCAGACTGAAGAGACATGGTCCTTACTAGATGCCCTAAAGCGGTCCTTACTAAATGCCCTAAAGCCCTGTGGCGGCTGATCTGTGAGCTCAGCAGTGCAATTAATAAAATGCAGAGGACATTAGGATGTATTCATGGTAAAGCAAGGGGTACCTGTGGATTGACCACGCCATTTGGTGCTGCTTTCTTTTCGGTGCTGGGGACTGAACAAGGATTGCGCTCATGCTAAGCAAGCACCCCATTAGAGCTGCACCCCATTGGAGCTGCACCCCACACCTCTCCTCAATGCCTTTTATAAACATTCCCATATGTTTTGTATCTAATATTTTATGTGACTAGGGTCCTGAATAATGATACTTTCTTTCTGAGGAGAAAAGGTGAGAGAGAAACCCAGCGACAGCGCATGCCGCCTGGCCCTGGCGATCTGGTGGGCACCAGTCCAGCGTGGTGACACCTCACTTGCCTTCCTCTATCTTCAGGTGCTCCTGTTCGGCCCGTGAGGCACTGATGGCAGACAGCACTGAGAAGACAGAGGCTAGCACTGTCTTCTGCTCCTGCAGGATGACGGGCGGGTCATCGGGCTGGCAGAATTCGTGGCACACCAGGTCAAAAAGCAAACTCCATGTGTCTTTCCCAGTATCAGGACACTGCACTTAAGAAACGTTTTTAAAAAGTAGTCATTTTAAAGCTAATGAACACTTAAATGAGCAACTTCAGTGAGCGCCAAGAAACGGCCTTACCGATTGCTTGAACCCCATCATCCACCGTGGTGAGCAGCTGTAGGACGTGCATATAAACATCCAGCCCTTCCAGGTTTTCAGAACTGAGCGGACAGAAACAGCAAAAACACTCGTAACTTCACTGGCTCAGTCATTCCCTCTCTCAGCAGGTGTGGAACAGACAACCATACGGACTCCGCTCACTAGCACCTCCATTGGAATGGGGAAAACAGAAAAAAAGGGGGTGTGTCTGTGTCTGTCTGTGAGTGTGGAAGTGTGTGAGGTGTATGTGTGAACAAGTGTGCGTGCGTGTGAGTATATGTGTGTAAACATGTATGTAAGTATGTGTGTGCATGTATGTCTGTGAATAAGTGTGTGAATGTATATGGGACGTGTGTAAATGAGGGTGAGTGTGTGAGAGTGAGTCTGAGTGTGTGAGTGTGTGTGAATGCACACGTGTGTGATACTGAGATTTTTTCATGGGAGGGATATGAGGCCTACGGCACCAGGCACCATGGTACTGAGGCTCTCTTCTGCTCAACACTTTGTATTCTTAGAACTCAAAATGCTGCTTCTTATATTTTTGGTTGTGAGCCTAGCCTTTAACGGCTGAGCCATCTCTCCAGCCCAAAATGCTGCTTCTTCAACCAGACAATTAAGTGAAGAGGGGGGCAAGTACTGGTTTAGCTGTGCTGGTGCAAATATCTATCATTTGGGGCACTTACTGCCAGGGGCCAGGAAGGCAGAGGGTATTAAGATGCTACCCCCACCTTCACAAGGAATACTGGTCTGGGAGGAAAGTAGGTAATTAAAGGGGTAATGACCTAAAAATGAAATGACTTTAACACTTAGGGCCCAGGCACTGAAGAGCACACAGAAATTCAGTCAGGGAAGAGATCTTAAGGGAAACGGTGCTTCCACAGAAATCTCAAGTGTGGGTGTTTGCGGCCTGGGCAAGAGGCACCCTGAGCAAAGGCTTGAAGGCAAAAGAGCTGGGTTCATCTGAAGAATGGAACGACAGTGAGCTGAAGCAAGGGCACAGATGGACAGGCTTTGTGTGGGGGCTTCTACGCAAAGGCTTTGTAGAGAGGCTTGTGTGCCAGCCTTGCAAAGCTGGCCCATTTCCTAAGAAGGCGACTGAAAAGCCTGCCACAGGAACTCAGACAGGTGTGCGCTCCCTGCAAAAGCAGCCGTAAGGCTGAGTCTTGAAAGAAGCAAGGCAGGCGGCTCAGAAGGTAGGGGAGTGTGGCACTTGCCCAAGCCAGAGACAACAGGCCTGGTTGCCAGAATGGGATCCCAGGATGAGCCAGGAGCACGGTTCAGAAGCTGACTGGCCATGAGGAGAGCTGGGTGGGGAAGAGCGAGTAAGGACTTCCGGTTCTCCCCCATTCTCCAAACAAGATGACAACAGCACAATTTACACACTGGGAATCCTGAAGAAGCAGGTGTGTGTGTGTGTGTGTGTGTGTGTGTGTGTGTGTGTGTGTGGTGTGTGTATTTGTGTGTGTATGTATGTGTGTGGTCTGTGTGTGTGTGTGGTGTGTGTATGTATATGTGTGTGTATGTGTGTGTGGTCTGTGTGTGTGTGTAGTGTGTGTGTGTAGTGTGTGTGTGTAGTGTGTGTGTGTGTGTGGTGTATGGTGTGTGGTGTGTGTTGTGTTTGTAGTGGGTGTGTGTGTGTGGTGTGTGTGTGGTGTGTGTATGTGTGTGTGTGTGTGATATGTGTGTGTGGTTTAAACTTCATTTTGATAAAAGATATAAAACTAATAGCATTTAACATACTCTAATCAGTTCTGAAACTATGCTAACAACTAAGTGGATAATTCAAATATTAGTATTGTAGTAATTAGTAATAAATTGTTTTAACAACCTATAAACTCCTGCCTCTCATGACAAGACACTGAAGCCCCCAAGTCACCCACCTATGCAGACAGGTGTACAGACACAAGGAGGAAGCAGGGAGAAAACAAGTCTGTGCAATGGAGCTGTTTCACAGTCAACATAAAATAAAACAAGCAAACCCTTCCTCTTTATTTAAAGTACATAAAACTGCTGTTGGTAGCCACAGCAAGCTAAACACTGTAGCAGAATTTTAACAGAGTCATCGAATCTGGCACAAATCCCCAAAGGATGGCACCTAGGCTTTGAAGCAGCCCTTTGCAACTAGTCAGAGACTGTTAGCTTAGCTTTATGGAGCTGCTCTTCCAAAGACTTCTCAGAGCCTGAATTCATCCCGTGGTGTCTGTGTGTCTGTGTCTCTGTCTCTGTGTCTGTCTGTGTGTCTGTCTGTGTCTGTGTCTCTGTGTCTGTCTGTGTCTGTGTCTCTCTCTCTCTGGTCGACCCAAGTAACTAAGAACACTGACAACACACCTATGAGCAAGTCACACCAGATCAAACGATTTCAACGGTTAAGTTTCCTGCAGAGAAAATATTCTGCCATCATGAACCCATGCATCCTGCACACTGAATGAAGCTAAGACTCTTCCGTCTAGGGATGTCTTGAACAAGTGGATTTTCCTACAACGTTCTGTACAAGAATTCACCTACCGTACTTGTTTGGCAGCTTCCAGTATACAGGGTACAATGGAAAACACGGGCTGCTCTTCAGAGTCCTCCTGGGATTGGTCTGGAAGCCGGGCAGCCCCATTTCTAATCCATTCCTGCATGAGTTTTTCATCTAAGTCAAAGAGTTTGTCCACGACCTCCCCGACCTTCACCAGCAAGTCAACTGCAGGGAAGACAGTGTTCAATGAGAAACCAAGTACAGCATCTCCGGCTGCTCCCAGAGCCGAGTCTGCTGAGGCCTCGCTCCCTCCCAGGGTGCCTCCTGCAGCCCATTTAACCTCCTGCAGAGCTGAGTGGCTTCCTGGGGCTGGAGAGATGGCTCGGCCAGTAAGAGCACCAGCTGCTCCTCCAGTGCACCCAGGTTTGATTCCGAGCACCCACACAACAAGCAGCTCTCGACTGTCTATAACTCCAGTCCTAGGGGATCTGACACCCTCTTCTGGCCTCTGTGGGCACCAGGCACTCACCAGCATGTGAGAGATACACATACTGTAAAAGTGAAAACATGAACTGACCCACTCTTCCCCCTACACTCTGTGGTGACTTACCATTCGTTGAACTCGACATAATGAAGCAAACGCTAGCGTAAACAGATGGATGCTCGCGGATCCTTCTAACCCAGACGCTGGCCACTTCTGTCTGGGAAAGGCAAGTAAGCAACAACCTACGTGAAAAACGTGAGCTCAGAATCAACCTGGACAACAGTAAAGGCCACAACAGCAGGGAATTCCCTCTGCCTTCCCAGGCCCCCTGTGAGAACCACGTACCTGCAGGTTTCCAGCAGGGTGGGTGGGTCTGAGTCGCACAAACACTGCAGCAGCACCTGCCTGCAGAGCCACAGTGAGCGGCAGCTTCACGCATCGCATTGCAAACACCACTCTCCATTTCACTTACGCATTTTTAAAATCATAAGACGGAGTGTAAACGCAGAAAACCCCATCAAGACGCAGGTGAATCCTGAGCTTCCTCTCAAGCTTCCTAAGGCTGCGACCCTTTAACACAGTAACCCTTCATGATGAGGGACCCCGGCCCTACAATTATTTTGCTGTTATTTCATAGATGTTTTTACTACCTCATCATTGTTCTTCTATTACTGACCTGAATCATAATATGAATGTCTGATATGGGACCCGCAAGGGGTCACGACCCACAGATTGGGAACTCTCTGTAGAGCCAGCACTCACGTTTCTCAGGAATAACAGCTGCCCGCCCGCAGCCCCCATTCCGCTCTACCCCAGACCGCAGTCCCCTCTCCCAGGCGACCATGCCTTCTCCGGCAGTCACCTCTACTCTGCGGTTCTGTTAAACACATTTCACATCTAATTTGATATGGAAGAACTTCATGATTTTTCCTTAAAAGATCTTTCCGTTATCCGTGCATCTTTTTATTCGTTTTCAAGTGACACAAAATCACCGTTCACTTGTTCTTCAATTCACCTTGTGTGTGAACGTAACAAAAACAATCCAAGAGGCCCAGGTACTTGAGAACGGGGATAAACCGAATGACCCTCTGATAAGAACTGCCTGGGACAATAGCTTTAACTTATGCTGGACACAGACTTCATTAAGAACCTCAGTAACAGCCATGAACCATCCATAAGAAAGTGAGAATCATGGAGGTGCACAGTGCTCTCAGATCTGTGGTAGCCTCCTAAGTGAGACTCCACCACTAAAAGGCACTCTGCCCAAAGCTTCCTGGCTTGTGGAGGAGAAGTAGCCTCTAGGCTTGAGCCTTTTTAATTCCAGAGGTGGCCCTTTATTTTCCCGTCTATGGGCAGGTCAAAGTTCACAGAGCAACACTGTTCGGCAATTGAGTTTGTCAGACTAGCTCTGAGTCGTCGGATTCTCTATGCTGCCCCCAGCTCCAGGTTAGGCTCTACATACTCTTCAACCAGCCCACTTACTATGAGGACTCACGCCTTTGCCCACAGATGCACAGGCCCCGCCCTGAGTCATGTCCACAGCTATACAGATGCCTCAGCCTCATCAACACAAGTGCTCCTGAGACATGGAGCACTCCACACTCCCACCTCTCCCAGGGACCAGGATTCCCCTGGGATAGAAACTTAGAACCCATCCCAAGAAACACCGCTGTTGGGTGGTAGGACTTACCCATGATCCTCGCACTTGCTGACGGACTCGCATATCTCCCGGAAGCAAGCCATATTCCCTAAAATTCCCACACAGATTTCCTGTCAAGTCAAATTTCACAGGTCACAATCGATATAAAGTTATCACAAAGAATAGCAACTTGAACAAAGCCTTGTACTGCACCAAGTTTGAGGGGAAAGGACGGGGAGGCAGGGTATGAAGGTGCACTGCCAGCATCCATATTTAACACACAGCTCAGGTGGTTGAGAAGGAGCAAAAGACACAAAGGAAGTCGGGAGGTGCAAGTTATTAAGGAAAGGTTATGGCGCAAAGGATTCTTACACAGAGGACTAATGGAGAGAGCAGCAGGAAACCCAAGCAGACATGAGCATAATACAGTAGAGGGAAAGGATTAGGACTATCTGCACCTGACTGCCATGATCAGGAGTTTGGAGTTGGGGTTGGGGATTTTGCTCAGTGGTAGAGCGCTTGCCTAGCAAGTGCAAGGCCCTGGGTTCGGTCCCCAGCTCCGAAAAAAAGAAAAGGAAAAAAAAAAAAAAAAAAAAAGAGTTTGGAGTTGATATGGGACGGTGTCCAGAGTCATGAAAGTTCTCAAGGAGGGGGCTCAACAGGACACCGAACTGTGCTGTCCTGTATCATTTCACGCAGTAAGTGCACAATGGGGACTGTACTGTCCCTTTTCAAATGAGGACACTGGAGCCAGGAGAGTCAAGCAATCTGCCCAAGATCTCCCACTAGGAAGCTGCGGCAACCCAGAGCCCGGATGTCAGGTAGCAGGATGCTCAGCCCATGAAGACGGGGCCACTACCAGTGAGGCGGGGATGGCAGGCACGGAAAAGCATGGAGCCAAAGACTCCACAGGTCTGGCCAACAGTCTGTGGGAAGGCGAAGAGAGAACATAAGGCTTGGCTACTTTGAAATTACCTCCATTTCCCAGCTACAGTAACAGTCACATCTATAAGAAAGACGAAAACGAAAGGACACGGCGCGTTCACACAGTCCAGGTTTCCACACTTGCTGGGACGTGATACTTAGGGAATTTGTTAACAGAATCAGAATGCCCAGAGCAAAGCCTCCAGAGCCAGTGTTTACCAAGGCCACACGGCTCCGTGTGATAATCACTGAATTAGAATGAAGGACAGGGATTAGAAAATATAGCATGCAAGGTTGAACGTCCCTGGACAAAGACGGACGTTGCGCCAGTTACTAAAAGGGGAGTCGGGGTTTCATGGTATCGTGAAGAGAGCTGTAACTTGAGAGTAAGAATCAGAGCTAAGCTGGCTGTGGCAGCATGTGCCTGTAACCCCAGCTTTGCAGGCTGAGATGGAGATCGCCAGCTCAACCCTGCCTGCATCGTAACTGTGCAGGGACTCACTATACAAATGACTCTAAGGCAAGGGTCTGCACCTGGGCAGGAGTCTAGACTGAGACATAGGAAGAAACAGGAAGGGGAACAAGTATAATGAAAGTGTGAGAGTTCTACTAAAATGCAGGTGGATCAAACTTTGGGAAAAGATCAAGAGTGTTGGGGCAGAAAACACGTTCTCTTATCAACAGAGAGAGAATGAGTGAGCTTTCTGCCAAAGGACCACCTCCTGACCGGGCTGCTCATGGGAATTCCCTCCCCACCCCACCCCCAGATATCAAACTCTGCCTAGACTCCCACGTGGAGATGTGGCCTGATTCTTAAAGGTCCTGTAGGACAAAGCTTTTGAAAAGGGTATGACCCTGGTCTAAAGCACTGACGTCACAGGGAACACAGCGGACATCGTGGGTCCTGCCCCAACCTGCTGCATCAGACACTCCTGAGGGGGGCGCAGTACCACGATGTGGGATGTGACAATGTATGCTGGTGGTCTAGTGATTCCACCATCCAGACAGGCCGAGGACCCAAGTTAGCAGACTGTGACTAGGACACATTACAACAGTGTGGCGAATTCCTGAACTGACTCAATACATTTAAAATAGTAACATCCAGGAGACAACTCCTCAAAATTGCTGACACTTCAAGTTAATGTAAGGATTCAATATGGGCAGAGCATTCCAATAAATAAAAATCTTGATTCAGAGTGCTGGAGAGATGGCTCAGTGGTTGAGAGCACTGGCTGCTCTTCCAGAGGTCCTCAGTTCAAATCCCAGCAACCACATGGTGGCTCACAACCATCTGTAATGAGATCTGATGCCCTCTTCTGGTGTGTCTGAAGACAGCTACAGTGTACTCATATATAGTAAATAAATAGATCTTTAAAAAAGAAGAAGTAGCAATCGGGTTTTAGTAGAGTCGGGCTTAGGCTCAAACCCTAGCTTGTCTTTAACAAGCTGTGAGATTGGACACGTTCTCTGAGACTCTTCCATCTATTTTTTTTTTTTTTGACTCTTCCATCTATTAAGTGTGTCTCATAGGAGCAACCCGTACTGAGAACCCGTCACGTGCTCTACAGAGACGTAAATGGCAGTAAAGCTTGGGACACTTCACTGCTCACGTCGTTGTTCTTGGGACCTTGCAGAAAAGTGCCACGCTGAGTTACTGACTCAGACCAGAAAAGGAAGGGAAGGACAGCACCGGCGCCATGCTGGTGAGACGGGATGCAGGCAGCCCTGGACCAGGAAGAGCATGCACGAAGTTCTCACGATCACAGTGAAGTCCTGAGTGACAACCACCTTAGGATGGTTTTAGGCAGCGGAGGGCTTTGTGAATGAAAGGAACAGCCAACTGAGACACAAATAGCCGGTCAGCGCTTACACTGTCCCTTGTCCTGTAGCATGTTAGCAGCCTGGCGTGGTTGTGCATGGCTGTGCCCATCTGGTTTCCACAGCTGTTAAATCAGAGCATCGATCTCCCTCCCCCATCTAGTCCAAATCTAAAATTCTACATACCGAGTCCTTTCAAGGAGTGCGTTACCTAAGAATGTTCAACAAGTATTGGTCCACTGATTTACTGGCTTAGAGCTAATAAGCAAAGCAAGGGAAAGAACTCTATGTACTTACTCTTAATCGGGGACACCTGGATCTGGTCAGCACCCCCATGAATATGTCCGGAGCCTTAAATTCTTGGAGAAATAAAGCCACATCCTATGAACAAAAGTGATTATCAAATCTAATGCCGGATCCTGCTTCAAGCTTCACAATTCAACCCTAAAAGTCTAATTTCACACTGACTTCCTTTCCTCCACAAGGGAAAACCTAAGGTCAGGAACGGTGCAAAAAACGGCAAAAGAAACATAGGAGTCTTTGTGGTACCTGGTCCCAAGACAGTGGGACCCATAAACCAATCGAAACCTGGCTGTGATGCACCAGACAATGACCCTCCTCTTTTCTGTATGGAGGTTTCTTTTTCTGTCCACCTAGAACTTCCATTGACTTATTCAAACACATTTGCTGACTGTTAGAAGCTGGGGGTGAAAAAGGTGTAAGAGGGGTACGGGGAAAGAGCCAACTTCTAAATTTCACCCAGTAAGAACTTAAAACTTGGGCTGGAGAGATGGCTCAATGGATAAGAGCACTGTCTGTTCTTCCAGAGGTCATGAGTTCAATTCCCAGCAACCACACGGTGGCTCATCTATAATGAGATGCCCTCTTTAAGCATGCAGGTGTTCATGCAGATAGGGCACTCATACATAAAATAACTATTTTTTTCTAAAAAAAGAACTTAAAACCTAAACTTAGAACTTAAAACTGAAATATCAGGAGTTAGATTTCCAAAATCCTTAATAGAAAAGAGGGAAAGGGGTTGTTGGGTTTCGTTTTTTGAGAAAGGGTTTCTCTGTGCAACCCTGGCTGTCCTGGAACTCACTCTATAGACCTGGCTGTCCTTAAACTCAGAGATCCAGTTGCCTCTGCCTCCAGGGTGTTAGGATTAAGGGTGTGTATCACACCACCTGGCAATGAAACAAAAAATCCTGACTGCAATGTAACTACCACAGCCTGGTACTTCCCCCTACAGATTTTGTCTCACCCGTATCATCAAAAGGGGCACACCAAACAGGTGACCCAAGAGTGGACATGTGCCCCAGAGAGATGAATCTCACCTAGTCATGTAAGGTACAAAAACTAAATATACGTGTGTCAGCAGCTCTTAGTGATGTCACAGCTGTCTTAGTTCACATCTATGTTAAATACACTATGATGTCCACAGGATGGAACTGTACATGTGTTTAAAGGTACGATTTTAACATTAATACCTCCTGTGACTTCATACTCTGAACCACAAACTGGAGGGACTGAAATCACTGAACAGTCCTTTCCTCAAACAGTGAGGGAATGAACCTTTTTACTTATCTATTTATTTTATGTATGTTATGGTTTGAATATGCTTAGCCCAGGGAGGGCCACACATGTGGAGGTTGGCCTTGTTGGAATAGGTGTGTCACTGTGGGTGTGGGCGCTAAAACTCTCACCCTAGCTGCCTAGATGTCAGTATTCTGTTAGCAGCCTTCAGATGAAGATGTAGAACTCTCAGCTCCTCCTGCACCATGCCTGCTTAGACGCTGCCATGCTCCCACCTTGATGATAATGGACTGAACCTCTGAACCTGTAAGCCAGCCCCAGTTAAATGTTGTCCTTTATAAGACTTGCCTTGGTCATGGTGTCTGTTCACAGCAGTAAAACCCTAACTAAGACAATGTACGCAGTACTCTATCTACATGTATACCTCAAATCCCGGTATAGATGGCTATGAGCCACCATGTCCTTGCTGGGAATTGAACTCAGGACCTCTGGAAGGACAGACAGTCCTCCTAACCACTGAGCCATCTCTCCAGCCCTTTCACTACCTCCTCACTCTGTTCAGAATCTCGATCCCATCCACATTACCTCATCTGTGGACATATCCCAGACTCTGCAAATTTCATTCTCCATTTCTTCAGCAAGCTCCACCTGTTCTTCCTCATCCTCTGGGCCAGATGTGACACTTTCGGGTGTGACAGTCTTCAGAAACATAAAGGGGGGGAAAAAATCAGTTAAAATACTCATAGTTCTTCGGGTAAAATATTACCACTTAGAAGTCTCAGTATCTTAAAAAGTATCTCCTCTGACAAAAATCTCTAAAATCTAGCACCTTGAATAGATCTATACATTAAATACTCTTCAAGTACTCTCTGTAGGTGCTGCGGCAGAAAAATGAGAACAACAACGTAACCTTTTGGTTTTAAATGATGTAGGGTTGATGTAGGAAAGACATACAATCAGACAGTCACAATAGGAAAAGGCTGACTGAGTTGAACTGGTGAAACTATGGTGGACCTATTCCTGGGAGAAGACAGACATTTCTCTTAAAAGGAGAAAACTAAATCTTATGGGAAGGGTAGGACTCTGTCCTGGGGAAAGGAGGTGAGTATTGGGAGGTGACTACAAGAGCTCAGAAAGCATAACACACGTTTGGAGATGGCCAACAGTCTATTGGTGTTAGAACACAATGTATGGTAATATGGCTGAAGAGGGTGCAGCCAGCCTTGGAGACCCAGTTAGGAAACAGAAAGTTTCCTCCTATGAGACACAAGAACAATCTTTAGAAATAATAAAAAAGGAAGGTTGTTTTGGCAATGTAGAAAATGGCTCGGAGCAAACAGAAACAGAAATTGGCGGCATAGACAGCAACAGGCAGAAAACCCACACCTATTGGCAGCCTCATTATAATCTCAATTATACAAAATCTTGTGTACGATAATACTGGTTATCTTGTTTTGTAGAAACTACGAAAGAAATCGAGGAATTGGGTTAACGAGTCATGCTTCCAACATGGGATAAGCTGGCGTCTTGGAGATCAGGGGTGTCCAGACTCCAAACTATGCATTACACTAAAACAAGAGCCAACAAAACACGAATGGTAGGGTCTCGAGTTCATAAGTGACAATGGGGTTAGGAAGTAAAAGCGGAGTAGAGACGTGCGTGGTGTAGTTCTGGCAAGTTAGTAAATCGGCACCCGCGAACTTCCAGCATCCCATCCACTCCCCTGGCACGGAGGGCGCCTGCGCCAGTCTCCGCACCTGGATGAGCCCGCTAAGGACGCCGAAGAGCCAGTGCTTGCTGTAGACCGTGTTGCCGATGCGGTCTCCACTACCCAGGTCCTCTTCATCTTCCTGATCACAGCTAGGCGGCGGAGGAGACGGGTTGCGATCCATGCCAGCGCGCGCCAACAGAACCGGAAGCCCCGGAGTAGGCGAGAGGACGCGCCAGAGAGCCCAACGCGCCCGGCGCTGCTCGCTCACAGCGCCCCCTGCAGTCAGACTCCCGCGTGATCGGGAACCTGCAGGATCCGTGGGGTCTCTCTCTCAAAGTGTCCACTCAGGACCACGAGTGAGCACAGAACACACACACATCAGTATTACCTGCCCTTTGTCTGGAACGAAGAGGGGAAAGGGAAAAAATATTTAGCCAGGGAAGAGGAGGATCCTGACTTTATCTCAGTGAAGTCCACTTCCCAGTAGGCCCTGGGCCGATTCCCAAGGAGCCTCCTGTCAGAGTCTTCTTTATTCCTGCAAACATTTACCTCTTGGCATGGTACACATCAGTGCACTATCTGCTCCACAAGACACTTGAAGCCTGGACCATAATATTTAGTTTTTGAAAACGTCTGGATGAGTCGGCTTACCCCTAAGTGAGTCCATCGATGCATTTGCTGTACTATGGCCTCTGCCTGCTTTTGTGGCAGGATCTTCTTTCCCCTTGAGGTGTACCAGAGTCCCTTCCTCAGCCTGGCTGGGTCGTGGAGGGCCATTACCAGAGCCAGAATCTCTTCTTTGTTTTTAATCTCCTTGCCCTCGGATGTCAGCAGGCCCTCTGCTGGTGGGCTGTGGTAAAGGCATACCTGCTCTCCTTATATATGTTAAGTCTCTTACCCAGCTCAAGGGCTTTGGTGAGATCAACGAGCTCTGCCCTCTGAGCAGAGAGGTGCCTCCTGGTAAGGCCTGAGTCCAGATGACTCTGTTTCCATCTACCACTGCCACCCCAGCCCATCTTTTTCCTTCCTCTAAGAAGCTGCTCCCATCTGTGAACCAGGTGGCATCTGTCCCCTCTAGTGGCTGGTCAGTCAGATCTTTATGCTACCCATGTGCTTCATCGAGCACCTGCTGACAGTCACGAAGGGGGTGGTGTGTGTAGGTCGGGGTCCGGGAGCAGGGTTGTAGGGCTCAGACTCATAGGGGCAGTCTGGGATCACAAGGAACAAGTAGGATACCCGGCCCACGCCAAGGTCCACCATTCTTTGGGTAGTCCATGAGTATTGTTTGTTGCTGGTAGCCCCTCTGCACCCAAGGTCTTTTGCTGGACATTAGCCCATTTGGGCTCTTTCAAAACGACAGTGACAAATTGCATTTCACAAGCATTTATTCAGCACATTGGGATGTTTAGGGATCCAGGTTTTAGGAAATAACTCAACTTAGTAATTGCCCCTTTCCTTGGGGGGCTGCGCGCCCGGGAACAACATGAAGAGAAAACTCAGTATTTCCTGGGCAGACCAGCAGGTCGAAAGTGGTTGGGGTCTTTGCCACTCCGGCCCCACTTGTTGGCAAACTGGTCAGCTCTTGAGTCCTCTGCTCCGTGTCCTATTAATCTCTGAATACCCTCTCTGGCATCACTGTAATTAGAATACACAAGATTAATAACCGAGCTGATGGGCACTAGCCCCACCCTCAGAACTCCCCTCTTCAAGAGACCGCTGTAAGAGGATCCCAGGAACACCGGGGAGGGAAAGGCTGGTTTGATCCTGCCTGAGTAAACCCCTATCCTGCCCCTCGCGCTGGATGAGCAGCACCAGGAAAGAGAGGGAGGAGTTATCACCAACCAATCATATCACAGCTAACCACTCCCGGTAAGAGGCACAGAAAAGGGAGGAAATCAAGAGATAGTGGGTGGCACGCACAGAATGCAGAACAGCGCCCCTTCCCGGCTGCCCAAAGCAAGCAAGCTCTGCTCACCCAGACCTGAGTTACCTGATGACTTTAGCAGCCCAGGCTCCCCCAGGACCCCTTCGGGCGGCATCATAGTTCCCCCGAGCATGGAAGTATTTGTCTGAGTTTTTCCAGTTGGCCTTTCTCATGTCCGAGTAGGCGCGCCACATGTCTTTGGTCCCTGGAGAGGGAAGAGAGTGATGAGGACAGTTGTGTTTGGGTAAAACAGAGGACTGAAACGTCTATCCAACTCATCCCAGCTTTTCCCAAAGCCCACAGAGATGCCGCTGCCTTGAAATAAATAGTTCTCACTGACCCACGTCTGTGTGAGAAGCACATGGGAGCGAGCTTTATTCCGATGGATTCCCATCTTAGCTCTGCTGCTGTTTATCTTTAGCTGTTCAAAAAGCAGGTAGAGAAGAGGAGAGATGATCCCTAGAGAGTGTTTCATCAAATGACAATGGTCATAGAATGAAGCTCTCTCCGAAATGGCCCAGGGGAACTTCCGGTCTTAGGTGTGAGAAAAGAACCGCTTCCCTTCCTCCTCTCCGTTTCATCTTCTTCCGTTCCTTTCCTTTCTCTTGTGTTCTCTTTTCCTTTAGAGACAGCCTACATCTCTGTATATCTCTGGATTGGCCTGAAACTCACAGTCCTTCTGCCCGGGCCTCCCAAGCGGTACAATTACCACCGCAGCCGCAGCTCTTGTCTAGCACAAGCAATGGGAGAAACCGCTCTCCAGGCAGAGAGAGTGAGTGTAGTTCTGTGCTGAGTCCACCCGGATGCCCAGGATCTATCTCGCCCCAGCAATCCATCAGCAGGCGACAAAGGTGATGTCTCTGGACAATCGAGACGCTGGATGGCAAGTGACACACTAGGTTTAAAACCCCTACCCACTCTCCAGTAACGGAGAAGAGTGTCGTCCACCATGGCTCTTATGCAGAAAGGTTGAGGGAAATGCACCTGGAGTGTTCTCGGATGATCGTTTATGACCGCCCCTCTTCCCTGCTCCTCAGGAAGGTGCGGCAAACAGAAAAGGATCTAAACTGAGGAGTGTGAGTTTCGTTCGCACTGAAGGAATCAGATCCAGTAATGTTAAACAGGAAATCTCTTCAAAGGTAGGGAGAAAGGGAAAACCTAATATCTAGGCTCATTTAACTTTCATTGTGAGGCTGAGCACGGTGGCACACACCTTTAATCCCAGCACTCAGGAGGCCGAGGCAGATGGATCTCTGTGAGTGTGAGGCCAGCCTGGTCTACAAGCTGAGTCCAGGACAGCCAGGACTTGGTTACACAGAGAAATCCTATCTCAAATAATAGATAAATAAATAAATAAATAAATAAATAAATAAATAGCAAATAAATAAATGACTTTTTTGCATTATGGCTGGTGGGCTGTATTTCTCTTGGTGACAGTTTCTTTTCTGTGTCTCAATAGATCCAATAGACCTATGTTTCAGGTAAGTCATTGTCTCCTGTTGACGGTGGAGCTGTCTTCCACCCATCCCATGGCCAGCTCCTTCTCAGGTAAATAACTAAGCGTGTGCTCAAAGCTGTATAGTGACCAACCTGGGGTAAATTCTGCTCTTCGTAGGGTTTTCTAAGATAGCTTATTTGTGCTCTTTGTGCATCGGTTTCCTTAAAGGCACCCACACCACAAGATTAATTTTAAAACTAATTCGTTTCCATACGCAATGCTCCTTGAACAATGCCTACTCGGTTGAAAACTCAATTAGCCTTGGTTGCTGTCACTGTGGGTTGGGGCAGCACCGGTTCTCTTGCGCCTCCCCTGGAACCAGACATAGAAGTGAAGTGTTCGTCACTCTCCACAAGGGGGCAGCAGAGCCCCACTTCTATTGAGTCTGCATCTTTCACCTACAGATTGTTCCTACATTCCTGTGGAAAGGCTGCCCTGCAAACATTGTGGTTTCCTTGGGATCCTCACAGAGAAAGGTCAACACTGACCAGAAAAGCTCCGAACTACTGAGGAAGAGCCACACCGCCCCTCTGTCTATGGGGATTTCACGAGCATGTTTGCCCCCTTGATTACGTGGTTCCTGCTCAAGTAGATTCTTTCTTTTTTTTTTTTTTTTTTTTTTTTTTTTTTTTTTTCGGAGCTGGGGACCGAACCCAGGGCCTTGCGCTTGCTAGGCAAGCGCTCTACCACTGAGCTAAATCCCCAACCCTTCAAGTAGATTCTTAAAACTCACAAATACAACCTCCTGCCCCCATCCTTTAAGCCTACCTTGCCCAGCTTCCTTCATAAACTGGAACCGTCTTTTGCTGTCAACTCCCAGGATCAAGAGGCAAAAAACGATGGCAATGGAAGACTTCATCCTGCTGTGGAGCCAGGAAAACATAGAAAATGAGCTGTTTCGTGGGGTGGAGGATGCTTCTGCAATGCTGAGCTCTCTACCCTTGCGCACCAGTAACAGACCCACACTAAGATCAGCAACAGAGCTAAGTAAGCGACTCCAGAGCGTTCTCTAGCTCTCCCCTTCACTAGAACACCACTGTCTGAGGGTTTGCAAACAGGGCCGTTAGCATAAAAGCATATTGCATTCCAATCGCGGCAGCTGAAACCCAGCTGTAAAGGTTTCTAGAGAGCTACGTGGGGGCTTTTTCACCAGCACGGCTCCCTGCAGTGTCTCTGTAGAAGGCTAATTGCACCTGTCCCTGAATTCACACAGAAACACACTGCAGGTTCCACGTGGGAAGCATAATGTCCAGTGAATTCTAACCAGTGGATTTGGGAAAGAACATTAAACACAACAAGCAAATGCTGGCGGGGAAAGAATCTGTAAAGAGCAAGTGTTGGAAAGTTCTGGTGACTCACCTTGTGCTGTGAACTCCTGCTGGGACCCCAGGTGAGTGGCCTCTGTCCCTTGCTGAGGAGATCTGGCTGGAGACGTCTATATGTACTGCCACTGCCCGTATGGAGCAATCCCCTTTTGGTCTTACGCAATCCCCCTTGCTCACAGTTTCTCTCTCAGAACATAACTTTTCCTTCATGTATACCTTCTTTTCCCAGATGGCGAAATCTAGCCATTTTCAGAAATGTGGCAAGTTAGGTCTTTCTGAGTCTCCCCTGTCCTAATTGGAAATAATCAAGATAAACCCTTTACAGGCAATTTCCTAGGACGGGAAAGCAATATTGGAAAGAGAAATATAAATGTGTAATAAATCGTGGGAGCGAATCCAAAGGCTAAGCTAATGCCCTTTCAAAGCATAGTTTAGATTAAGCTGGAGCCTTAGGGAACAGGAGGAAGGAAGGCAGAAACTGGCGGTTAGCACCCACACGAATGGGCCCAGTGCTGGGAAAGTTCTTCTCCAGATTTGAATATACTCCATGTTGCTATGGAAGATAAGAGAGCAGATTAAATTCAGAGACCTTGATAAACCAAGAACATTAAACAATAGAACAATTTGCTTCAAAGTCATAAAGAAATAACACACCATAAATATGTGTGGGAAAGGCCCCCAGGATGCTAAATTACACTAACCGTGGGTTCAGGCAGAAAGTGGCGAGATGCAGCCCAGGAATGCTGGGAAACTACATCAGGAAACAGCCACTGGAGCCGGAAAGGCAGAACTAGCTTTTTCCCCAGTTTGTCATATGAGGAAGCCATTCAGACCATGGTCTTCTCCCCTTTGCTATCCCGACCCCTTTACGCAAAAAGAAAAACCGTGAGATGTACTGAATTCCCTAGAGAAGGAACGACGTGGCAGATACGATGAAGGCATCAGGTTTGCCTTCTGTTCTAAGGGCCCTGGGCCGGAAGCCCGGGGGAGAACAGTGCTTGGGGGGGGGTCCCAAATTGTTTGTTATAAGAAGAGAACTGTGAATATCTCATTGGAGAAACAAGCTGATGTAGATAAACCACGGAAGCTGGAAGATGGTGAATAATTAGCCGAGAGGAATGGGCTCGTAGAACTCTCGGTTGCACTACGAGCCAGAGGGTGGTGTGGCGCTATGGAAGAGCTCAGTACAAGTGAAGCAGGGTGAAGCAGATCAGGCAAGCGTGACACGGTGCTGGAGAACTGTTGTCGTACATTGGAGCTTTTAAGAGAAATGCCTCTTCTTGCTTTGACCTTTTTATTTTAATTACTTCGAGCTCTGTGACTATAAGGGAAAAAGCTGTCCAAAGACGTCGTCCCTTGGTCCTTAGCCAAGGCACTACCCAGTTAATTTGGCTTAGGGAAGGGATTCTTCCGTGGCCGGCTTGGCTCATGTTGTCCTAGCAGTAAGTAAGCAGTGAGCAGCAGCTACAACTAAAAGATCCCATGCAGAGAGACCCTTACTCAAGTCTTGGGAAATCGCGGACCCCAGACACAGAGAGACCATTTTGGATGTAATAAGCAAAGGCGAGGTTTATTACAGAGGCCTATTACAGAGATCTCCGGGCCGACACATATCCCACACAGGAGACAGAGGTGTGGGCCCCGAGAGGCTGGGAGAAAGAGTATTTAAAGGCAGAGGCTGTGAGCACCAGGGTATGGGGGATGTCAAAGGGGAAGGCACCACAAGTTACAAGATTGTTTTATGGCTCCAGGAGATAAGGGGAGGCCAAAAGGTTTTATGGCCCCCTGGTTCCTGGAACAGAGCTACTAAATCAGGAGAAGGGTCGGGTCTTCAGGTCCTCATTATTTTTAAAAGTTTGTCAAAATTGATGGAGCATTTGTATTTGAAACACCTCTGGTTAGGCTTGGGCTGCCCGGTTTCCTGGAGTGCTCTCTGCAGGACACAATGGCTGAAAAGCACAAGTAGGGGCTTATCAGGGTCTGGAGGACATCTGGTTAAAGTATGACTCTGAGTAGCTGGGGGGATGTCTTTGGATGGTTTATGGGTCAGTCCTCGATAGCCTGAGCTGGTTTTTTTATTCCTTTTCTTTATCTTTATGGCCTGCTACTCCTGGCGGCAGGGCTTAGCCCTGAGTTTGTGGCTTTTGGGGCTTACTCTTTTAATTTTATATTTTTAAACCTTAAATTTGTATAATTTTCCTTTCATTCCCTTCTTCTTCTACTAAATAATTCTAATCTTAGAATTTCGATATCAAGTCTCGTATTTGGTCTCACCAGTTGTCCTAACTGACTGGTACTGTTGTCTCAGAACCATCAACCGCACAGCACCCACTCGATTTTTTAACAAAAGCAATTAACCTGTTTGTCACGCAGGGGCCAAAAACTAAAACCAAGAAAATTAATAATGGCCCAGCTGTAGCAGAGAGTAGGGTAGTCATCCAGGGAGACTGAGTGAACCAAGACTCAAACCAACCTTGTTAAGCGTCTCTATCTTTTTGTGTCTTACTAAGTCTTTAGCATCAGGATTCTGTCTGGACACTATCTAAACCTATATATCAAGGTCATGACTAGCTTTTAGAACTTTTAAACTTATATAGATTGTGATCCCTGAGGCACAGTCCCAAGAAGTGTTAGGAGTACTAACATATGTAATGTTATATCATTTGTAACAGAAATCAAGCCTATTCCCACACCTATCCCGATGGAACCCAGGGCAAACATGCTGAGTGTCCCTCTAGGTCTCAGCTCTCAGCCCCAACAGTTAGTATGTGGCTGGTGAGGGCTGAGAATTGACGGCTGTCAGGGTGGTCAGCAGCACCAGATACAGTCCTTTCCAGCGATGCTTGAGTGTCTGGGCTCCGTGTCATTGTATGTAGCTGTAGTCTCCAACCTGGAACTGATCAGATGTCTCAGGAGTCTCTGGGGTATAGGCTGCTGTCAGCTGTGACCAGACTTCTTTTTGTATCACCTGTAGGTCTTTTAGCCTGGCATATAAATCATTATTACTATGACATGTTGGTTCAGTAACATCATCTAATACAGTCAGGGGAGCTGAGGCCCCATATAAGATCTCAAAGGGGGTAAGGCTGAATCTGGAAGGGGTATTTCTTGCTCTGAAGAGACCAAGAGGGAAGGAGTGTCACCCAGTCTGTGCCAGTCTCCATGGTCAATTTGTTTAGGGTCTCTTTTAGAGTTTTATTTATTTATTCTACCTGTCCTGAACTTTGAAGTCTGTAAATATAATGTAATTTTTAATCGACCTCTAAATACTTGCCACACCCTGGCTTACCTTGGCAACGAAAGTAGGACCGTTGTCTGACCAGATTACCTTGGGCACTCTAGACCGGGGGAAGATTTCTTCCAGTATCTTCTTGATGACTATGGAGGCCGTCTCTTGTTTGGTGAGGAAAGCTTCTATCTATTCCTGGAAAGGTATCTATAAACACTAGGAGATACTTGTGATCATATTTTTCTGGTTTTATCTCAGTGAAGTTTACTTCGACTTTTCACTAAACTCTCTAGGTCTCTTTGCCCTGTTTGCTTGTTAAGCATTCACTTATTGACATACCTTATACTTTTTATTGTCTCTCTGGCTAAAATCTTAAAGTCTATTATATACACCTTAACTACTTGGACAAACTTCTTATCTCTTAAATGAGTCCATTTCTGTATTTGGCAAAGTGAGTCTTTTCTTTGTTCTCTGGGGAGTATAGCTTTCCCCTCAAGTGTGTCATTGTCCTTTTTCTTTTAAGCAATTTGGGCCTTTTCTAAGTGAGGCCATCCCTTAGTCTAATCCTAGTTCTCAGTGGCTGTCTCTTGCAGGCCTGTAACCAGGATAGGCTCCTGCATAGCCATTTCCCGAGCCACTTTATCTGCTTTGTCACTGCCCCATGTCACTGAATCTCTTCCCTCCTGTTTTCCTGGGCAATGAATAGTACTCACAGTTGTTGGCTTTACCAGGGCATCCAAGAGATGGCAAAGACATCTGTGGCGCTGATGTGCCGGGGGGTTGGGGTTCAGCCATCCCAGATGACATTGTGTTGTCCACCATGGCAGCACCCACTTATCTCTGACCTTTATGAAGAGAACTGTTCTCATCTGTGGGCAAGGTAGCCTCCACTTTCAGCAGGGGTCAATCAGCCAGTCGCAGAGGTCTTTCCTCCACCCATGGTCTTCTGCCAGTGCTTGACACTCGTGTTGTGGTGGCTCCAGGTCAGGATTGGGCAGCAAGGTGACCAGATTGTCCCCAACCAGTGGAGAATCTAGTCTATGGCAGTTGACCAGTGGTCCCATCCTTTGGGACATTTTACTCAACGGCAAAACATCAGCCACTCTATCACAATTTAAGTCCTGGATTGGGTGATAATTGTTAGTGCCTGGCTGGCAGGAGTGATGTGTTCCAGGCAGAATGGCACTAAGCTATACATCTCTCAGCATCAGGTACTGGTGTACTGAGACAGGTCTTAAGCTCCACATACACAGTCTGCAGATATGTATACACATGGCCTCACCCAGCCATTTTAGCCCACGCAAACCATTTTGGAGAGCAAATTTAGGACTAAGAAGCTCTCCAGTGGCCCCTCTTTTTCTTCTTGGGCAGTCCCTGACCCAGTGTCCTTTTTCTTCGTATTAGGCACACTGATCTTTAGCCAGGAATTCTCTTCTGTTGTCAGGTACTATCTTCCTAGGTTCCTTAACTACAGTGGCCAGTATATGTTCCTCTCTTGTCCTTTATCTCTCTTTAGCTCTCTAGCTTCCTCTTCTTTTTGTCTCTTTTAGCTTCCTGTTCTTTTTTACCTTCTTTTTTCTCTTTTAACCTTATTTTCTCTGTAACTTATATTAACTCTCAGCAACATATAATAACTCTCTCAGTGACTTAGCTTAACCCTTTAAATTTCTGTAACTTTTTCTTCATATCTTTTCCTTATCTTAGCCAGATTGGTGGGGCATTTTCCAGCCCCTCAGAGACCCACCCTTGGAGTCTGGCAGCAGACCTGGAGCACTCCCTACCTTCAGGCATCTGAAGAGAGCAGGCAGAAGTGAGGGCCTTCTATCCATGTCTGGAACATTTTTTCTGGCCTCTAGTAGGATTCCGTCTTTCCTCGGTGGTAAAGAAGACCTGTAACAGTTACTAACAAGCATCTCAAATGGGATGGTGAGAAAACAAGAGAATCTTGAGAATAGAGGTCCACTGAAGAGGGCAAATAGCATTTAGTCACACAGCTAAGCCAGGAGGCTTTCTTGGGACAAAAAGACCTTGTGTCTGTGAAACAGAAAAGTGAGCAGAGGGGCAGCCTATCTGTTACCGGCTGTCTCTCTGGACTTAGATTTTCCCTTAAGGAGTACCTCCCTTTAGTGCCAGCTCCGTGGCTTTATCGCTCAAGAGACCCATCCTCTAAATGGCACTAGGCTTCTAGTAAGAACTAATAACAAAAGCATGGAAAGACAGTTAGAACCTGGGTGTTAGATACTAAGCAGTTGACAAAAGAATTGTAACCAGTTCACCTGGGGCTTTCAGGACTTTAGAAGCAGCCCTTTACCAAACTTTCTCAGTGGGCTAAAGGCCCATGGAAAAGAAAACATTAATCCTGACCTTGGCCACAGCCAAAGCCTGAATTTTAAATTTTGACTGGCAAAACAAAACAAAGTTCTTCACAGTTTGTTGTAGTTTTTTTTTTTAAACTATTTTAGGGGCTTCTCTGCCCCCCAACCTGGGACATTTCGACCACAGGGGCAGGAACTGGCTGCTGTGGGGATAGGATCAAAGGCATTCTCCATGTTAATGTTGACCAGTGAGAAAAGTAATTTAATGCTGGAGACTGACTCCTCTCTTGGAATAGGGCCAGCAGATAAGGCAGGCTCCTTAAAGAACTTCTCCTAATGAGCACACTCTTTCTGTAAGCAAGAGTTGAAGGTCTGGTCACTAAAAGCAGAAATTTTTTTCTTGTTCTTGTTTTTCTTAGAGTCCTCTCCCACCTCACTTTTAGCCTTTTTAGATCATTCTTTATGTAGCATTTTTAACACAGCCTGTCCCCTTTTTTTTATAGCCTGTTGACAGCATTTCTGATCTTTTAGGCAGCTACGCACTAAGTGTCATAAGATTTTATGATTCCTTGCTCTTAAGTGTCTTTAAGATTCCTTGCTCTCAAGCAAAATTTAAATCTTTTCTCAGCTTATCTCAGCTGTCCACCATGAGATTCCCAGAGATCGCAAACCAAGGTGTAGCAATTCACTAAGAAATCTCTCTGTATTGTTTATTTTTATCTTAAGCCTTTTCCTTTTAAACAGCTCCTGAAGAGCCAGAAAAATTGGGTGAGACTTGAGAAGTCCCCATGCTTGCTGTAGCAGCTCCGCAGCTAGTTTCGCTCCCCTCTACTGTGTGTTGGGAGCACAAGCACAGATAAAACACTACGTTTTAAAAATTAACGTTGGCTATCAACCAACACACCTCCACTAGAGCGGGGTCCATAAAATTAAGTTTCTTACTCACTATACTTGTTTCATACTGGAGGCCTAATCTGGGGAACTTTTTTATTTACAAGCGGTTTCTTCCTCAAGGTTTTTGTTAATGTCTGTTTACACAACTGTTAACAGCAGCTAGGCTGATCAAGGGGAGTAAAGGGAGGGGCCTCTCTCCTTGGGGAGGAGGCTCAAGAGAGAAAGACAAAACTCCCTGGCAGAAAACAATTTTTCTCAAGCAAATTATTTTTAACTTTTAACTTAAGCACCAAGAGGACCAAGTAAAACTCTTTGACGAACAAAGCAAACAGTTTCACAATTTCAAACACAGTCGTCAGTCCAAAATTCAAAAATGAAACAAAAGCCAAAAAGACACTCGACAATACCACAGAAAACAAACCAGACAAACAAGACCAAGACAAAGCATCCTATAACCAATTTTCACAGATGCCTGGTACCTTCAGTACCTGGCCCAAACTGCAGCTTAACCTTAGCTGCTTCTGGGATGAGATGGACCATCTGATTCCACCTCCCAACAGGATTCCAGAGTGTCCTCTTGTCCTAACAACCAAGCACACTTGTCCGCGCCTATACTTAAATAGGCAGCCGAACGCGACCTCTGACGGAGTGGGATTCCACATTCACTCTCTAAGTACTGACCAGAGTGAGACTCCACGTCCACTCTCTAAGCACTGACCAGAGTGAGATTCCACTTCCACTCTCTAAGTACTGACCAGAGTGAGACTCCACGTCCACTCTCTAAGTACTGACCAGAGTGAGACTTCACCAGTACCGAGACACACATATATATACACACGGCAGAACCAAAACAGAGACAGACACAGTCTGACAAATGCGGCGCCGCTCACACAGAAACACTCAGACAAACATCCAACTCACCTCCAAGGGGTCTTCGGAGTCTGGGGTAGTCGCGAAGATCCCGGACGAGCCCCCATTTGAAAGATCCCACGCAGAGAGACCCTTACTCAAGTCTTGGGAAATCGCGGACCCCAGACACAGAGAGACCATTTTGGATGTAATAAGCAAAGGCGAGGTTTATTACAGAGACCTATTACAGAGATCTCCAGGCCGACACATATCCTACACAGGAGACAGAGGTGTGGGCCCCGAGAGGCTGGGAGAAAGAGTATTTAAAGGCAGAGGCTGTGAGCACCAGGGGATGGGGGGGATGTCAAAGGGGGAATGTACCACAAGTTACAGGATTGTTTTATGGCTCCAGGAGATAAGGGGAGGCCAAAAGGTTTTATGGCCCCCTGGTTCCTGGAACAGAGCTACTAAATCAGGAGAATGGTTGGGTCTTTAGGTCCTCATTATTTTTAAAAGTTTGTCAAAATTGATGAAGCATCTGTATTTGAAACACCTCTGGTTAGGCTTGGGCTGCCCGGTTTCCTGGAATGCTCTCTGTAGGACACAATGGCTGAAAAGCACAAGTAGGGGCTTATCAGGGTCTGGAGGACATCTGGTTAAAGTATGACTCTGAGTAGCTGGGGGGATGTCTGTGGATGGTTTATGGGTCAGTCCTCGATAGCCTGAGCTGGTTTTTGCATTCCTTTTCTTTATCTTTATGGCCTGCTACTCCTGGCGGCAGGGCTTAGCCCTGAGTTTGTGGCTTTTGGGGCTTACTCTTTTAATTTTATATTTTTAAACCTTAAATTTGTATAATTTTCCTTTCACAACTTCCCACAAGCCCTGGTTGCAAACCTCTTTGGCGAAGTGCTTCACAGAGAAGTGAAACCTGCCTCCACCTCTGTTCTGACTTCCTTGGGATAAACATCTGGTGTAGTGATTATGTATTGACCTCCTCAGCCACTCTAGACTCAGAACTCACTTCCCAAGTATCCACTCTTTCAACCCACCCTCTCTCCCTCCTTCCTTCCTGTCCCACGCTACGTCTCGCCAGCAAGAATGACGCAGGACACAAAGGATCCTTCTGCAGAAATAGCTTTAATGCATCTTGAGAGCGAGAGCACAAGCTTACAATACGGAGACCCCGAGTGAGGGAAAGACCATCCCTTATATAGGAAACTATCCTCGCCTCGGACGTGTCACTCTCTGGCTGGTCGCTGCCAGATGTGCCAGATGATGTACCACAGCATACGTGTCCCCCTGAGTGAGGAATTTACCAGGCGCTTGCGTATTGCCCTTTTATTAGGTGCATCCTGCCGGATATTGGCGCCATCTTACAATGGAGAATGTGAGGATGGCCCTCCACATCTCCCCCTTATCTGTTTTTAAGCAAATAGGACACCCATAAATAGGAGGGTGAAGGCAGAGGTCATATCCTCGCACAAAGTTGGCGAACCTGTACAAGAGAGATACCCTTAAGCTGTTGTTGAGACCCAGGGCACTCCCGACCCATCGCACTGCCATTTTTTTCAAGGGAGGGAAAACTGGGGCAGATACCCTCATGTAATATAACATGCCTTCCAGGGAGCGTGTTTGGTAGAGCTTCCCTGTGCGATGCTAAGCTCGTCATCCCTCATGGGCTGCTCAAGCCGGACACTCTAATCCTATGCAATGAACCGAGGTTCTAGGAGTGCAAGAGTTGTCCAGCCGGCGACCTATTGCTTAAGCATGGTTAACCAAATATCGGCTGACGTTCCTTGTTCAAGGGCTATAAGCCCCTGGGCGATCACAATTTTGTCCCTCTTTTTTTGAAATCTTAATTTGCAAAGCAACCAGAGGAGTAACACTAATCCGCAGCAGAGGACTGCTCCAAAAAGTCCCACCCCCACCCATTCCTTAAAATAAGAGACTGCTGAGGTGATCCAGGATGACAATCCTTCTGTCAAAGACATATCCAGTCGGGTAGAGTTTACTTGAATGATGGCCGCTCTCAATTCCCTGAGCGTCTGTTCAAAATCCGAGGTCCAATTCTGTAACAAATGCTGTGAAAGGGTTTTAGACAAATTGGCAGCTTTGGTAAATTGTTCATACTGTATAGACGTGACACAAAGGCCGGGGAGCTTTAGTTCACAGCCAAGCTGGGCCAGTTGCCATAGGATGTCTAGTTGCTCTTGGACCAGATCTATACGTTGGTTAACAAGCATGAGGCCTCCTTGTATCTGAGTATTAGCTGAGGCCTGTCTGTCCAGAGCCACTGAGACAGTAGCCGATAAATCATTGATAGTTTGGGTTGTCTGTACTGTGTTTGACAAGGCCAATGCCGAAGCAGTAACTGAGGCAGCAACTGCCGTTGTAGCAATAATGCCAACAATAATCGCAGAAATGCCAAAATCTCTCTTTCCTCTAAATAAGGTCAGGGTCCCCGGAGTCTCAACAGGGACCGGGATAAAGCGAGGCATACGGGTAACTACCGCTATGGGATATTGGCTAGCATCCCAACACAGGGCATAAAAACATGAACCGTCTGTACAATTCAATTTAGAAACTTTAGTGGCATTACTTATAATCCACACAAATGGCGGCCAGACACAAACTGGAGCAGGGTTAAACCCCGTGCTCCAGTAAGGTTTATATTTTATACGAGTAGCTGTCCAGACAGAGGCTGAAGGGGGGATATTCCCCGTCCAGGAAAATGATAACCGTCCCTTTTCGCCCTTTCCTCCAAGTAGCATCGCCATGGGTGTAAGATCAGTGTAGCTACCATTAACGCCACAAAGCATCCATTGATCAAAGGGATTATTATTGGACCATCTAGGATCAATGGTGGTGAAGTTCACTCCGCCTCCCAAATCAGGGGAGAAGGAGAAAAAATTCTGGACTGCCCAGGCAGAGTCCCGGGACTGGCAACCAGTCCACGGCAAAGTAAGTTTTTCATCCTGGGTACCTCTACAAAAGAGTGCCAACTTTGGTTGACGGAGAGGGCAGGTGGAGGAGTTAATGTAAGGCCACCAACCATAGAGAACTGTGGCGTTAGCCACAATGTCTTCCTCACCAGTTCCCCATGTGGCCTCCCTTAACCAAGCAGAAGATTGATTACTCAACATAATGCAAGGAAGATCAGAAGATATTTTGTTGAATATGCCAAAACAAAGGCTGCCCTTAAGGGGAATAATCCTATTTTCTTTTACTTGCTCTATTTGGGAATCTAGTGGTAAATAGGCTAGTCCCAATTCTTTGTTGGTAGTAAAGAAACGTGGAAACACTTGGGCATTATACATCACCGGCATCGGGAGGGGGAAGGTTGACATAATTCCCCACCGTAGTTCGCTCTGCACTTTTATTGGCACTCCCTGGATCAGCATGAGGATCACCAGAGTTGTCATCTTCTTGGTCCTCTGTCTTGATATTCTGAGTAAGTCGTCCCGGAACCCAAACTGGATTTTCATTATCCTGTGGAAAAACACAAACAGCTCCCCTGGATCTTATCAAAACAGGATCCCGGCCCTTCCATTTGTTTGTCAATACATCCTTCCATTTAACTAATTCTTTTGTCCTTTTGGGCTCTGAGCAATGTCGCTCAGCCGCTGTTTGCCCAGCTTCATCAAGATTTAAAAAATTTAAGGTAAAAAGGGCCAAAGCAGTGGCCACTCGGGGTGTTGGAGGGAGTTCTATCATAATTCCCCCTCTTTGTTTTATTAAATATGATTTGAGCGTCCGATGAGCGCGCTCTATGATTCCCTGTCCTTGAGGGTTGTAGGGCAGGCCCGTCAGATGGGTAACTTGTATCTGAGCACAAAACTGACGGAATTTTTGAGATGTATAGGCAGGGCCATTGTCAGTTTTTACACATCTTGGCTTTCCCCAAGCACTCCATGTTTCAAGGCAGTGCTGAATGACATGTGTTGTTTTTTCTCCTGTAAGTGGGGTGGCATGTAGAATGCCAGAACATGTATCTATAGATACATGCACATACTGTAATTTTCCAAAAGTAGAATTATGAGTAACATCCATTTGCCAGATTTGCAATGGCTGTATTCCTCTCGGGTTGACCCCGATGTGAGGAACTGGGAGGAACTGGCAGCACTGTTGGCATTGGGTGACTATATCACGTGCCTCTTTTCTAGTTATAGAGAAGCGGCGGTGTAAAGTTTCCAAGGTAACATGGAAATTTCCATGAAAAGTTTTAGCGGCCTCTAGAGGAGAGGCCAGGGCCACAGCTATCATTTTTGTGGCTTTGTCAGCCAAATCATTCCCTGAACTCATTGGACCAGGGAGTCCAGAATGGGCCCGTATATGAGTAATATATACAGGGAATCTCCTATTTATTAAAATAATTTGGATTTTTTGGAAAATCTCTGCTACCTTGCTAGTTGTCTTAATTACGCCGGCGGTTTCAAGGATATTAACAGCATTGACCACATAGGAGGAATCTGAAACAATATTTAGAGGCATCTGGAATTTTTCAAGGACCTCCATAACCACTAGGCATTCTACCACTTGGGGTGAGGTTTCAAAATATTGTCGTGAGAACACTTGGGAATTTACCACATATGCTCCCACCCCTGTTTTTGACCCATCTGTATACACTGTTATCCCTTCTTTTAACGGTCTGTGGGATGTGACGCGAGGGAAAACAACAGGTTGTGATCTAGCAAAACATAATAGAGGGTGTTTAGGATAATGATTATCTATCTGTCCAGCAAAGGAAGTAACTAACACTGCCCAAGCATTTGAGGTAGCAGCTAATGTTTGAACCTGAATGGCTGTATATGGTACTATCAAAGTTTTGGGTTCTTTCCCAAAATGAGTAATAGCTGCCTTCAACCCGCGGAGTGTAAGCTGAGCGACCGCATCGGGATACCAGTCAATAATCTTAGCAGGAGATGCATTGGGATGGATCCATAATAAAGGCCCATTCTGCCACAAGACAGCTGTTGGTAATTGCATAGTTTTGAAAACGCACAAATCAAAAGGTTTGGTTTCATCAATGCGCTGCAATTGAGCATCCTGTAGGGCCTTTTCTACAACTTGTAAGGCCCGGTTTGCGGCTGGGGTCAATGCTCTCGGAGAGGAGATATGAGAGTCCCCTTCCAAAATATCAAATAAGGGCTTCAATTCAGCAGAGAAAATCTTTTTTTTTTTTTTTGGTTCTTTTTTTCGGAGCTGGGGACCGAACCCAGGGCCTTGCGCTTCCTAGGTAAGCGCTCTACCACTGAGCTAAATCCCCAGCCCCAGAGGAAATCTTTAAAAATGGTCTCAGCCAATTTATATCTCCCAATAACTTTTGGAAATCATTTAAGGTATGCAAATGATCTCTGTGAATCTCTAATTTCTGGGGAACTATTTTTTCAGGATAAATGACCGATCCCAGAAATGAGCTAATTTCTGCAATTTGAACCTTTTCTACAGCGACTTGTAGTCCCCATCGTCCCAATGTTTTGATTAAGATGGGATATGAGGTCTGTAAGGTTGTTAAATCTTTATCACATATTAAAATGTCATCCATGTAATGAGCCAGAAGCAAAGATGGAAATTGCTTCCTTATAGGTTCAAGGGCTCGTTGCACATATAGCTGACAAATAGTGGGGCTATTGGCCATGCCTTGAGGTAGGACCTTCCACTGAAATCTCTTATCAGGTTCAAGATGATTAGTAGCTGGTATAGTAAATGTAAACCTCTGTCTGTCCTGTGGACACAAGGGGATGGAAAAGAAACAATCCTTAATGTTTATAATTATTATCTTCCATTGCTTAGGTAAGGCAGAGAGTAAGGGTAGGCCTCGTTGGATCGAGCCAAATAAACGCATCTGTGCATTAATGGCTCTCAAATCATGGAGAAGTCTCCATTTTCCTGATTTTTTCTTTATCACAAAAATAGGAGTATTCCATGGTGAAATGGACGGTTCTAAATGACCAAGCTGCAATTGTTCATTAACCAATTTAGTGGCAGCTTCTAATTTTTCAGAGGATAGATGCCATTGAGGAACCCATATAGCTTCCTCTGTAAGCCAGGGTATGGGCATAGAACCCTCAATGGCACCTAGGAAAAACCCAGGCCTTGTTTATGGGGGTTTGCGACTGGTTCAATGGGCGTGAGACAGCCCTGTTCTAATTGCCCTAGGCCTTTCCCTTCCTTATAGCCCATCCTTGACATCATGTGGGCCACTTGTGGGGGGTATTCGTTAGATAAGGTTAGTCCCATGGTCTGCATAACATCTCTCCCCCAAAGATTAACAGGTAGGGGAAGTACATAAGGAACAAATTGTCCCTGTCGGCCATCGACAGTCGTCCAAGTTAGAGTGGCAGAGCTGATTTTAGGGCACGACTGGTAGCCTAAGCCTTGTAGACGATGGAACGTCTACAAGACTGCTGGACGAATATTTGGTGATGCGGAGCAAGCAACACCGCTCATAGAACAGCTCGTTTACGAACAAGCCACCCAGGAAAGGCTATAGTCCAGCCTTGTAGACGAAGATCTTATGGTAGGCCATGATTGAGGCCACCATTTTGAGGAAATTATACTTTTATCAGCCCCAGTATCCAGAATGCCTTCAAATTTCTTTCCATTAATTTCTAAGCTCAATTTTGGGCGGTTGTTAAGATGAACCACCAAATATGCCAAATCATTACCAGTGGACCCCATGGGCCCCTTGGTATCCTGTATTGTGGTTTGGGAGCACGGAAGGAGTAATAACTGTGCTATTTTATCTCCTTCACTTATGGAAAAAACCCCATCGGGACTTGAACAAAGAATCTGAATATCAAGAGAGTGCTGAGCTTCAACAAGGCCTGGATGGACTATCAGTCCTTGTAGGGCGAGAGATCCTCTCCCAAGGACAAGGCCTATGGTTCCTGGGGGCAAATGCCCCACAGTCTGAGCAGGAATTGGCTGAATGCCCATCTGGGGCATTAGAAAGAAGTCGGAGGCGGCACACAGGTCCAATTTTGTGTCACCTCTTGGGGAGTCTCCTCTGTCAGGGTCATGGCTTTCTGAAAGCGGTTCTCATATCTTTGAGGGCCCTGGGACCGGGGGCCCAACGATCCGTTTTTTGACATCTCATTAGGCTGAGCTTCTAAGGGAGGGAGTAATTTTCCCTTAATATCCCTCACTGAGCGGCACTGGTCAGGCCTATGGTAGCCCTTGCCACATCGGGCACAGATAGTTGTAGGCCTCCTGTCTCCCTTGGTTATCCTACAGTCTCTTTTTAAATGGCCCATTTTTCCACATCGAAAACATGATCTTGTATCTGTCCCTTTAAGGGGGCGTTGTCGGGACTGGAGAATGGCGGCCGCCAAGCCTGCGTTAGTAAGAGGCCCGCCGAGTTCTCTGTAGACTCTGAGCCAGTCCTGTAATCCTTTGTTTTTTCTGGGTGCTATAGCCGCCCGGCATTCCTGGGTGGCTTGTTCGTAAACGAGCTGTTCTATGAGCGGTGTTGCTTGCTCCGCATCACCAAATATTCGTCCAGCAGTTTCTGTCATTCTGGCTACAAAGTCTGAGAACGGTTCCTGAGGTCCTTGGATGATACGAGTAAGTTGATTATCGGCCCCGCCTTTCCTAGTGAGTGCCTTCTAGGCCTTAATGGCCAAGCTGGAGACTTGAATATAAGCACCCCAATGGTAATTAGCTTGGTCCGCTGCGAAGCGACCCTGTCCTGTCAAGAGTTCAAACGTCCATTCTCGCTGTTCAGGCGTTAACGCCGGGGCATTAGCTCTGGCCTGTGTTTGAGCCGCCTCATACCAAAGCGCTTTCCATTCCATATATTGGCCCATGTTCACAAGGGTCGCTTTTGCAATCATCTGTCAAATAATTTAGGGCCAGCCTTTCAAGAATGGTTAGGGTGAAATTGGCTGTAACTCCGTACTTTCTGACAGACTCCGCCAGCTCTTTTATTTGGTTATATTCGACTGGGGCATGAACCCGCTCACCCTCCTGCGTTTCAAAGACCGGGAACGTCAACTGTAGCTTCCTTCTCACCCTATCGGGGACTAAAGAGAATGCGCAAGAGCGCGCCTTATACGGAGGGGGTGCGGTTGGCGACTGCCGCGGCAGAAGCTTTTTATTACCTTTCTTTTGTTCCTCGGGGTGATATTTCTCTTCCTCATATCTAGCTGTTTCCTCATCTAACTCGGCCTCCTCTTCTGAATCTAAGATTCCATTCTCAGAGCTATCAGAACTGTCGAGGTTCAGCGCTTCTAGCTCTTTCACAGGGTATATGCTGGCTCCCCCTCCCGGTTGCTGTGTAGAGAGGGAAGTGCCGGAATCTGAAAGCTTTAACACTCTCTTATCCGCAGACTTAATGGGAGGGCTCTTTTTCTTTCTCAGGACGTCCTTTTTCTTACGCACGTCTAATCTCTCACTACGTTCAGTTTCTGACATACTTTCTCGAAATATTTCAAGTGTGGTCTACCCTCCTACAACTGTTGCCTTGCACACTTCATCTGTTAAGCAATTTTTGACTAGTTTCCATATGGCTTTAGTTCCTAGACGCAGATCTTTCTCCGCCAATTTTCTGTCTAGGTCCCTTCCAAGTTTGTCCCATGAGGCAATTGTAAACGAGCCTGAGCAGGCAAACCACGGAGCCACCCTGTCCACTTCTTTCACAAAGTTTTTAAGTGTTCTTCCTCCAATTTTTTTTTCTTCCTCCAATTTTAATGTCCCTCTGCTTTAGCACCGTTTCCAGAGCCGTGATCACAGACTGTGAGGATCCCATGAGGGACCAAGAACGCCCAGCGGCTTATCTACGTCCGTCTGACAAGGCATGAGTAGAAACAGACACGCCGCTCTCTTATATACGGGAGTCTTACGCGCACTTCCCGGGTGGTGCTATCACGTCCCTGCTCCCCAACAGTAAAGGGGAGCTGTGCAAAGCTCACTTATTTACGAGAGACTGAGACGCGCCTCTAGCTGCTGTCCTTTTAGCAGCAGAAACGGTGAAAACAGTACATAATAATAAGAAAGAGTAGAGTGGCTCCGAGAACAAATACCATAGCCTCAACAAATCCTTCCCAAGGCGGCGACAACCCCAGACCAAAATCCAAGAAAGGCATGTCTCTCTGAACGTATTTTTTTTTTAACCTGTAGTTCTGAATCCTCCTTGTCACCAAGGGGTCTCCGGAGGTGCTGATGAGGTCTTTTTCCCGGGTTTCAGCACCAAATGTCCCACGCTACATCTCGCCAGCAAGAATGACGCAGGACACAAAGGATCCTTCTGCAGAAATAGCTTTAATGCATCTTGAGAGCGAGAGCACAAGCTTACAATACGGAGACCCCGAGTGAGGGAAAGACCATCCCTTATATAGGAAACTATCCTCGCCTCGGACGTGTCACTCTCTGGCTGGTCGCTGCCAGATGTGCCAGATGACGTACCACAACATACGTGTCCCCCTGAGTGAGGAATTTACCAGGCGCTTGCGTATTGCCCTTTTATTAGGTACATCCTGCCGGATATCAGCGCCATCTTACAATGGAGAATGTGAGGACGGCCCTCCACACCTTCCCCTTCCCCTCCTCTCCTCCCCTCCCCTTCTCCTCCTCTCCCCCTTCTCCTCCCCTCCCCCTTCCTTCCTCTCTCTCCCTCCCTCCCCTCCTTCTTTCTCCTCCCTCTCTTTCCCTCCTTCCTCTCCTTCCTCCTTCTCATTCCCCTCCTTTCCTTCCTCCCCCTACTTCCTCCCTCTCTCTCCCCTTACTCCCTCCCTCCCCCTCCCTCCCCTTCCCCTCCTTCCTCATTCTCCCCCCCTTTATAACTTGCCTTTATTTTCTGTGTATCTTGCCTAGATGGATGGATGTGAACCACATGACTGCCTGGTGCCTGTAAGGTCAGAAAATGGTGTCAGCTCCCCTGGAACTGGAGTTAGGAATGGTTGTGAGCCACTATACGAGTGCTGGGAATTGAACCCAGGTCCTCTGGAAGACCAGGCAGTGCTTTTTTAACTGCTGACCCATCTCTCCAGCCCCAAGCCCCTTCTCTGGTAGAAATATTAGAAGACAAGTGGGTATTCTTCCTAGACACTAAGAAAAACTCTTCATATGGACTTTTTCTTTACTAATAATGGTTTAGCTAATCTGTTGAGAATTCTTTTAAGCTTTTTATTGATTCTTTGTGAAAGTCCAATCACGCACCCCAGTCCTGCTCATCTCCCCAACCCCTCATATCCACCCTTTACCCTTGCAGCCTCCCTCAAAAAAACACACACACACACACATACCACACACACACAGACACACACACACCACACACACAGACACACACACAGACACACACACATACCACACACACACACACAGACACACACACAGACACACACACACATACCACACACACACACACAGACACACACACAGACACACACACAGACACACACACACATACCACACACACACAGACACACACACACCACACACACACACACCCCACACACACACACACCACACACTCACACACACCACACACAGACACACACACGCACACGCACACACCAAAGCATAGAATCACATCATAGAAGCTGTAGTGTGTCACTGAGCGGTCTTACTACATATTCCTCTGTCCACACACCTTCCTTGAAAATTTCCTTGTAACAAGTCCATTGGTTTGCTTCCAGACCTCTGGCTTTTGAGATGTGGCCGACACTGGATCCTTTTGGGGACTTTCCCCTGCTGTTGCCCTGTGCCATGGAGATTCTACAGCTGTGATCAACATAACTATCCCTGTCATAAACCCCAGCCACTCGCACATGATACAGATTGTGGGCTTGGCCAACTCAGAGTCCCGGATCTGGGCCTGGGTGATAGCTGAACTGGTCAAGCCCCCAGCTCTCTTTTATTTGTACCACCAGAGCGAGCTCCCCAGGACTGCTGCACCTCGGCCACCCAATGCCACCATCCTCGGGAGGCAGTCAGCTCACCCGCACCCATGCCTGCAGAGCCTGCTTCACTGAGCTACCCAGTCAAGGCGTGGGACCCACTCTCCCAAGGGCTGCAGCCTGCAAGGGCCTGGGCCAGCGCACCTGTCCTGATGCCCTTAGGGCTGGCTCATCTGTGCCTTCAGCCTTCGCCAGCAGGGCCAGCTCCACTTGTGTTGCCCCGCCAAGGACCTGCTCTACAGAGTGCTACAGCTACTGAGGGGCCAACTCCCTGACTACCTCAAGTGGAGATGGGAGAAATAGAAGGGCATCACCCCTCTGCCTGCACCACCTCACAACAGAGGACTGGCAGGGACCAGCTCTCCCAAGTTCATACCTTCAATTGCGGGCTCATACATGCCCCCTCCACTAGGACCAGCTCGACTGTGCTGCCCAGGTGGGGTGCAGGATTAGTTCTCCTGAGCTCACACTGCCCCCCTCATAGACAGCTTTACTGGTTTCTAGAGGTGGGAGGGGAAGGGGGGGACACAACACCTCTGTGCCAGCACCACCCAACAGCAGACAGCTCCCACACCCCAGCCACCAGAGCCAGCTCCCCTATGCACAGGATCTGCTCCCCCTACTGCTGCTGCTGCTGCTAGTGAGAGATGGGACGGGCTCTCCAGAGTGCTGCAACCGGTGAGGGGCAGGGACAGATCTGCACAGCCCCTGCACATCCACATGGTCCCCGGAGGCTGCCCTGACCAGGGACATCTCCATGCTCCCTAGCGGTAACATAAGTCACAGACATCAACGCCGACCCACTACAGCAACATCGCCGAGCACCCAGACATGACCCTCAGCAGCAGCTCAGTCTGGGACTTCACCATGGTCCCAGGTGGCCATACTGGCCACTCACAAAGGGCTGCTCCTCTCCACCCTTGAGTCTCCAATCCCACCTCTTCACCGTGCTCGCGCGTCCCCACTTTTTCTCTGCCATCTGACCACCACAGACTCGCACCCTGTGGCGGAGCCACTACCGTGAGGCTGGTGAACCCCTGGGTGACGTCCTCCATCTGTGCTTTATAGCATGGTGGCCTGCGGGTCCCTATCTTCCTCCTCCAGCCCTGAGCAGCCAGGGATGGATTTGATTTAATTTGATTTTTTTTATGAGTCCTGGGCATAAAACATCTCCAGCCACCAAGCCAGGCATCAAGCTAGGATGAACAGAGGAACTGCCATCCGCCCTGCCCTGGCTGACGGTAGAGCAGGATCACCCACAAGGTTTCTGCCCATTGCCAGGGGGACGTGGAGAACTTTATCCTTTGAACCCATTCACTTCGCATCACCAACGGCACCCTCCTCCCAGCCATCCAACCTGATGCTTTCTTCTCTCTTCCGCTCCATCGAGCACAGTTCTTATGTGTGGGAGCCATATTGGATTTGGGCCTGGTTACCTTGTCACTGTCTGGCCTTAGTCTTTGATTGTAGGATCAAAAGCCTCTCCCTGTTATTTACGGCACAAGAACTTTGCATTCACGGAATGTTTTCAGCCGGAACAAGACCCTTCTGGGTCTCCAGCAAGGTTTGACCCCTGCTGAGCCCTGTCTTTGCATGTGAAAGCCTTTTGTCCCCAACTGGGAGCAGTCTGGCCAGGTACTTCTCACCTGAGTCAAAGAATTAGGTTGGCCTTCCTGGCTATTTTCCTAATTTATTCAGGCCACATAGTCGGTCCTTTGTTACCGAAGTCTCAGCCAGGATTCCCCACTGTGCTTGGCAGATACCTGCTAAGTGGTGTTCTTTGGATATATAGTTTGGTCAATAAAGAAACCAGAAGCTCTCTTCCTCTTCTGGCTTGACACGAATAACCTGTGTGTGTGTGTGTGCTTCTTTCATCCCGCAGGCTTTCGCCCGATTCTCGGTACCGTGTCGGTGCTGGCACCGACACTTATGAGTCAACTGCTCTTAGGAATGGAGCCTGCCCGGGAGTGTGGTCAACAAGGGGTCAAGTGAAAGGAAAATTATACGAATTTAAGGTTTAAAAATATAAAATTAAAAGAGTAAGCCCCAAAAGCCACAAACTCAGGGCTAAGCCCTGCCGCCAGGAATAGCAGGCCATAAAGATAAAGAAAAGGAATGCAAAAACCAGCTCAGGCTATCGAGGACTGACCCATAAACCATCCACAGACATCCCCCCAGCTTACTCAGAGTCATACTTTAACCAGATGTCCTCCAGACCCTGATAAGCCCCTACTTGTGCTTTTCAGCCATTGTGTCCTACAGAGAGCATTCCAGGAAACCGGGCAGCCCAAGCCTAACCAGAGGTGTTTCAAATACAGATGCTTCATCAATTTTGACAAACTTTTAAAAATAATGATGACCTAAAGACCCAACCGTTCTCCTGATTTAGTAGCTCTGTTCCAGGAACCAGGAGGCCATAAAACCTTTTGGCCTCCCCTTATCTCCTGGAGCCATAAAACAATCCTGTAACTTGTGGTACATTCCCCCTTTGACACGCCCCCCCCCATCCCCTGGTGCTCACAGCCTCTGCCTTTAAATACTCTTTCTCCCAGCCTCTTGGGGCCAACACCTCTGTCTCCTGCGTGGGATATGTGTCAGCCCGGAGATCTCTGTAATAAACCTCGCCTTTGCTTATTACATCCAAAATGGTCTCTCTGTGTCTGGGGTCCGAGATTTCCCAAGACTGGTGTAAGGGCCTCTCTGCGTGGGATCTTTCACAATCATTAAAGAAAACTGACTCTTCCTCTCCTGGCAACTGTCAAATGCTAATAGCTTCTCACCCCAGACCCTCCATGCTAAGATCTTGTCTGCTTTGAGCTCACACGGGTCTTATGCTCACCATCACAGTCCTTGTGAGTCCTATGCAAACCACCCTGAGGTGTCTTGGATTTCCCTTATGTCCCCCAGCACCCCTACTGAAAGACCCACCCCATGAGTCTTAACTCAGAGTTGCAACAGGCTTGAACGAGCCCAGGCACGCCCAGATACCTAGGGCCGAGTCACCGTGAAAACTAACAGACCATAAAAGGAAAGGAATGCAGAACAGACCAGGAGTACCACTCACAGGCCACCTGGCAGGAAGAGATAAGCCCCCAGCCCCCGACATCCAGGACGCCCCAAACCTGCCAATGTGTGTAGCTATACCTTATTACCTCATCATGTGAAATAGCCAATCATATGTGAACATGTCTATGTGCCTCATTTGAATCCACCAATCCCTGTAACTATGCATCTGCTTCTGTACACCCGCTTCTGCTTCCCCAATCCCTATAAAAGCCCCATGCTGGAGCTGCTGGGCGCGCAAGTCCTCCGAAGAGATTGTGTGCCCGCAGGTACCTGTGTTTTCCAATAAACCCTCTTGCTGATTGCATCCGAGTGGACTCGGCTCGGTCATTGGGCGCTTGGGACTCCTCCTGAGGGAAAGGTCCTCTCTGGGGGTCTTTCATTATGGGGGCTCGTCCGGGATTTGGAGACCCTCTGCCCAGAGACCACCGACCACCCACCGGGAGGTAAGCCGGCCGGCGTTTGTCTTTTCTGTTGTGTCTTGTCCTGTGAACGATCGATCAATAGGCTCAGATCTGGGGACTATCTGGGCGGGCCAGAGAAGGAGCTGACGAGCTCGGACTTCTCCCCCGCAGCCCTGGAAGACGTTCCAAGGGTGGTTGGAGGAGAGGGAGATCCGGATCCGTGGCACCTCCGTCCGTTTTCGGAGGGATCCGCACCCTTGATGACTCCGTCTGAATTTTATTGGAGTAGAGGATCCAAGACCCTCGCTGACTCCATCTGAATTTTTGGTTTCAGTTTGGTACCGAAGCCGCGCGGCGCGTCTGCTTGTTACTTGTTTGACTGTTGGAATTGTTTGTCTTCTTTGTGACCTGACTGTGGTTTTCTGGACGTGTTGTGTCTGTTAGTGTCTTTTTGACTTTTGTTTCGTGTTTGAATTTGGACTGACGACTGTGTTTAAAATCTTGGACCGACGACTGTGTTTGAAATCATGAAACTGTTTGCTTTGTTCGTTTTACTTGGTCCCCTTAACGCTTAGTGAGTAAGAAACTTAATTTTGTGGACCCCGCTCTAGTGGCAGTGTGTTGGTTGATAGCCAAAGTTAATTTTTAAAACATAGTGTTTTGGGGGTTGGGGATTTAGCTCAGTGGTAGAGCTCTTGCCTAGCAAGCGCAAGGCCCTGGGTTCGGTCCCCAGCTCTGAAAAAAGGAAAGAAAAACAAAACAAAAACATATAGTGTTTTATCTGTGCTTATGCTCGCAGCCAGCTGTGATGAACTGGGAAAGATTTAAATTTTCCTTGGGAGTAAGGAATCTTAAAGGCGGAGTTTCAGCCGGTATGGCTCTTAGTGCGTAGCTGCCTAAAAGATCAGAAATGCTGTCAACAGGCTATAAAAAAAGGGACAGGCGGTGTTAGAAATGCTACGGGGAGAACTATCTAAAAAGGCTGAGAGCGAGGTGGGAGAGGACTATAAGGAAAACAAGAACAGGAAAGGAATTTCTGACATTTGCTCACAGTAGGAGAGCGCTCATTTAGAGAAGTTCTTTAAGGAAGCCTGCCTTATCTGCTGTCCTTATTCCAAGGGAGGAGTCAGTCTCCAACATTAAATTACTTTTCTCGCTGATCATCATTAACATGGAGAGTGCCTTTGGTCCTATCCCCACAGCAGCCAGTTCCTGCCCCTATGGTTAAAATGCCCCAGGTTGGGGGACAAAAAGAGCCCCTAAAATAGTTTCAAAGAATCTACAACTGTGAAGAACTTTGTTTTGCCAGTCAGGATTAATGTTTTCTTTTCCATGGGCCTATAGCCCACTGAGACAGTTTGGTAAAGGGCTGTTACTAAAGTCCTGAAAGCCCCAGGTGAACCTGGTTACAATTCTTTTGTCAGCTGCTTAGTATTTAGCACCCAGGTTCTAACCATCTCTCCATCCTTTTGTTATTAGTTGTTACTAGAAGCCTAGTGTCATTTGGAGGCTGGTTCTCTTGAGAGGCAAAGCCACCAAGCTGACACTGAAGGGAGGTAGGTACTCATTAAGGGAAAATCTAAGCCCAGAGAGACAGCCGGTAACAGCTAGGCTGCCTCTCTGCTCGCCTTTCTGTTTCATAGACAAAGCTTGTGCTTATATTTACAGTGGCCTTTTTGTCCAAAAAAAAGGCCTCCTGGTTTAGCTGTGTGACTAAATGCTATTTGTCCTCTTCAGTGGACCTCTCTCCTCTAGATTCCCTTCTTGTTTTCTCACCATCCCACGTGAGATGCTTGTTAGTAACTGTTACAGGTCTTCTTTACCACCGAGGAAAGACAGAATCCTACTAGAGGCCTGAAAGAATGTTCCAGACATGGCTAGAAGGCCCTCACTTGTGCCTGCTCTCTTCAGACGCCTGAAGGTAGGGAGTGCCAGGTCTGCCCCCAGGCTCCAAGGGTGGGTCTCCTAGGGGCTGGAAAATGCCCCACCAATCTGGCTAAGATAAGGAAAGGGTATGAAGAGAAAGTTACAGAAATTTGAAGGGTTAAGCTAAGTTGCTGAGAGTTAGTATAAGTTACAGAGAAAGTAACGTTAAACAAAGAGAAAGAGAAAAGAAGGTAAAAAGAGCAGAAAGCTAGGGAAGAAAAGAGACAAAAAGAAGAGGAAGCTAGAGAGCTAAAGAGAGATAAAAGACAAGAGAGGAACATATACTGGCCACAGTAGTTAGAGAACCTAAGAAGACAGTACCTGGCAACAGAAGAGAATTCCTGGCTAAAGATCAGTGTGCCTAATGCAAAGGAAAAAAAAGACACTGGGTTAGGGACTGCCCCAGAAAGAACAAGAGGGGACACTGGAGAGCCTCTCGGTCCTGGAGTGCTGCCTATGTGCAGAGATAGGAGGGAAGCCTGCCCAGTTGTTTTATGGATACAGGGACCCAATGCTCTGTGCTCCTATGCTCCAGTGGGCCAGTATCCAAAGACCTTGGGTACAGGGGCCTACTGGCAACAAACAATACTTATGGACTGCCTGAAGAACAGTGGACCTTGGTGTGGGCTGGGTAACCCACTAGTTCATAGTCATCCCTGACTGCCCCCATCCCTTGCTCATGAGAAAATTGCTCCCCAAAATGGCTTGCGTGGGCTGAAATGGCTGGGTGAGGCCATGTGTATGCATATCTACAGACTGTGTATGCGGAGCTTAAGACCTGTCTCAGTGCACCAGTACCTGATGCTGGGAGATGAATGGCTTAGCGCTGTTCTACTTGGAACATATCACTCCTGCCAGCCGGGCACTAACAATTATCACCCAATCCAGGACTTAAACTGTGATAGAGTGGCTGATGTTTGCCTTTGAATAGAGTGTCCCAAAAGATGGGACCACTGGTCAGCTGCCATGGACTAGATTCTCCACCTGTTGGGGGCAATCTGGTCACCTTGCTGCCCAATCCTGACCTGGAGCCACCACAGCACGAGTGTCAAGCACTGGCAGAAGCCCATGGGTGGAGGAAAGACCTCTGCGACTGGCTGATTGACCCCTGCTGAAAGCCGAGGCTACCTTGTCCACAGACGGGAACAGTTCTCTTCATGAAGGTCAGAGATAGGTGGGTGCTGCCATGGTGGACAACACAATGTCATCTGGGATGGCTGAACCTCTACCCCCCCAGTACATCAGTGCCGCAGATGCCTTTGCCATCTCTTGGATGCCCTGGTGAAGCCAACAACTGTGAGTACTATTCATTGCTCAGGATATCAGGAGGGAAGAGATTCAGTGGCATTGGGCAGTAACAAAGCAGATAAAGTGGCTCGGGAAATGGCTATGCAGGAGCCTATCCTGGTTGCAGGCCTGCAAGAGACAGCCACTGAGAACTAGGATCGGACTAAGGGATGGCCTCACTTAGAAAAGGCCCAAATTGCTTAAAAGATAAAGGACAATGGCACACTTGTGGGGGAAGCTATACTCCCCCAGAGAACAAAGAAAAGACTCACTTTGCCAAATACAGAAATGGACTCATTTAGGAGATAAAAAGTTTGTCCAAGTAGTTAAGTGTATGTAATAGACTTTAAGATTTTAGCCAGAGAGGCAGTAGAAAGTATAAGGTATGTCAATAAGTGAATGCTTAGCAAGCAAACAGGGCAAAGAGACCTAGAGAGTTTGGTGAAAAGTCGAAGTGAACTTCACTGAGATAAAACCAGAAAAATATAATCACAAGTATCTCCTAGTGCTTGTAGATACTTTTTCAGGAATAGATAGAAGCTTTCCTCACCAAACAAGAGACGGCCTCTGCAATCATCAAGAAGATACTGGAAGAAATCTTCCTCCGATTTGGAATGCCCAAGGTAATCTGGTCAGACAACGGCCCTACTTTCGTTGCCAAGGTAAGCCAGGGTGTGGCCAAGTATTTAGAGGTCGATTGGAAATTACATTGTATTTACAGACCTCAAAGTTCAGGACAGGTAGGGTAAATAAATAGAACTCTAAAAGAGACCCTGACCAAATTAACCATGGAGACTGGCACAGACTGGGTGACACTCCTTCCCTCTTGCTCTCTTCAGAGCAAGAAATACCCTCCCAGATTCAGCCTTACCCACTTTGAGATCTTAAATGGGGCCTCAGTCCCCCTGACTGTATTAGATGATGTTACTGAACCAACATGTCATAGTGCCATAGTAATAATGATTTGTGTGCTAGGCTAAAAGACCTACAGGTGATACAGAAAGAAATCTGCTCAGAGCTGGCAGCAACCTATGCCCTGGGGACCCCTGAGACATCTCATCAGTTCCAGGTCGGAAGCAGCTACACTGAGCCCAGACACTCGAGCATCGCTGGAAAGGACTGTACCTGGTGCTACTGACCACCCTGACAGCCGTCAATTCTCAGCCCTCACCAGCCACATACTAGCTGTTGGGGCTGAGAGCTGAGACCTAGAGGGACACTCAGATCTTCAAAAAGCTCCCTAGACTTACACATCAGATAAGTGGATACATCAGAAACTGACTGGGAGGTTGCTATAATGCTCACTTGAGGAGTGTGCTTTAGAAACAAGAATTTCATGTTTGCCCTCGTTCCATCGGGATAGGTGTGGAAATAGGCTTGATTTCTATTGCTAATGATGTAACATTGCATATGTTAGTACTCCTAACACTTCTTGGGACTGTGCCTCAGGGATCACAACCTGTATGAGTTTAGAAGTTCTGAAAGACAGTCATGACCTTGGTGTATAGATTCAGATAGTGTCCAGATTGGAATCCTGATGCTAGAGACTTAGTAAGAAAAAAAAAAAAAAAGAGTTGAGAATTACTTAAGGCTATCTAGGTGCTGCAAGGGCAGCACAAGGACATCTGCCATTGCCCTGCAATGCAAGGTTTATAGAGAATTCAGAACTGCCATTGACTCAGATATAAAAAGAGTGAAAGACTTTTTAGCTGACCTCCAAGAATACCTAACCTCCCTCTCAGAGGTAGTCCTTCAGAATAGGAGAAGATTAGACCTGATATTCCTTAAAGAAGGAACCTGTGTGCTACACTGAAAGAATGTTGTTTCTATGCAGACCATACAGGATTAGTGAGAGATAACATGGCTAAGCTCCGAGAACGCTTGGCCCAGAGACAGAAGCTGTTTGATTCCCAACAAGGCTGGTTCGAGGGGTGGTTTAACCGATCCCCTTGGTTTGCTACCCTGGTGTCCACCTTGATGGGACCCTTAATCATCCTCCTCCTAATCTTCCTCTTTGGCCCCTGCATTCTAAACAGATTGATGCAGTTCATAAAGAACAGACTCTCAGTCATTCAGACGCTTGTTCTCACCCAACAATACCAGAGGGTAAGACAACAGGAAGAGATTCCTTAGAATTCGATTTGAGTAAAGGATTTTACTCAAGTCTAAAAGAAAATGGGGGAAAATGAAAGACCCACCCCATGAGTCTTAACTCAGAGTTGCAACAGGCTTGAACGAGCCCAGGCACGCCCAGATACCTAGGGCCGAGTCACCGTGAAAACTAACAGACCATAAAAGGAAAGGAATGCAGAACAGACCAGGAGTACCACTCACAGGCCACCTGGCAGGAAGAGATAAGCCCCCAGCCCCCGACATCCAGGACGCCCCAAACCTGCCAATGTGTGTAGCTATACCTTATTACCTCATCATGTGAAATAGCCAATCATATGTGAACATGTCTATGTGCCTCATTTGAATCCACCAATCCCTGTAACTATGCATCTGCTTCTGTACACCCGCTTCTGCTTCCCCAATCCCTATAAAAGCCCCATGCTGGAGCTGCTGGGCGCGCAAGTCCTCCGAAGAGATTGTGTGCCCGCAGGTACCTGTGTTTTCCAATAAACCCTCTTGCTGATTGCATCCGAGTGGACTCGGCTCGGTCATTGGGCGCTTGGGACTCCTCCTGAGGGAAAGGTCCTCTCTGGGGGTCTTTCACCTACCACTTACGTTCTTTCTGTCCCCTATTCCAAAAGGACCCTTGAACCTTGGGGATGGGGTGTGATAGGTGTGACCAAGGATATTTTTCCTCATGGTTGATATTTATTATCGGACAAGGTCGCCCTTTGTGCATTGGCAATGTGCCTCTGTGGGTTGGGATCTCGTGAGGGGAGGTGCTGTCTGTCTCACTGCCACACGGATTATTCTCTTGGCTCCTTAAGCAGGTGGTGAGCAAATAGAAGGAACTCTCTTGCTGGCTGGCCGAGCTGGAGGAGTATTCTAAAGGACTCTGAATATCTGAGAACAGCCTACCCATTTGGATGGTAGTCACGTAGAGTAAACACAGACTGACCACAGGGCGTTGCTGCGCTCCGGGGCATCCAGGAACAAGCAGCAAGCAGACCGGACCTGGACTTTCAGTAAATGGGCCCAACCTTTATTTCCACAGATTACTTCACAGCCTTGGACTATTGCCTGCAAGTGTGGAAGGACTCCACAAATAACCAACCCATAGGTCTAAACACGGCACAGCATGTTCTCTGAGCGTGAGCCTGAATTATCTTCCTCATAACTAGAAATGTCAAAATGTGAACCTGGAAACTCGGGAATTGCGCAACGCCTCTTTAGCACCCGGGATTTGGGGTTCTGCTGACTAATTCCTTTTCCCTGTTGCCTACAGCTGAGAAGGTGACGAGCCCCTAATTGCCCCATATCCTAGAGAATTAATGTATTGAGTTAAGCCAGACCTCAGAGCTCCCCCCCTCCCCCCCGCCGAGGTCTAGGGGAGGCAGGAGTTCCCACCACTTCCTTAACCTCACTCCTGCTTTCCACATGTGAAACTAGGTGTGACCGCTAGCCCACCATGCCTGAGCCATTAAAGTCGAAACAGGACTGCAGGGGCTTTCAGTAGCCAACAGGAACAAAGCTGTTCTTCTGTGAAGAAAAGAGTAGTTGTGGAGCTAAACCTCTTCAAGGGCCCAGAGGAAAAGGGCCAGCCTCCTCAGCCCTCAGCAGGTCTCATAGCAGGTTGCACGACCTGACAGGTGACCCCATATCCTGCCTGCAGACAGGAATGTGGTAAGGGGGTTCTTAGGGAAGCCCCTGGATGCCTTGCTGCTTGCTCCCCATCTTGGTATTTTGGAAGGACGGAATAGCCCGTGCCATCAGTTTGAAGGACGTTGGCAGAGTGTGCCAGACAGATGGGATGATGTCTTTCTTATCTCTGACACATGGCCACTTGAGTTTCAAGTGAAGGCATTGGCTAGGCAAAGGAAGGTTAATACCCTACCCGGGAGGCTGTTCTTTTTTCCAGGGATAGCCTCCATTGCTGCAGAGGCTAACAGGAAGGTGACGTTCCTCTCAGGAGCAGCCACAGACACCATCCCTGCAGAGACCCGCCCCACCCCTCCCACCCCACCCCACCCCTCCCACCCCACCCCACCCCTCCCACCCCACCCCACCCCTCCCACCCCACCCCACCCCACCCCCACCAACGGAGAATGCTGGTGTGATTAGGAATACCTCAGACACCCTGGGGCCCTGTGATACTCCCTTCCAACAGCACTCAATGTCCCCAGTCCTGAGGCTGGGAGGCCTGGTGGAAAGACTCCTCCAAGTCACTTGCATGAGAGGACCAGATCCCTCACTCCTCCACGGGTCCCAACAGCCAGCTAGCCCGTGATGTGGGAAGGATGCCTTAAAGCAGACCAGTCACTGGAGTTGAAACAGGACGGAGGGGGCTTTCACCAGTCAACAGTGACTAAAGTGAGAAACGTAGAGGTTGGGACCTTACCCTCATTGTCAAGCCAGGGTTGGGGAAAACAAAGGCACTTGGTGTGTTAAGCCTCTTAAGTCAAAACTGGCTGTGCTTAGTTAGCGTGTGTCATGTTTTAGGACAAAATTCCTTTGTACCTCAGATATCTGTATCACACCCTCTCCCAGAAAGGTTCAGAGATCATTGTAAAAGAGGAGAGAGGAAGACTGCAAGAGCCAGGCACAGTAGAAGACCACACAGAAACTATTTTCCAGACACACATTGCTTGCATGTTTAGACATACAGCAAGAATAGCAACTTTGACAGCATGCATGCAGCCCCTGCTTGCACATACAGACTCATTTCGAGTGTAACAATTGTGGCAGCATGCACAATACCTGTACAGGCTTAAGCCAGACAAAATCCCGACATGGAGAGGGGAGGTGGGCACCAAGTCTCAACCCTAGCCCAGGAGCTTCAATTGACAGCTGCTGGGAGAAGGAGGGTGGGTTTTCTTTATGATTCAGCCCTACTCAGTCAGCTATGCTGTGGCAAAAGGCCACACATTCAAGGGTATATAAGCAGAGCAAATAAGGCTTGGTGCATTTAAAAAAAAATCCAAGAGCACACAAAGTTGGGTTGGTAGAGAAGGCAGGGTGGATCTGGAAAGAGTCGGAGAAGAAGGCATTATCTTGGTTGCTATTGCTGTAATAATCACAATGACTGGGGTGGCTTAAGTGAAAATGGCCCCATAGTCTCATATACTTGAATACTTGGTCCACAGTTGGTAGAACTGTTTGGGAAGAATTAGTAGGTGTGGCCTTGTTGGATAAGATGTGTCTCTGGGGATGGACTTTGAGGTTGCAAAAGCCTATAGCATTTCCAGTTAGCACTACTGGAGCGTGTATGTGCTCTCTCTCTCTCTCTCTCTCTCTCTCTCTCTCTCTCTCTCTCTCTCTCTGTGTGTGTGTGTGTGTGTGTGTGTGTGTATAGTCTGCCTACCCGTCTCCATCTCCCCTCCTCAGCACCTCTGGGTTATAGAAGCTGCCACATGCTCAGCGTTTGTGTGGTTGCTATGGGTCCAACCATCAGGTCCGTATACTTGTGCAGAAGGCACTTTACAGGCTGAGCGGTCTTTCCCGCCCCGCCCCCTAGGGCATATCTGTGCTGAGCCAAGTGGAGTCATAATTAACCATCACCATAACTGAAAGTTTAGAGCTAAGTTTAAATTTCATGCTTTGTCACATCTCAAGCACACATTTACTTACCATAAACTCCTAAATTAGAATATGCGTTAAATTTACTAATAAGCAGACACTGTTGCTGAAACTTGCCACTCCCGTAGATATGAATGTATCTGCTTTCCTTCTGGACAGACACAAAGATGATTGAGACAAAATCTCGCCTCTTAAAAAATCTATATGTCTCGCTGAGGCCATTATACAGGATCTATGTGATAAGAAGCTGCCACTTCCGGTTAAGCGGAACCGCGCTTTTCTTGGAAGTGTGTACATAATTGTGCATCTTTCAAGCTACCACGTTTCACACTTTAAAGAAGTACAGTGTGGGGCTGGAGAGATGGCTCAGTGGTTAAGAGCACTGACTGCTCTTCCAGAGGTCATGAGTTCAATTCCCAGCAACCACAGGGTAGCTCACAACCATCTGTAATGAGATCTGGTGCCCTCTTCTGGACTGCAGTCACATATGCAGGTAGAATGCTGTACATAAATAAATAAATCTTTAAAAAAAAAAAAAGAAGAAGAAGTACAGTGTGTCATCACATGGTGTGTTTCCTGCCCTGTGAGAAAGGAGCACTTTAGTATGGGGGTGGATGGGTAGGGGACAGACAGACAGAGACAGAGAAACAGACACAGATAGAGACAGACAGACAGACAGACAGACAGACGCAGAAAGAGACAGACAGAGAGACAGAGATAAATAGACAGATACAAGGTCTGCTATACAACTAGGTAGCCCTGGCTGGCCTCAAACTTGCAGAGATCCCCCTGTCTCTACCTCCTGAGTGCTGAAGTTGCAGGCGTGTGCCACCACACACTTGGAATGGAAATATGCATTCATTCCTCCCAAGGCTTTATAGTCTATTTATACTCCATACTTTTCCATTTCTGTGAGAGTTGCCAAGCGTTACTGAGGAAATTAAATATTTCCTATGCCACAGAAAGACTTCATGGTGCAGCTGATGTTTGAGCATCGGTTTGGGGATCGATTTACAATCAACTCAAAGTGGCTCACCACCACATTCTGCAAACTGACACTTGAGTAGAACATTCATGCTCTGTACAGCGTCTGGGTACCTCTCCAGGAATGCTGACTTCTGGGGAACACAGGCAACTTCATTCTCTTTTCAGCTCATGTTTGTAGAGCACCTACTCAGGGCAGACGTTATAACAGGCACTGTGGGCACAAAGATGATGTACGACAAGACAAGCGTTTATGGCATTGTTTTTTAGTATATTTTCCCTATAGACAGATAGGCAGGTAGGCCAAGATAGCAAAGTATGCCAAACTCTAAAAGTAGCAACACGTGACAAGAGCAGGTTGAATCCCCAAGTTCCTCATCCTCGATCCCATGGGCTCCTTCCTCCTCCCCACTTCTGTTTCTTTGAGGAAGCAATGTTTCTACTCCTTTGGGGTTGGTCTTCCACCTAGGGACCTGGCTTTGGCATGGCAGTTATTCCCTCTGGACTGGACTCTCCCTCTTCATCAGTACCTTCTGGTCCTACAAACCAGATGACCTCCCCTAAAAGAATGTGTTTGCTTTGTGAGTAAATTAATACATTTATTCCTGCTCAGTGATGTTGTGTCTTGCTCCCCTTCTGGAGCACGAAGTAGACTTTCGTTTAGATCAAAAGACTTTCCTTTAGAATAAAGCCAAGAAATGGTGATATGATAGCCACTTCTTAGGTAACATGGGCCAAGAGTAGTTAGAACTTGAGCTGAGATAGGCACTGGTGTGTGTGTGTGTGTGTGTGTGTGTGTGTGTGTGTGTGTGTGTGTGTGTGTATGCGTGCGTGCGTGTGCGTGCGCGTTCACACACGTGCCCCGCAGTTAAGTATTTACCATCACCAGGCTGATGCAGCTCTGGGAATCCACCTAGGGATCTGTGCATGCTAAGCAAGCACCCTGCCAGCTGAGCTATATCCCTGGTCCCCAGTGCAGTTTCTAAGTTAGGGTTCCTAAGGTTAGGATGAGGCATCCTCAACATAGAGCTCCCTATCTGAAAAGAGGTCACAGGGGACAAGGCCTGCAGTCAGACAGTGGATAGGACGTGACTGATAAGGCAGAGTTGCGTCAGTACTCAGAAAAGCATGGGAGTGACAGTACAATAAACAGAGACCGGGTTGTGACCAGAAGATGATGAGGTAGGAGGAAATTGATGGACGGGTGCCCAGGGCTCATCTCCAATCAAACTCCACTTTGCAGAGAAGCCTGGCATGGTGGACAATACTTTGCTGGCTCGGGCCTGCTTAGCAGAAGTTGGTGTGGCTAAAGGCTAAAGCAGATCTGGTGGGGTTGTGTGAGGGGCCTGCGTGCTTCCGGGCCGTTGTTTGGGGTATCTCTAGCTTCTCGGTGGTTCTTGTGGACACCAACCTGAGTGACATCAAGGAGAGAGGTATGTGGCTCACAGCCCAGCCCTCTGAGTGCAACCTGAGTGGCGGGCTCAGTACTTCTCAGGAAGGCCCTCGGGTCTGAAGTGGTTGGGGTCTTTGCCGCTGCGGCCCCATTCCTCGGCTTTCTGAGTAGACTGCAGGCTTTCCAACCCATGGTCCCTGATTCCAAAATAATACCGGTTCATGAGGCCCTGGAAGTACTTCCTGCCAGTGCTGAAATCCAAGGAAGAGAGACAGAAAATGAATCCCACACTGAGACAGCTGACCTCAAAGTCCCTCCTCCTCTCCTACCAAAGAATGACCCAGAAAATATCAGCAAACGCTAAGGCACAGAAGAGAGAAAATATTAGTTTCTTTGGCAAGGACTTCCCACAGGCCGGTCCTTTCCATACCCTGTTACAGGATGGTTTTAAGACCCCTGTTTTGGTTTTCACTTTTTCTTTGTGGGGGGGATTCCATCTTCCCCCCTCCATCCTTACCCTCCCTCTCTTGCTCTGGAAGCATAGGAGAGGTCACAGGCATGAAGCATCAGGACAATTACCTGATTATTTTAGCAGCCCAGACGCCCCCAGATCCCCTTTGTTGGGCCTCGAAGTTCCCACGAGCATAGAAGTATTGGTCTGAGTTTTGGTGGTTAGCTCTTAGGTTGTCCCGATAGGCTCTGCACAAGTCCCAAGTCCCTGCAAAAGAAGGAAAGTTAAAAAAGGGAACCTGGTGGTTCACTGGAGAGACTGAGGGACGAAAGCTTTCTGTGGATTTCCACCTTTCGGCCCTTGACAGGAAAATCCTTGGGAATGGTTCATGAAAGTGAGTGTTCCCTGCTGGGGATAGGTTCCCTAGTGACCATAAGTAGGGCGCTGCTCCATGGATTGGCTTCGATTGGATTGACTGACAGATGCGGTGTCCTGGGCTGTGTCTTATATGGATCTGTGTGTGCTATGCACCAAGATGAGATGGGACTGTCCTGTAAGAGAGATAACCACAGGCAATAACATCCCAGGGGTAAGATCCAGGGACAGCTGTGCAGTGATCACAGGTCCCTGAGAAAGCACCACAGAGAGTGTATTAACTACTTCATTGGGACAAAATCCCTGACAAGCAACTTAGTGAGGAGGGCTGTATTTTGGCTTAGTTTGAGGGGAACACGTGGTGGTGGTGGTGGCAGCGGCAGCATGAGGGGTCTGGTCACAATGTGATCCTTTCCCCCCAGCCTAGGCACTGCGGCCCATGGAATGGTGCCAAGTGTGTTTATAGGACGAGTCTTTCTCCCTTCTTTAGTTACATCCTCACAGACACATCCAGAGGCTTGTCCCCTAAATGACTCTAAATCCAACCAAGTTGGCAAAGATGATTAACCACACGGGCTGCTGGGCCTCGGCCCCTTCAGCTGGGGAGCCGTGCACACCTCCTAGTGGATGAGAGAGAAGACAGGATGAGGTGCTGTGCGTGGAATGCCTAGTAGAGAGCTGCAGAAGTCGCACCCCTCCCTCACTACTGAGGGGCGGTGGCAACACAGACGTGTTGTAACAAGTCAGGCGACAGCTGACATCCGTGCAGACAAAGCATGAAGAAGCTGGAACTTTATAACTACATATTATGGAGTGGCAACACAGAAGGACATGGGAACACTGCTTGCTGGAGTCTACTGGCCCTTAAACGATACACGTCTCCCAACCCTGGGATTCTACTCCTGTATGCGTGTCCCCAGAAGAAATGAGTGTTTATTCCCAACCAACAGACATGAATAATCACTAAAACACATGTTGTGATGTTCATTTTAGAGTTCCCTGAGATGGCCCCAAAAGAAAATATTGGACAAGGGTAGCATGAACAAGTAAACTCTGGTATCAAAATACATAACAAGGTGCTACGTTGAATTTCTAGGAGTCCTTCCCCTTGGCTCTTTGTCTGGAATAGGAAGGGATTCCTCCAAGAAGATACAATCTGTAGGCACGTACACATGGAGACATACTGAGAGCCCACTTACACTCTAAGACTGGGGAATTTGCTGTCTCTGGAAATCCTGATCCCTCTGTGTCAGCATCAGAAACACAGGCTGGACCTTGAGAACCATGTCTGAAGATCCCTCAGAGGGCGCCAGGTAAGGGGGGAAACTGCAGAAAGCCAAATTCCTGCCCTGACTGCTTTTTAAAGGGGTCTCTGTGCCAGACAGGCATGTGGTGCCTTCTCAGAGGGAGTCAGTTAAACAGCCTGCCTGCCTCCTGACTTCTTACCTTGTATGGCTTCCTTGAAGAATGAAAACAAGCCATCACCACTGACTCCCAGGAACAAAGAGCAGAGGATAATGACGGTGACAAACCTCATGGCGCTGCTGGAACAGAAAGGGCAGTCAAAATAGGCTGGGAAGTGGTGTCCCACACCTCCATTCCCAGAACTCTCAAGGCAGAGACAGGTGGATCTCTCATTCTAAGGCCAGCCTGGTCTAAGTGGCAAGTTCCAGACTAGCTGAGGCTCCATAGAGAGGCCCTGTCTCAAAGACAGACTCACACTTTGACTTGTAAAGACAATTTAGTCCTGCGCTAACCATTTGTTCATCCCTGAGTTATTGCTGTGAGGACAACTGAAATGGTCTTTGGGAGTCTTAGCCAGATCACTAGATAAGGAAGACTTCCAAGGTGTTACTGTCTCACAGCCCATTCACACCTAGAGAAGCTGACTAAAACTGATCTACAAGCCTTTCCTGAGTGCTCTGTCCCACTGAGCTCAGACCCCCAAAGATTTGGAAAATTCTGGGGCCAGAAGTCATTCAATTGGTGGTATGCCTTTTTAATGATTTTGAGGCCCAGGGTTTCACTCCCCCAGCACCACCACACAAAACCAAGCCTAGTGGCACATGCCTGTAATCTTATCACTAGGAGGTAGAAGCAGAGGGACCAGAAGTTTAAGGTCCTCCGTGGCTACAAAGCTTTTTCCAGGTCAGCTGAGACCCTATCTCTAGGGAGGAAAAAAAAAAAACGATCAGGAAACATAATTTTCCCGATTATTACTTACCAACTTTATATACAATGGATCTCAGAAGTAAACCATGAGCAAGACCTCCCTGGAAAAATTCGACAGCAATGACCCTTTCTCTGCCTGAAGTTTCAGAGGGATTTGGGCTTCTGGAACCTTCTCTCCATGGAGCATCTGCTGCTTCTCTCTCTCTCTCTCTCTCTCTCTCTCTCTCTCTCTCTCTCTCTCTCTCTCTCTCTCTCCTGGCTTTAATATTAATGAGGAGAGCGCTTTTGAATCCAACAAGCCTTGTCGGAGTCCCTCTTGCTCAATCCTTCCTGGTAAATAAACAGTTACAGGTTAGGACTGTAGGTCAGTGGCAGAGCGCCTGCCTAGTGTGAGACCCTAACTCCAAGAGCCAGTGCCAGGAAGAAAGAAAGAAAAAGCTAGCAGATTGAATAAAGCATTTCCTCATCCATAATAGGTTTTTTTCCCCTAGATTACCCAAAATTTTTGTGTTTTGGCAAGTTTTTCTAATTCTTACCCCGGTCCCCAACTTCCCTGAATAACACACATTACAAACTTCGCCAACTTGTTTTTGGTTGTGATGTTTTTTTGCTGTTGTTTTTGAGATAGGATCTTACTAGGTAGCTCTGGCTGTCCTGGAACTCACTGCATAGACCAGGCTGGCCTCGAAATCACAGAGGTTCTCCTGCCTCTGCCTCCAGAGTGCTGGGACTAACGGCGTGTGCCACCACGCCGCCATGATGTTTTATCACAGCAGTAGAAACCCTAAGACACGGACACAGTTCTGAAAGTCCACACTCCTAAAGACCAAGGTCTCGTTTGCTCTTTTGCTTACATGGAATCACGGATACTCGAAACAACGCCCAGGGCTCTAGTCTCGTTTCTGTCTCCATGATGAGACGCCCTGATGAAGAGCGACTCCAAGGAGAAAGAGGTTTATTTGGCTCTCAATTCCAGGTCGCAGTTCACGGTTGCTGGGAAGTCACAACAGCAGGAGTGTGGACAGCCAATCACACCACATCCGGTCAAGAGCACCGAGGAATGAGTGCACCAGGGCTGCCTGCCTGCTGCAGCTCTCGGCTGGCTTCCCTTTAACCTCCCACAGTTAGCAGCCCAGTCCATGAAATTGTACCACTCATACTCAGGCTGGGTCTTCCCACCTCAACTAACAATCCAGACGACCCCCCACAGACAAGCCCACAAGCCACTCTGATCTTGTCAATTCTTCCATTGTGATTCCTGTCTCAGGTAAATCTCGCTTATGACAAATTGACACTTAAAACTAACCAGCACCTGGGGATCCATCCCATATGCAGTCACCATTGCTCATGTCAAGAAGTGTTTGCTGATAAGAGCCTGATATGGATATTTCCTGAGAGGCTCTGCCAGAGCCTTACAAATACAGATGAGGATGGTTGCAGCTAACCATTGGACTGAACAAGGGGACCCCAATGAGGAGTTAGAGAAAAGACTGAAGGAGCTGAAGGGATTTGCAACCCCATAAGAAGAACAACAATATCAACCAATCAAACCCCACCAGAGCTCCCAGGGACTAAACCACCAACCAAAGAATACACATGGAGGGACCCATGGCTCCAGCCGCATATGTAGCAGAGGATGACATTGTCTGGCATCAATAGGAGGAAAAGCCCTTGGTCCTGTGAAGGCTTGTTTCCCCAGTGTAGGGGACTGCCAGGGCGTTGAGGTTGGAGTGGGTGGGTGGGAGTGGGAGCATCCTCATAGAGGCAGGGGGAGGGGGAGGGGGGATGAGAGAGGGGAGAAAGGGGATAACATTTGAAATGTAAATTACATAAAATATCCAAGAAAAATAAAATTTTTAAAAATTAAAATAAAATAAAACTAACTAGCACAACCAGTTCACAGTAAGTCTGTATTAAACATTTGCCAGTTCAACATCTGGAAGGACGGCATGACTGAATGTTTACAAGATTTCCTCATACAGCAAATGCTTAAAATGACAAAGAGCAGCCAAGTAAGGCGGTGTGCAAATCTAACCCCACACTTAGGCTGAGGAGGCAGAGGCAGAAGGATCTCTGCGTTTGAGCCTAAGCTATAGAGCAGGTACCAGAATAGCCATGGCTACACAGAAACACTCTGTCTCAAACAAAACGAAATGAAACAAGTAGTTCTGTTTGTCTATATTGTGTGGTGCATGAATTGAAGCCATGAAATTATCTTTCCTGGATACGCCTGGACGTAGTCCCCTCCCCCTCTGTCTTCCTCTCTGCCAGAGACCTCGATAGATAATGGTTTCAGGCTCTCATTGGCCTACTTGGTGCCCAGACACAGAAGGGGACAGACAATCTACTTTGCAGAGTTTGCGAATTCAAATGCTAATCTCACCCAGAAACAATCTCACATGCAAACGAGCGATCAATCTGTCCACCTGGTGGGCAGTGAAAGCAAACGCATTTAAAGAAACTGTCGCCTGCAGCGAGACAGTTCTGACCTTTGATGGTAGAGATGAGTCGACGGTATGCCATTTCTTACTGAGAGAAAAACATGACTAACAGTACTTGGTTGTGTTCAAGCAAGCCCCTGGGTTTGAACCCAAAATTCCCAGATAAATTAAAGAAGGAAGGAAACATGACTGGGAAGATAGAACAGTTGTAGGGGGCTTGGTATGCAAACATTAGAACCTGAGATCAATCCCAGGACCTGGGAACTAGAACGGTCTCAGCTCTACCCTGCATTGAAACTCTGGGAGTCACTCCATGTCCTAGAGTGAAGAATGGGGTGTGGGTCTATATGTTCAGCCACGATCCTGCTGTGATTCACAGCCTAGGAAACTGTGCCTCATGCTTCTATTCTCCTGGGTACTTACTTTGTCTCCAGTGACATAGTCACCTACACTCACGCATTGCCTAAAGACTCCTGTAGGTCATTACGAAAAGTCATCAGGAAAAAGGGTGGTGGTGGCACATGCTTTTAATGCTGCACTTGGAATGCAGAGACAGGGGGATCTCTATTGAAGGCCAGCTTTGACATCACAGGTAAACTGAAGAAGGTAGCAAGTATGGAGTTGGCACTGATAGCGGCCTTGATCCAGGCTGTCAGAAGGAGACTATCTTCCACAGGCAGCCAGGAGGAGGGTCTCTACAGTAGGCAGAACCTGAGCACTAGCAGACTTCGAAACCCACCCCAACAGTAACGCACTTCCTCTAACAAGGTCACACCTCCTGATAGTGCTACTTGCCATGGACCAAGCATATTCAACCCACCACAACATTACACATACACATAGGTACATTTGTACACATATGCATATATATGCACATATATGTCTATATGTAGACACACACACACACAGCTGGTGGACGGAGAGGAGCTCCAACCATTTTACACATAAGCTTATATACACATACTTGGGGATGGAGCGAAACTCCATTTATTTTTTTCCTTTAGTCCTTTTTACATCCCCTAAGGCAAAGTTCTCTATGGAAGAAGAAAAAATAGCTCATTCAAAGACAGATAAAACGTTACATAAGAGGGAGTTACACCAGGATTGTTGATTATAAGTTCAAAGCATCAAAACAGCAGTTTTATCTGCCTTTCACTTCATAAGCTCATTATTAGTTTTTCTATAAAGCAACAGTTTTTATATAACACTCATGGCCTTACTTTGTCATAGTGCACACTTGACACATCCTTGGACCTGACCTGAAAGGAATGTTTTCTTTGCTCATTAATTCGTTCCAAGCCTGTTTTTCTCCCTACGGCATTGTATGTACTTGAAAACTCCTCCTTTTATGCAGCCTACACTATTCTACAGGGAAAGGCATCATATTCTACTTTTGAGTCTAAATTTAAACTTTTTATCAACTTAACTTCTGAAAATCATTTAAATCATGTATCCTATAACATGATTAAGTCATCTAAACAGCATTATTTCTTGAAAGTTCATCTTCATGTTGATCTACAGGAAAATTGCCCAAAGAGGGTGGGCTAAAACCCAGGGACCAATCATAGCAGACTATAGGCAGAAAGGGTCTTTATGATCTTAGATTTATTTGTCTGTTTGTTTGTTTATTATAAGTATACTGTAGCTGTTTTCAGTCACACAAGAAGAGGACATCAAATCCTGTTACACATGGTTGTGAGCCACCATGTGGTTGCTGGGAATTAAACTCAGGACCTTTGGAAGAGCAATCAGTGTGCTCTTAACCACTGAGCCATCTCTCCAGCCCCCAAAAGGTTCTTCTCCACTCCATCCCCCTATTACAACATGTCAGAAAATAAGGAGTTCAGCAATGACAAACATGAGAAGGCTATCAGCTGCAAGAAACAATCTGGGCATGAAGCCCCTGGGGCCATGCCTTTTCAGGGTTCAACCATCACAGCCATGCAAGACTGTGGGCTGTATCCAGGAAGTTCACTTGCCCACTATAGCTCTTCCCAATGGTGTCTGTCAGATCTCTGTGAGTTTGAGGCTAACCTGATCTGCACAGTGAGTTCCAGAGACATAGAGTGAGACCCTGTCTTGAGAGTGAGACCTTATCTCATGAAAAAGCAAAAACTAAAACCAGTGTCATTTCTTTGAAAGCAAAATCTGGTGTTAGGATAGTCAAGATCATAGTAGTACTCAACCCAGCTGAGTGAAGGGTCACCTCTCTGCAGCAATTATTGCTGCTTCTATAGCTTTGGCGATGGCTTCTGAATGCTCTAAATTTCAGGAGCTTCCTGAGCCTCGTAAGTTTCATTTACTCTCTCCTCCCTCCAGGAAGGCATGTTTCAATACAGAGGAAATGGCTAGCTGGCACATAATTTATACTTTGAATAAGTAATAAAAATAGAGTCCTATCCAGGTGTTCTCACGTACATTTGCAAACCCTGCATTTGGCAAGCAGAAGCAGGAGAATGACAGGTTTGAGGCCTGCTTTGCTTATATAGCAAGGTGAAGACACAACTGTAATGCCTCGTGAGATCTTGTTTCAGAAAGCAAGAGTATAGAATGTATGTTGCTCAATTATACAGTTGCAGGGTTGGGGATTTAGCTCAGTGGTAGAGCGCTTGCCTAGGAAGCGCAAGGCCCTGGGTTCAGTCCCCAGCTCCGAAAAAAAAAAAATTATACAGTTGATTGCCTGACATGGACGAGTCCCTGTATCCAGTGACCAGGAAATCCCTTCCCAAAAACACATACAACAAAAGAATCATAAGCTATCTTAACAAATAAATAAATGCAAAATGACAGGGAGGGAAAGACTGAAGGATTCTCTCAGTGGAGCATAAACTAGTATATATGTATGTGTATGTATATGTGTATATGATGTATATGTGTGTGTATGTGTATGTGTATGTATATATACATATATAATGTATTCAAGATATAAACTGATATATATATGTATATATATATATATATATATTAAGCTGGTAGATAATTGGCTTTCTAAACTCAAGGAGATAGACAGAAAACTATAGTAGTAGTGGCCTGGAAAAGGTTCCATAATATACTCTTCCTGTGGTTGTATCCCCTGTCACCTCAGGTAGTGGTGATCAGACTAACACATTGAGAGTAGAAAAAGTAACAGGGCACTTGACACAGAGTGGGAAGAGCAGACCCTGAGGTCTGAACCCCAGGGGAATCATTGCGACAATCCTCTGTGACATTTCCACATGTCACCTCTACAGTGTATCAGGCACAGGCTGAGCCCAAGCTGGTGTTTCTATGCTTTTCTATTAGACTGTGACCCTCCCCTCTGCTTGAGAAATCACACAGATGCAAGTTATTTGTTCGCATATGTGTTTATTGCACACCTATTATGTGTAGTCTAATAAATGCTGTGGGTACAAGACTGAAAAACTCAGGTTGTGTCCCCAGACCCACAGCACAGCCTCCTGAGGTAATAGGAGGATGTTCAGTATTTGTCAGGCAGGCCAGCAGGTCTGTAGTGATTAGGATCCTTGCCGCTGCGGCCATGTCTGTTGGCTTCCTGGTCAGCCATGGTGTCCTCATGTCCACTGCCGAAGAAACTCTGTAAGCCCTCTCTTGCATCGCTAGGAGAAGCAGACACACAGGAGATCAGTCACCAGGCTGTGTGGACACAGTCTACCCTCTCAGCTCCCCCATTTGCATGGGATGGCTTTAGGAGGAACCAGAAAGTGCCAAGAGGGAGGGGCTGGAACCTTGGTCTTGCCAGACACAGTCCTGCTTAGGTCAGGTTGCTCGCCCTACTGTAGTAGGCAGGACTGAGAGTCACTCCCAGTCCTCATTTGGAGGCAGGCCTGCCCAGCATGAGCTATGTGCTGGCTCAGCCTACAACACAGGATCCACACAGAGCATGGATGGAGGAAGTAACTTCATTAGCAAGAGGGGGAGGGGCCACGAACTGGCAAGACCTTCTCTGGTCTCCTAGGAGAGTCAACCCTGCTGACCAGGCCCAGTGTCCCAGCCATCTGTGTTACCTGATGACTTCAGCCGCCCAGGCTCCCCCAGGGCCCCTTTGGGCAGCCTCGTAGTTCCCCCGAGCACGGAAGTATTTGTCTGAGTTTTTCCACTTGGCCTCCTTCATGTCGGAGTAGGCTCACCACATGTCCCCTGCCCCTGGATGGGAAAGACCACAGGAGCGTGAGCCTAGAGACTCTGCCCGTGCCTTAGAAAGGCTGAAAGCGATGAAAAGCACTCACGGCTTGACCCTGTGGTCCCAGCACACCCTCAGACCACGATAGAGAAGAACATGATCTAATTCTACATGGTCTCTCCAGTTTGCTGCTGAAACTCCTTAAGGGGTTCTCCTGTGCTGTGTTAGTATGACCATCACTGTGCACCCATGAGCTACCTGATCTTACCCAACTGGAATTGTGGGATAGAAAGATGGCAGATGTCATCCCGGAACACGCTTTCACAGTTTCAGTGCTATTAGAATGCTGGGCCCCTTGTTTCTAGGGCTGATCTGACCACCATGTTTTCCAGCATCCCTGATACCTTCAATAGATTTTTGCGGCATAATCCCCTAATGGGTCATCTGACAGGTCTCCAGACAGTGAAAATATCCACTGGGCCACTGTCACATTACCCTTGACCCAGAATGAGTGACCAAGACTGAATTTACGTTTCTTAGCGACTTCCAGGGGTGAGGAAACCCAGGAAGGGGAGAGAAATGCACATGGAGAGACTTCTATTCTCATTCCTAAGCAATCCATTTTGACCGAGGGCTGCACATCAGGGTAAATGTGGCCTCTGGTTCGTTTGAACAGACTGTGCTGTGTGGTGGTTGCTTGAGGAGGCAGTAGAGACACAGTCCTCAGTGGTGACCCCAGATTCCATCACTTAGGGAGCTACTGAAAGCCCCCAGGCCAAGCCACACCCAAGACCAATTCCTAAGCCTCTAGGAGTAAGAGGACACAGGCTTTGGCAGTATTGAGGCCTACCAGAGGATGTCATCTACACCTAACAAACTCACAAGGGAGACAGTGAGTAGACACGTCAGCCAGGCGAGATTGGTCTCCTCAGCCACAGCCACGTTCAAACCGCTACTCTGCCACCTGCTGCATTCAAGCCGTTACAATCAGGAGTCCCACACGTGGATCTGTGGGACCCTCCACCCACACAAAAGCAAATGGCGTCTCGAGTCAGTGGTCCCCATTCTTCAAAAGAGTTGGCTGAACCCTATAAGCCACACTTCAGTCATCAGCCTTACCTTGGTAAGCCTCCTTGACGAATGAAAGCCAACTGCTGCTGACTCCCAGGGTCAGGGAGCACAAAAGGAGGCTGGTGAGAAGCTTCATCCTGCGGAGATGAAGAGAGAGGCTCAAGGAGACATGCACAGATTTGCACCGCCCTCTGGAGCATCTGTTATCCAGGGAAAGGCTGGTTGTCCACTAGAGATCCCAGTGGGACACCCAGACGTCCTTGCAACAGGATGTTCCTCAAAGACACAAGAATCAGTTCTGATACCCTTGGCCGTGAACCAAGTCTGCTGGGAGGACAGGAAGGCAACTCGGATAGAGGAAGACAAACACTAAGACCAGATTGCCGCCCACTATAGGAACTTGTAGGTCACTAAGTAGCATTTCCCACCTGTGCCCTCAGTCCAACACAAACTTCAAACCATATCTGTAGAAGACAGCATTCTTTAAGAGGAAACCACACTCTGGGAAAGAAGAAAGAGCAAAAACGTGCGTGTGTGTGTGTGTGTGTGTGTGTGTGTGTGTGTGTGTGTGTGTGTGCACGAAGTCACTGTGTGGAGGCATCTCTCACCTGAGTTCTGGAAGAACTGTGATGGTCTGTGGCTGTCAGGGAGAGGATGCTGGTATTTATGCTGAGATACCCAACTGGGGTCATGAACCCAGGTGCTGGGCTTGGTCCCTGGGGAAAGTCCCACCATGTCATTTCCTGTGCAAGACTACCAAAGAAGTCTCCCTGGACTCCACTCTACTCTTTATTCACAGGTCAGATCACCTGATTGCAAAACTAGAGGACACAGGACGGCTTTAATTTTTTTGGCTAGCTTTTGGGTTTGGAAGAACTCACTGAGGAAGGGGATTCCTTAGCTGCCTGAGGTATAGAGTGAAAGGTACCACCGTCTATCCAGGATCTGGCTTTCGTGGTTGTTGACCTATGAAGAACTTCATGGGTAGAATCACTGACCATGCTCCCATCTGTGACATCTCAGGAACAGTTTTGACCCTGGTGGCTGACTGTTACACATAGCCAGGAGGAAGAGAAGTAACTCAGGAAGGCAGTGTGTCTGAAGGCTGTCATGGTGATGGAAATGCAATAAAATAGATGTGTAGTTGCTCTTTAGCTGCTTAGGGGGTTCATTCCCCCTCCTTCTGGTCCCCCAACACTAGATCCCCGAATAAAGCTGAGGATCAGAAGGGGGTGACATTATTGTTAGACTATTTCTTGATGATTAGGGGCACTGAATTAGTTGGGGCAAGTTCGATCCTTACCGTCAAGATATCTAATTTCGAGGTTGGGGATTTAGCTCAGTGGTAGAGCGCTTGCCTAGCAAGCGCAAGACCCTGGGTTCAGTCCCCAGCTCCAAAAAAAAAAAAAAAAAAAAAAAGATATCTAATTTTTTCCTGTTGTTTGTTCTTTGGTCACATCTGCTTAACAAATTGTGACCTCCAGCAACTAACAGCCCAGCAACTCTTTCCCAGGGTCCTACCATATATATGCTGTAAAAAGTCTCCAAACATCATATAATCGAAAAAACTACTACGTACTAAAACAACTGCCACTGGCAAAATCGCTCTACTGCTAGAGCACTAAGCAAACCATAGTCGGCTACTGCAAAGCAACCTCATATCCCACACATGGGATTAAAACAAAAACATACTCTTATAATACTTCTGTGCTTTTAAAGAAACCAAAATTCCCACCACATAAGTAGATGTCTAAGAATTACTCATTTTTCAGGTGAACAAGAGCTTTGTTAATATGCAGAAAAATAAGACAGCCCGTGATTGGGTTTATTATTTTTTGTATCCGAGATTGCCCCCCAGCACGTGGGGACATGAATCCTAAGTTCAAAGCGAGCCTCACGGATGCAGAAAGGTGCAGCTAGTACCCTGCAGTCTGTGGCGTCAACATGGCAACAGGGTCAGAAGCTGTGGGGCCTGAGGGATTTCCCCTCTTCAGCAGAGATCACAACAGGCAAAGGTTTCAAAGATGTGAACCAGGATTAGGACGTGGTTCTGAGTTCAGTAAACAGCAGAATTTGAAGCCCCTGTTAGAAATTTATTAGTCAGGAAAAAAAAATCCAGATGTCTACAAAGTATGATCTATATCGAGGACAGCATCTTGCACTTGTTGAAATAGCCTGAACTTAGTTCAATCAAGGTAAATTCTAGAGACTTGGGGAGGCCTGGAACTTTGGGTTGTGTGGTAACTGGATAACTGGCTTGTGGATGTAGCTGGGTTGAGAAGGATGCTACAGTCATTTCTTTTTCTTTTCTTTCTTTTCTTTCTTTTCTTTTCTTTTTTTAAGTACAACTGTCTGCTATCATTGGTTGAAATGACCACCAAATAAGAAGTGTTTTCAAGGCCTGGCTGAGGAGACAGTGTTGTGTACCTATGGTAAAGCAGAATCTTATAAGGCTGGAATAAAGACCAGCATAGAAAGGTAAGGAGATGGTGCGCTAACAATGGCCAGCAGATTCATCTAGACAAGGCAGGGTGAACTAATGGCTAGTTTTTTGGATTTTTCTTTGTCACCGTCCAGTTACAGTGCAGATGCTGCACTCATGCTAGGAGAGGTTTCACTGTATTTATCTTGGAAAGAGACACCCAATAGGACAGACTAGTGTGGAAAGGAATGACTCAAGGCCAGCTTGCTTGGATGTAACAAGGATTGCTTTTGAAGCTGTCGAGATACCCAAGAGTACATTTGGATGGGTGAGCGTGCTGTTTTCAGAACTGTAGTGACAGTCCACAGTAGCCAGTGCTGTCTGACAGACACGGGGGAATTTTGATGGAGCCCCGAAGTGTTCACTGAGTAGAACACTTGCTCAACTGTGTGTAGAGCATCAAGGACAACGACTGATGTTGGCAGTGTTGGCAGGGACAGCTGAACTAGTGAGATCATGTTACCAGGAAGGGCGATTCTGGTCACTGAGTAAGGATGTTCACGGAAAGCCAATGCAAGGGAGAGAGTTAAGGAAATGAGTGAGTGTTTAGAACTCTGGATAGAGGCCTCTCCTCTCCTCTTCACAGCCTGCGGGCTCCATAAGGAAGCTGACACTCAGAAGCCGACCTCCTGCCCTTAAGATCAAATAGACTGTCAGATAAAGCCATGAGGATGCCTTTCTGATTTTTTTCCAATGGGCTTGGACTACTTTTCAAAGCAGTTTGGAGAGAACGGAGAGCCCAGAGTGAAGAAAAGAGAAAGGCTGGCTAGCAGGATGCGTGTGGCTATGATATATTCTTGAGACCTCTCTAACAAAAAGTGTTGGTGAACAAGGTTTTGTTCTCAGAGATGGCATCCAGTGTGCAAATGTGGACTTGGAGCTTGGAACCTGGCTCAGTGGTGTAGTCTTGCTTCGTCTGTTTCAAGTCCCCAGTAGTTTAACACCACACAAGTGAGCAAAACAAAAATACATACTTTAGGAATTTCAGGGAAATTCGACCTTCAGAGATGCTTAAATACAGCACAGAGGGTTCTAGGGACATGAGGGAACAGGGATTAACGGGTCAGAGAATCACAGTCAACTCATTCTGTCACCAGCACAATCTGTCCTAGGCATGTTATTACACAGAAAGAAAACATAAATCTGTCTCAGAATCCGTTCTTTCAAAGATCCTGTAGGGAGTCTACAAAGACAAAAAGGAATATGTAAAAGTCATTCAAGGACCCACACCCAGAACACAGCGGCCCTCAGCCAGTGTTCTCCCTACCCCAGCTCTCTACCTCCATAAATGAATATTTCTGGTAATTGGTCCACCTCTTGGAAAGATCAAGGGTGGCTAGCTTATGGGAATTCTAGGATAGGTGTTTTAGGTTGGAAAAAGGCCATGGATGACAGCCATCCAACTTTCTGGCACAAGAAAACATTGACATTGTCCCCAACATACCTTAGTCATGCTCATCCCTAAGAGAAGAATCTGTTACAAAACACCAGAGAGTGTGTCCAGGAAAGGCCTGGATATGTTCTCTGGTGTTTTGTAACATTGCTCTGATTTCCCATCAAGGATCTTAAAGTCCAGGCATTTAGATTTGAAAACAGCATGGTCGTGAGGTGAAGGGCCACCTTGGGTCGTAAGACCTAGAGTGGCTTTTGCTGTGCTCCATGTTGAAACTCTGGGAGACACTCCACGTCCTAGAGTAAAAGAGATAATGTCTTCCAGTAAAGGTGGGTTGGAATGTTGACCTGGTATGTTCAGCCATGATCCTACTGCAATTACCAACCTGGGAAACTGTGCATTAGTGGATCTTTGCTTCTATTCTCCTGGGTGTGCACCTCATCACCTACACATGTGTATTGCTTTAAAATTGATGTGGGGTGTCCACTAGAGAAGATTAACTACACGCAAGTTTAAGCCAATAAAATCTCACTATGAAATCAAGATCTGGGCAGGGGGCGGGGGTGGGGGGCATGCTTTTAATCCTGTACTTGGAAGGCAGATAAAACAGATCGCTATGAGTTTGAGACCAATCTAGTCTTCAGAGTGAGTTACAGAGACATTTAATGAGATTCTGTCTTGATAGTTGAGGCCCTGTCTCATGAAAAACAAAATTAAGAAAACTTTATTGGATGGCCAGCAAGTACACTTGGTTTTCAGGATCCCAGTGTAGCATTTCTTAGCACTCTAGAGCTCTTGAGGAGAGAAAGCATACCCATGGTTGACATACTCAATTAACCAGAACAGTTACTATGAAGCAAGCTAAAGAAGCCAAAAAGCCAGGTTACTACATTTAGAGCCTTTCCTAGAATAGGGACATTGATTGATTAGGTCTTTGTATTCCTCTTGGCCTGTCAGTGTGCTGAGTTTTATGGCCTGAACCATAAAACTTCCACAAGGGAGTCGGTTGTGCTAAGTAAGGTGTGGGGCCTGTTACAAAACAGGAATGTGTTCTGAGAGATGCAGAGTCTTAGTTAATGTCTGTTGCCATGACAAATACATTAACCAAGGACACTTCCGGAAGAAAAAATTACTTGTGACTTTCTGTTCCAGAGGAATAAGAATCCATTGTAGTGGGGCAGGCACGGCAGCAAGAGGCTGTCATGACAGCAGGAGCAGGAAGTACAAAAACAGGCCGGAAGCAGAAAGTAAACAGGAAGAGAGATGAGAGTATAAAATCGTCACTCCCATCCCCAGCGACATTTCCTCTTAAGGCTCCACTTCTCAAAAAAAAAAAAAAAAAAAAAAATCCACAACTGCACCAAGAACACTGCCAAGTAGGGACCAAGTGATAAATACCACAGACTCTAAGGGACATTTTTTTCTCCAAATTACCAGTATGGCAATCCATCCATGTTGCCTCCAGAGGAAATAAGGAGTGAACATCAGGTGCATGGAGCTGCTGCCAGCCCGAGTGGGAAGCGTCTTCTGCACTAACTTCTTTAACCAGATGAAGGAGGCAAAAGTGGTCAGTACAGCCCGGAATGGAGTCATTCTATGTTGTTATAAAATGCTGCATCCTGAATAGAACCATGTGGACTGATAGTTGGCGTGATGGCGGCATAACAGTGGGACCTGAGAGGGATCGCCTTGGAGATGTTAATAGGAGATGCACAGCTTGAATCCTGACCCAGTAATGGAGCACTGGGCCCTGAGCAGGGTCCTCTAGGGCCTGTGTGCTTTCTGCATGTTGACATCCTACTCAACTCTGACAAGTCCGTTACCTTGTAAGTCACCTGCTTACACTCTGTCAGGATTCTCCCCTGGGTTCTCTATGACAAGGACCCAAAGACTGAAATCTCTCTTGCACTAAGGTCACAGGTAAATCTAGGCTTTACCTAGATTTTTCTAGCAAAGACATGTCACTGCCTACTTGGTAGTTCTTCACAGGGGTTCAGCACCGCCATGATTTTACTGCAGAGGACTTGCCCAGCCAAAACCATCCCGTACAAGACATTGTCCATTTAAATATTCATCTTGGAAGGATTTGGTGGCACAAGCCTTTAAACTCCACATTTAGGGATCTGAAGCAAGGATATCACCATGAATTCCATGCCAGCCTGGGCTCCATGGTAAGATTCTTCCTCAAAAACAATATTAAAGGGTCCCGGGTCCGTATTCCTCTAGCCATCTAGGCAGCCAAGTATGAGTCTTCCCAGTATTTGCAACCCCACTGCTGTGTCAACTCTCCATAGTGAACGGTCCCATTTCACAGATAGGTGAGGCTTTGTGGAGCCCTCAGAAGGAGTTTGGGAATGCCTTGGGGCTCAGTGGACCTCCTTTGTGCTTTAGGAAGCCCCCTGTGCACCCAGGAGACCAGAGTCTCCTGCTTGGGAAAGGCAGCTGCTCTTGGCTTATCAATCTGTTTTCTCAGTCTTGAACTTCTAAATAGTTTCTGCACTAGATCACCCACATGTCTGGTTTTCATGGTACCCACAAATGACCCTAAATGGCACAGCAGATCTGGTGGGAGCCTGGGTTTTTGCACTTCTGACAAGATCCAGGGTGAGCCTGAGGCTTCTGATCCTCATCACTTGTGAGGACGAGTGGGTCCAGCTCACCATAGACTAAAGGAGGTGGTAGCCAAGGGTGAGACCTGGGAGCTGAGAAGCGGGGTGACATGATTGGTGGATTGGGTGGAAGCCTTGAGCTCTCAATAGAGGTCTGGAAATAGCCACAAACTAAGTGCACAGGCCTCACTCAGTACAACAGGGTAGGAGGCTGCTGGCTGGGTAATGGGAGTATTAGATCTGGGTTGCCAAACATGGGAAGTTAAAGAGCTTTGGGAAAAGCCCTTCTGTCAGTGGAGGGATGGATGGTAGGAAGCAGACAGGACTTTACACTGAGAGGAATCCCAGAACAGATGAGCAGCTGCAGGGCAGACAAAGCAGGAATGATCTCAGACGGATGAGGGTTCCAAGCCTGTGACTGCAGTCCACTGGTCAGAAGGTAAAGCTGGTTAGGGGTCCTGAGACAAAGGCAACAACTGGAAAGCCCTCAATGAGGTGTCAGTGAGGGTTTGGTACCTGAGCACGCAGCTAAACCCAGTGACAATCAGCTCGGTCCCCGCAGCCTCTGACGGGGCACTCCTCCTTGCTGAGGCTGGCTGAGCCCGCATGGAAAGGTAAGACAGGGAATTCTGAATCCCTCGGGGGTCTTACTAGGCTACCACCGAGTCTGTGCAGCAGACTTGGGCTTTGTTACTCCTAAACTTCTGAGGTGCGGTGTTCAGGGGTGTCTCAGCAGCACCATCCAGGAAGAAGCCAGGTACATAAAATCAGGCTTATTCCGGCCTGTCCTGACCGCGCCCTCTGCTGGCAAACCAGCAGGATCGCAGAAGGGCCCAACAGGTCAAAATAATGGAGTTGAGAACTGCTTTTTACCTGAGAGTGGGACTGGGGAGTGTTCCTAAGGGAGGAGAAGGTGAAGTCGCATTTACAGAAGAGAGACGAATGAGGAAAGGAGCCAGGGATGGTGCTGCAGGCTTTAACCTCATTGCCTGAGAGGCAGAGGCAGGCAATCTCTGTAAATTGGAGTCCAACCTGATTACATAGTGAATTCCAAGACAGTCAGGGCTACCCAGTGAGACCCTGTGTAGAGAAAAACCAGGGGTTGGGGATTTAGCTCAGTGGTAGAGCGCTTACCTAGCAAGTGCAAGGCCCTGGGTTCGGTCCCCAGCTCAAAAAAAAAAAAAAAAAAAAAAAGAAAGAAAGAAAAGAAAAGAGAAAAACCAATAAACTGAATGAATGAATGAATGAATGAATGAATGAATGAGGAAATCTGAACACAGAGCAGGTCAGATCCCAACAAATGTCTGCAGTTCCTGTGAGAAGGCTCAGACAGAGGTGTGGGAGAGGGAAAGGGAATGCACTCTGTCTCAGAGGGAGGACAAAGGAATTGGAGACACAGTAAATGGAAGGGAGGGGACAGCTGACAGGATGGCTTCTGAGAGCAAGCTCAAACCACTGGTCTTGAGGGGGTAGTGGCCATGGATTTGACTTGAGGAGACTGTACTACTGAGGGAAGGTCCAGGGTCAGTTTGCTGTGTCAGAGACAGAACTCATGTGGATTCTGGATTTTCATGAAGGAAAAGAAACCAAAGGTCAAACAAAGGATGAGCTGTGAGGCTGAATCCAGTCCTCCAAGATTTTATTCTGAAGAGAAATGTTAGAGTCAGTACACTGTAGGAGAAGGTGGCTCAGTGGGGAGCACTTGTCTGAGAAGCATGGAGACAGAGTTAGGATCCACAGAGCCCACAGAGAAGCAGGGCTGGTGAGGTAGCTGCCTGTAGTCCCGGTGCCCAGGAAGCAAGGGTAGAGGGCTGGCAGGAGACGAGTGCAGTGTGAGACCGCCTCAATAACCAAACACGCTGAGTCCCATGAGACAGGGATACTGGTTGGGTTTGTCAGCTGTTCACAGGAAGCTAGAGCTAGGAAACGTGCTCCTCTGCTCTTTGTTTCAGTGGCTGCCTATGCTCCCTGCCTTGACTTCCTTTGAAGATGGCTGTAACTGATAAGCGTAGTAAACCCTTCGCCACTGCTAGTCCAGTGTTTATTACAGCAACAGAAAAACAAAGTAGCAGGACAGCCACATGGACAGACAGCCTCCCACTGCACTCACTGCCAGCGGGAAGCTCCACCTGCAGTAGCTAGGGCTACTGTGGCTGTGATGAGACAGTGACCAAAAGCAAACTGGGGAGAAAAGGGTTAGTTTGACTTACACTTCCACATCACAGTCTTCCACTGAGGGAAGTCAGGGCCTGCCCTCACTCAGGACAGGACCTCAATCGTGGTGAGAAACCTGTGGCAGAAGCAGATGCTGCTTGCTGGTTTGCTCCTCATTGACTGATCAACCTGCTTTCTTATACAACCTGGGATCACCAGCCTAGGCACGGCTCCACCCACAGAGGCCTACCCGACACTCCTCGATCACCTCCATCAATTACTGATTGAGAAAATGCTCTACAGTCAGATCTTTCACAGCTTTCAATCAAGTCTCCATCCGTTCAGAAAACTCGCCTGTGTCAAATCCACATACAACTAGCCAGCATAACATACTCTCAGACAATATGCACAGTTACAAATATTAAAAAAGGCCTGGTGGGACACATGCTGGGAATCTCAGAATGTGGGATTCAGAGTGTTGCCTTTCTCTCCTGACACGGTTGCTCTGGGATATTTCTCTGCACGCAGTGTAAGTCAAGCAGAAGTGTGCTGCCTGGGATTGTGTCAATTTGACTCGAGATCATTGGGTAACCTCAACTGAGAAACTTCCTCTGTAAGACCCTGATGCAGCCAGGCCTGTAAGGCAAGTTTTTCCTTTTTTTGTTCATTAATTTATTCATTCACTTTGTGTCCCTATCACAGACCCTTCCCCTGGGCCCCTATAACACAGTCCATCCCCCCATTCTCCCCTCCTCTTCTCCTCTGACAGGGTGGAATTCCCTCTTCAGTCTCCCCCAGCTTGGCACATCAAGTAATCCAGGGACAGGTGCACCATCTCCATTTTCTTCATTACTGATCATGGGGGAGGGCCCAGCCTATGGTGGGTGGTATCACCCCTGGGCTGGTGGCCCTGGGTTCTATTACAAGGAAGGCTGAGTAGGCCATGGAGAGAAAGCCAGTAAGGAGCACCCTTCTATGACCTCTGCATCAGCTTCAGCCTCCAGCTTCCTGACCTTTGAGTTCCTGCCCTAACTCTCCCCAATACTGAACAGACATGTATAAGTCAAATGAACCCTTTGCGCTCCCAGATGCTTGGACATGGTGTTTCCTCACAGCAAACCTAAGACAAGAGGAGAGTTCTCCTCAGTATTTCTTCAGATGGAGAAGAATTGGAATGTACTGGAATTGGAAGTTTTGTAGAGGAATGAGCAGGATCACAATGGTAACTGTAGCTCACCCAGGCATGAGCCCTCCCATGGGTGTGGCCCTGGTCCCTAGAGACAGCACCATTGAGAACTAAGACAGGGGAGCCGGGACAGGTAAGTGGACATATTTGACAAAGACTGCAGGCCTGGACACAGAAAGGCCCCAAACTAACAACAAACACCCACAGACACAGGGCCCCAGAGAAGGGGCTAGAGGGATCCATGTCAGACTTTGGAAGGCTCCTGACCCAGAAGTCCGCCCCGAAAGTTTCCAGAAACGTCCTTCAATGGCAGATACACAGGCTCGCTCCACTTCCTAGTTCCTGTTTATTAACCTCTCCTCCAGCAGCAAGTAGTTACTACTGCAAGAGTAACACAGTTCTGAAACCCTTGTTTGATACACATGGGAGGTGGATACTATGTTTTCCCAAAGAGCAGCTTCAGTGTTCCTAGATATGAGGAAGCCCAGACCCCAGCCTCGGGCCCACAGCACAGCCTCCTGAGGTAATAGTTACCTAATAGTTTTCAGGTAGAGTTACCTAATATCTCTACAGCCATTGAATGTGTCCCCTAGGAGCACACTGCCTCCAGCCAAGGGACAGGGTTTGTCCACGGAGCTCTCCTCAGCTAGGAAGTTCCATCATGAGGTGACAAAAGGCAGAGAAGGGTTGGTTGCACACAGAGCCCCTGCTTTGAAACCCAAGAATTGATCCTGACAGCACGTATATCACCGTGACGCTGCTGACTCTGCCTTCTGATTAGAATCCATGGGTGCTGTGCTGTCTTGAGGAAGCTTTGTGGCAATGATATCAGGCATCAGGTTCTAATCTCTGAGAGTCTCCCTGGCAGGCCACCGGCAAGGCCAGTCCTGAGACTCTAGGTGAGGGAAGACGGTCTGGAGCTCTGAGCTATTACAGCTCTGTAGGTGATGGCCCCAGTACCTCACATTCTTCACAAAGGAGCTCAGGAACTGTCGGGCTGACTTGTCAGACAGAGCAGATTGGCCTTAAACACTTTGGGCCATCATTCTGCTCTGCCTCCTGCAGTGAAGTGCATATCAGGAAGTCTCTCAGGGGTCCCTGGCCTTCCAGTCAAGCAGAGCAGTGAGTCCACCCCTCCTGGATGCTCAGGACACTCCTAGTGCTGAGGTCCCTCTCAGCTTACCTTGGAAAGCCTCACCAATAAATGAAAAGAAACTTCCATTGCTGACACCCAGGAGTAGGGAGCAGAAACATAGGCTGGTGAGCAGCTCATCCTGCTGAAAAGAAAGGAGAGGCTGGAGGAGCCTCTCACAGACTGGTGCCTCCCCCTTGGCCTGTCATCCACATAGGCTCTGGTCATTTCTTATTGCTGTTCATGTGGGTCCCTGCTGTGCCTCCTCAGACCTTTCAGCAGTATCCTCCCTCAGAACCACAAGGCTTCAGTTGTGACCCATTCTGTCAGAAGGGAAGGGACCACCCAGGTAGCAGTTCCTCCAGGAGTCTCTGATTCAGTAGGAAGCCTTTCCCACCTGTCCCCTCAGCCTGGCACAAACCCCACAAGGGAGCAGCAGCTAGGAGGCTCCACTGAGAGGAAAGCACACTTCCTGAAACCCAGCAAACAGTAAGTCTCCGTGCATAGGTCCGTCCTTCACCTGCTGTCTGCTGGGCAGAGCTGGTGGTCTGTGGCTGTAGGTGAGAGGAGGCAGCTGTTTATGCTGAGCCTCCCTGCTGAGGTGAGGGGCATGGAGAGCCTGGCAAGGCACTTGGAGAAAGACTGCAACAGCAATCTTCCCAGTGCTCTGTGAGCTCAGGCTATTTTCCCTAATTGTGCAATGTGAACCCACGAGACAGTTTTGCTGGCCTTGGCAGACTTTCGGATTGGCTAGACACTTGCTGCTTAGTGGAAGGGTGCTGTGGCCATGTTGGCGCAGGAAAGGGGCAATCGTGATGGACGGCCAAGGTTTCAGAATTCTGGGAAGTCAGATTTTGTGCAGCAACCACCTTTCTATCCTAATCACTGCTGAACATACCCCTGCATGGTTCCGTGCGGATGCTTCTACATCTAAGTTTTATGAAATTCCCAGCTGAACCATTATTGGTAACCCCACCCAAAACTGCGTATGTTCCTGAAGGTTCATCTAGCATGTCCACTATCTTTCAATCTATTCTTAGGAAGTGTGTCCCCAGCCAGCTCTGTAAGCTCAGCAGGAGAGTAGATGGACTAACCTGGTTCACGTTTGTGCAAGGGCTTTTATAGCTCCTCAGGTCAACCCTGGATACATAAATGTGGTTAGTGTAGCGCACAGATTTACAGTGTAGATTTGATGAACGTGATACATACAAACACATCTACTATATTACGTGGTTCCAGGATTCGCTTCAATATAGGAACACGACTGAACAGAACTTGGGCCACACTCCATCGCACTCTTCCCGAGTTATCCTCTCCTCCCCTCCAGAACATGGAGTGTTTTCCACAGCGTCCATATAGGTCAGAGCTGTGGTCATTTTAGGTCTTAGAGCCAAGGTCGTTCTTTTTTTTTTTTTTTTTTTTTTTGGTTCTTTTTTTCGGAGCTGGGGACCGAACCCAGGGCCTTGCGCTTCCTAGGTAAGCGCTCTACCACTGAGCTAAATCCCCAGCCCCGCCAAGGTCGTTCTTAACCTCAAGGCTACATAGTTTCCAAGTCCAGACATCTGGACTTTAGGGTTTATAATGTGAACTCAGTCAGGGTCATGACCTCTCCTGGGAGGAGCCTCGAGTATTGTGTAACAGGACTTTCTCTTAGATCGGTGTGTTGAGGTGACACGGGACAATGTCCAGGCTTCTGCTACTAGATGCTGGGATTGTGACCCATGGCTTTCTCCCAAACCAAATCATCCACCCTGGAGTTACCATAAACCCTTTCAAGGGGTGGGCGAGGTACCAGAAAGATGATGGTGTGTCCTGGGAGCTGGCCTTTGAGAACCCATCTAGCCCTCCCCAGCTTCTCCATCAGGCTGGAGGGTGGAGGCAGATCATTTTCACGCCTGAGTAACTGAGTCATCCTGAGGAGGAATAACTTGGCTATGCCTCCATTCAGTTGTTCACAGAGAAAGTTCCCTTCTCCTGCAGAGAAAGTGAGTTGTATGTGCAGTAGAGATCTTGAAAGCGGACCTGGCTTAGAAAAACCCTCTCAATTCACATTTCCATGCTGTCTGACAACTTCAGAAACTTCTCCTCTAAACACCCTCTTTTTTAGATATGTAAACACCGCTGTCAGATGTACTGCTCGGCACCGTACACACTAGCATGGCTTTGTCTGCCTTCCACCATCTCTAACCTCCTGTGCGTGGTAGATTGAACACTCCTAGGAGTTCAGAAGGCATCAGATGGTTTCATCTCACAGCCAATGGCTCCCTGAGCGTCTGCCCAACCTTCCTAGCAGCCCACACTCACTCAAGTCTGCTGCCCTTGTCCTGGGTGCTGAAGTCCTGCTTTGCTTATCTCGCTCATGGTCCTTATCTCATCCTGACCTTGCCTTCCTGCACAGCACTCCATTATTTCGGGGTCATGTTCACCTACATCTTACTGTCCCGGTATCACCAACACAGGAGGCTCTGTGTGATGTTCTCCATCTTGTCTACTTCCTCTACGAGGAAAAAAAAAAAAAAAAAAAAAAAAAAGCAGCCTTTTCATTCCACTTTGGCTCCTCTTCTGACAGAGTGCGAATCGTCTTTTTGAATTGGCCTGTTTTGACTCCCTGCCAAAATTTTTTTTTCTTTTTTTCTTTCTTTTTTTTTCCGGAGCTGGGGACCGAACCCAGGGCCTTGCGCTTGCTAGGCAAGTGCTCTACCACTGAGCTAAATCCCCAACCCCGCCAAATTCTTTTATCAGCTTCTTTCCCATCGTGCCAATGTTCTCTGAAGAGGCAACCTATAAAGCACATTTTCAAATTCAGACCTTCCTGGGAACCCCCAAACATGCCAATGTTGGACCTTCTAGTTCTGGCCCAAGAATCTATATCCTGATATACTTGCTATGCACTTCTGACGTTGAACGTCTGTTCAGCAGTCTACAGAGACCAACACATCTCTGTTTGCAATTTGTAGACCAAACCCTCTACTCTCCCCAACCTTCACTGAAAAGCAGAAAAAGTCCTTCCAACGTACATATTGCAAACAACCCTAGCAGTGCTAACTGCGAGCAATGTTAGCAGTTCGGGAACTTCCAGCACCTGGAATGCCTGATGGGGCTCTGCTCAGAGCCCTGATGCAAAAATACACAGGGAGGCATCTTCCAAGACACCGCTAAGCCGAGGGCCCCTGGGTAAGGTGTGCCTAGCGTTTCAGAACACACAGAAGTCAGTGTGGCTGGAGCTAGAAGGATGAGTAGAATGAATTCAGAGTAAAGAGAGACAGAATGCGGGATGGACAGTACGGGGAGCAGCCTCTGAAGCCACCATGAAGGCTTGGATGGCGAATGCTTATGAGCGACGCTGCCTCCTTATCCAGGACCTGACACGTAGTGTTATCCCTACCTCAGGTCCTCACATTGGCTGTTACCCCTTGGAAGGCTAGTGGAGAGCAAAAGAGGAAACTCAAAATAAAAATCTTGATGACTGTGAGCGGGTGGAAACAGGGCGGAGGCAGACAAGGGTTTGCTTTCTGCATTGTCCTCTTGAAATCACCACCACTTTTGTCATATGTATGGAGAACCGCATGACTTTCCGCCATCGATAACCACTGTGTGTTTTCGTGAGGATAAGGATGCTTACCTCTTCCAACGTTTTTCATGTCTTTTGAGTTAAAAAAGAAAACGAACCTTCAAAATCCTTCCTGCTAGCCTTCGTGAGGTCCTCAGCGTGTTCTTGTTTTATATGGGAATCCCCCTGCGGCACTACAGCGGTGGAAGCTTCTTTTTACTTCATGCTTAGCTGTTGCTGCTTGTATCCTAATGCTAATGCCCCCCACCCCCAACTGTTTGCGTGAGAGGGGCTTCGCATAGCGTTGGAATCTGCCTCTACTTAATTCTGATTGGTAAACCAAGATGCCAGCAGCCAATGGCTGGGGAGGGCAGACATAGGCGGGACTTAGGGTTTCCTGGCTTGGACCCAAGAGAGGAGGGAGAGGCTGCCATGCCTTAGGAGTGTGTAATTTTCTTGATAAAACCTCTTTATTTTTCAGTAGTGGAATGCTGCAACTTTTCTACATTCGACAATCACTGTTAATCACGGTGTTCAATTTCAAAAGTCGTATTTAACTACAAGCTCTTTTGCAAAACCTCCCAGCAGAAGCGTTTGAGGGGCATCATTATCTGTTGAGCCATCTTTCGGCACTGTTTCACCGAGAGAATTTAATTAAGTTGCCTGTAAGCGTTTATACGTTGAAAGCTTTGTGTTCTAAGAACAGGTGTCAGGATTATGTAGTGTCTTTACCTGAAAGAACTTTAAACGGGGACCTTACAGCAGCAAATTTTATACTGGCTTTTCTTTTTCTGATGACATTTTGGCTTCTAACTTGAAGTTTTCTGAAGTTTGTGAAGATCAGGGCCTGTGTGTGTCATCCATTTCATAACACCATATAAGAAGCCTAGTGAAGAGGTGCGTCCTCTCCTTCCGGTCATGGCGAGTGCACTGAATTGTTAGTAGTGTATCGTGGGTCTTCCCATGACTATTTGTACTTTTCTAGTTTCAGATGCTATTGTGGAAAATATGTTAGGATTTTATAATATCTATGCCATCTTCCTTTCCCTTAGGGCAAGCTTGCGCATATTATAATTTTAAAGGTTTCTAAAATCCGATGACAAAATTGCATATTTGAACCTTGTACTTTACTACTACAGTGTCACACACTTTGCAGTCACATCTTACAGACAGCACATCTTTGGTTCAGTTGATAGGTGTTGCTTACCTACTATGTATAAATAGGCCCCATGGGACAGTAAATGCAATCTGTATGTCCAGAAACTTAATTCTTTGTTTTCTTTCTTCTGCTTAAAAGTACACATACATTCCCAGTCAATTTTTTTGTGACATGTTTATTTGTAAGAAAATAAAATGTTGTTCTTTAAAAAAGAAAAAGGAGTGTGTACAGGAGAGGAGAGAGAGTGGCCCTGGAAGGGTAAGAACCTGCAGGAGGGAGAAGCAGAGACACCATGCAAAGGGGCCAAGAGAACAAGACCCAGAGGGCTGCTCAACTGGGTGAAGACTGCCAAGAATGGAATGCAGAAATTAGTTACATAGTAACTCGGAGTTATCGGTGGGAGGTGGATTCTAACAACATGGAGGATAGGCAGTGGCCCAGCTATCTATTGGGCTGTTTAAGATACATTGAAATACAAACTCTCTCTCTCTCTCTCTCTCTCTCTCTCTCTCTCTCTCTCTCTCTCTCTCTGTGTGTGTGTGTGTGTGTGTGTGTGTGTGTGTTTCCTTCAGAAAAATAAACCACTAGGGAGGTAATAACCCCATGCTGGGATCCACTAAAATATAATACAGCACTTAGCACCTGCTGACTAGCCTTTCCTCAGCCTCTGGTAACTACTCATCTACTCTCTGTCTTAATTCTGTCTACCAGGGTTCTCCAGCTCATTCATCTCATTCTCCATCTTTAACTTCTCTTCCCTTCTTTCCTAACATATCAACACCCTTTCACCTTCCTCCTAGCAGACAGGTTTGCTTTTATTTCAGGGGGAAAACGAAGCCATCAGAAATGCACTTACAAACGCTCCCATTACCACAAGGTGCCTGTGTTTCCTCCCAGACTCTGCCCATACCATTCCCTCAGGCCCACCCTCCCCTTTACTGTGTTTGGTGCTCATAGACAGAGGTGACCCAGTATTTCACAATGTTATCGACATGAAGCATTACAGTCTGTTGGACACACAAGCATGATGTCATGTTACAAGGAAAGGCACCTGCACCAATGACCCACACATGCCTGCTCTGAGAATTGAATCACCTCTGGCTTTGGATCCTGTTGCATGGGCACCTCTGTGTGACAAACAGTGAATAGTCACTTGGTTCCTTCAGTCTGAACAGCGACATACTCTATATATGCATCTTCCCTTAGCCATCTCTGAAATGTATGCACATCGGGTTATATTAAAATTATTTAAACTCAGCCAGGCGTGGCGGTCACTCCTTTTGTCCCAGCACTTGGGTGGCAGAAGCAGGAAGATCTCTGTGAGTTTGAGGACAGCCAGGTCTACAAAGAGAATTCCAGGATTGCCAGAGCTGTTACCAGAAAAACTGTCTCCAAAAAAAAACTAAATAAATAAATGAGTAAATAAACAAGCAAGTAATATGCTTGTTTTATACTTGCGTTTAATATTTTTCCCTTTAGGGATTTATTAGGCATAATGGTTATGTTGTTGGAAGATTGATTTAGCCCTTCCCTCTCCTACAGTGTAGATTGTACACAGTATGTTCACTGATGAGATCAGTGCTCAGTAATAAAGTAGTTGTTGTTTGAGTCATTTTATTGTATAAAAATCCAAACCCAGGTCCCATGAAAGGGCAGCACAGAGATAAGCAGAGAGAGGGAGAGACAGATGGACCGAAAGAAACAAAAGGTTTAAACTGTGAGTCCAAAACAAAACAAAACCCCAGCGACAATCTGAGGCAAGGACAGGAAAAAGAAGTGTCTGCAGTAACAGTTCTGAGTGCTGTCTTAGGAGCCCTGATCCTCTCCTGAGATGCATCCTGCTTTCCTCTTGGCACCCTCTCTTCTGTCAGTATTGACCCGAGTCTACTATGCCCCAGAAGACTGCCACAGCACAGAAACTGTCTCGTGGGTTCACATTGCACAATTAGGGAAAGTAGCCTGAGCTCACAGAGCACTGGGAAGATTGCTGTTGTAGTCTTTACAAGAAACGACCTGCTGCGAGTTTTCTCCAAGTACCTTGCCAGGCTCTCCATGCCCCTCACCTCAGCAGGGAGGCTCAGCATAAACAGCTGCCTCCTCTCACCTACAGCCACAGACCACCAGCCCTGCCCAGCAGACAGCAGGTGAGGGACAGACCTATGCACGGAGACTTACTGTTTGCTGGGTTTCAGGAAGTGTGCTTTCCTCTCAGTGGAGCCTCCTAGCTGCTGCTCCCTTGTGGGGTTTGTGCCAGGCTGAGGGGACAGGTGGGAAAGGCTTCCTACTGAATCAGAGACTCCTGGAGGAACTGCTACCTGGGTGGTCCCTTCCCTTCTGACAGAATGGGTCACAACTGAAGCCTTGTGGTTCTGAGGGAGGATACTGCTGAAAGGTCTGAGGAGGCACAGCAGGGACCCACATGAACAGCAGTAAGAAATGACCAGAGCCTATGTGGATGACAGGCCAAGGGGGAGGCACCAGTCTGTGAGAGGCTCCTCCAGCCTCTCCTTTCTTTTCAGCAGGATGAGCTGCTCACCAGCCTATGTTTCTGCTCCCTACTCCTGGGTGTCAGCAATGGAAGTTTCTTTTCATTTATTGGTGAGGCTTTCCAAGGTAAGCTGAGAGGGACCTCAGCACTAGGAGTGTCCTGAGCATCCAGGAGGGGTGGACTCACTGCTCTGCTTGACTGGAAGGCCAGGGACCCCTGAGAGACTTCCTGATATGCACTTCACTGCAGGAGGCAGAGCAGAATGATGGCCCAAAGTGTTTAAGGCCAATCTGCTCTGTCTGACAAGTCAGCCTGACAGTTCCTGAGTTCCTTTGTGAAGAATGTGAGGTACTGGGGCCATCACCTACAGAGCTGTAATAGCTCAGAGCTCCAGACCGTCTTCCCTCACCTAGAGTCTCAGGACTGGCCTTGCCGGTGGCCTGCCAGGGAGACTCTCAGAGATTAGAACCTGATGCCTGATATCATTGCCACAAAGCTTCCTCAAGACAGCACAGCACCCATGGATTCTAATCAGAAGGCAGAGTCAGCAGCGTCACGGTGATATACGTGCTGTCAGGATCAATTCTTGGGTTTCAAAGCAGGGGCTCTGTGTGCAACCAACCCTTCTCTGCCTTTTGTCACCTCATGATGGAACTTCCTAGCTGAGGAGAGCTCCGTGGACAAACCCTGTCCCTTGGCTGGAGCCCCAGTGCTCCTAGGGGACACATTCAATGGCTGTAGAGATATTAGGTAACTCTACCTGAAAACTATTAGGTAACTATTACCTCAGGAGGCTGTGCTGTGGGCCTGAGGCTGGGGTCTGGGCTTCCTCATATCTAGGAACACTGAAGCTGCTCTTTGGGAAAACATAGTATCCACCTCCCATGTGTATCAAACAAGGGTTTCAGAACTGTGTTACTCTTGCAGTAGTAACTACTTGCTGCTGGAGGAGAGGTTAATAAACAGGAACTAGGAAGTGGAGCGAGCCTGTGTATCTGCCATTGAAGGACGTTTCTGGAAACTTTCGGGGCGGACTTCTGGGTCAGGAGCCTTCCAAAGTCTGACATGGATCCCTCTAGCCCCTTCTCTGGGGCCCTGTGTCTGTGGGTGTTTGTTGTTAGTTTGGGGCCTTTCTGTGTCCAGGCCTGCAGTCTTTGTCAAATATGTCCACTTACCTGTCCCGGCTCCCCTGTCTTAGTTCTCAATGGTGCTGTCTCTAGGGACCAGGGCCACACCCATGGGAGGGCTCATGCCTGGGTGAGCTACAGTTACCATTGTGATCCTGCTCATTCCTCTACAAAACTTCCAATTCCAGTACATTCCAATTCTTCTCCATCTGAAGAAATACTGAGGAGAACTCTCCTCTTGTCTTAGGTTTGCTGTGAGGAAACACCATGTCCAAGCATCTGGGAGCGCAAAGGGTTCATTTGACTTATACATGTCTGTTCAGTATTGGGGAGAGTTAGGGCAGGAACTCAAAGGTCAGGAAGCTGGAGGCTGAAGCTGATGCAGAGGTCATAGAAGGGTGCTCCTTACTGGCTTTCTCTCCATGGCCTACTCAGCCTTCCTTGTAATAGAACCCAGGGCCACCAGCCCAGGGGTGATACCACCCACCATAGACTGGGCCCTGCCCCATGATCAGTAATGAAGAAAATGGAGATGGTGCACCTGTCCCTGCATTACTTGATGTGCCAAGCTGGGGGAGACTGAAGAGGGAATTCCACCCTGTCAGAGGAGAAGGGGAGGGGAGAATGGGGGATGGACTGTGTTATAGGGGCCCAGGGGATGGGTCAGTGATAGAGGTACAAAGTGAATGAATAAATTAATCAATAAAAAAAGGAAAAACTTGGGCTGGAGAGATGGCTCAGCGGTTAAGAGCACCCGACTGCTCTTCCAGAGGTCATGAGTTCAATTCCCAGCAACCACATGGTGGCTCACAACCATCTGTAAAGAGATCCGATGCCCTCTTCTGGTGTATCTGAAGACAGCTACAGTGTACTTATATATAATAAATAAATAAATCTTTAAAAAAAAAAAAAAAAAAAAGGAAAAACTTGCCTTACAGGCCTGGCTGCATCAGGGTCTTACAGAGGAAGTTTCTCAGTTGAGGTTACCCAATGATCTCGAGTCAAATTGACACAATCCCAGCCAGCACACTTCTGCTTGACTTACACTGCGTGCAGAGAAATATCCCAGAGCAACCGTGTCAGGAGAGAAAGGCAACACTCTGAATCCCACATTCTGAGATTACCAGCATGTGTCCCACCAGGCCTTTTTTAATATTTGTAACTGTGCATATTGTCTGAGAGTATGTTATGCTGGCTAGTTGTATGTGGATTTGAACAGGCGAGTTTTCTGAACGGATGGAAACTTGATTGAAAACTGTGAAAGATCTGACTGTAGAGCATTTTCTCAATCAGTAATTGATGGAGGTGATCGAGGAGTGTCGGGTAGGCCTCTGTGAGTGGAGCCGTCCCTACGCTGGTGATTGCAGGTTGAGCAATCAATGAGGAGCAAACCAGCAAGCAGCATCTGCTTCTGCCACAAGTTTCTCACCTTGATTGAGGTCCTGTCCTGAGTGAGGGGGTTGGGGATTCAGCTCAGTGGTAGAGCGCTTGCATAGCAAGTGCAAGGCCCTGGGTTTGGTCCTCAGCTCTGGGGGGGGGGGGGGGGGGGACGACCCGACGGGGATAAAATAACAGAAGTGAGGCTAGGGAAAAGCAGAGGGAACAGGGACAAGGCTTTACACAATGACAAGTCTCACACATGCAGGAAGTTACTCATTCAGGGTCTGACTTCCCCCTCTCCAGTTCTCTAAAACATTTTCTTTTGGTCTGGTTACTGCTAGGGGAGACAATTATATTCTAAATCTTAACGGCAGCTCAGCTCACATGACCCATCTACATGTTCTGCGTGCTAGTGTCAGCTCTGGCTCAAGGCTAGGTGGTTTCACACTCCGTTTTAAGGTGCCATGTCCTATCACCCACAAAATCAAAAACAAACGAACAAAAATAAGCGTACGTTCCCTTGGGCCATTGTGGGTGGGGGCGGGGAGAGATATCCAGACCCCAGCAGTCGGCCTCATCTGCAGCCCCCTGACTGCTCTATCACTCTGTCATGGTCAGAGGTCAGCTCTGGGCACAGATTAAAACTGAGGCAACCACGCATCAAGTGTGCCTACAACTTCTCAGAAAATGGTAGTAGATACTTGAAAACACTGCCTCATGTTTAGATGGTTCAAATGAGAATGTTTGGCTGAAGAGGATTTTCTTTTCTCTTTGCCTTGGAAGATAAAGGCAGTATGTAGGCTAGGAATAATGTTTGGGAAATAAGTGTTGTGGTAACTTATCTAGACAGGGATGTTAGGACATGGTGGTGGCCATGCCAGTTCTCGGTGTCTGCTTGCCTTGAGTGTGCTGTAGGCCATCTTTTAGCCGCTGAGTAGTGTTGAAGCTGAAAGGAAAGGAGAGCTCTCTGCTCTTACCTCAGTCTAGTCTCACAGTCAGCTTCAGCCTATGCACCCAAAGCCCAGGTGCTGGGGTGGGAAGGACGGCCACATCCCACAAAGCTAAACCCCCCTGTGAAGCCCTCTGTCTCCTTGGCCAAACCATACCCAAGATCGTGGGTAATTATGTCAGACTGTATGGCTTCTCTAATTTGTTATAAATTGGGAAAAAGAAACAGGTCGCTCATTTGATGTATCTGCACTACTCCACACTGGATTTACCTAATACATTCCTTCAAATTGCTCCAAACAAATCTCATGTCCATGTTCTGCTTAAAGAAACTTCATTGTTTATTACCAATGCAAGAGGCTACAGAAAGCCTCAGAAATGCAATCTAGTTACATGGCTTGACTAATACAATCATTTGCTATAATTTATATTAGTACATGGCTTTCTCTTACTATGGCTTTTTAAAAATAAATGTTAAAAATGTGTGTGATGGCACACACCCTTAATCTTAACATCCTGGAGGCTGGAGATCTGTAAAGTCGAGACAGCCTGAGACAGCCTTGCAAACCTGCGCCCTCCAGGCTAGCGAGGGCTACAGATCAAGACCCTGTTTCCACCAGGAAGGAAGGAAGGAAGGAAGGAAGGAAGGAAGGAAAGAAGGAAGGAAGGAAGGAAGGAAGGAAGGAAGGAAAAAAGTGCATGACTCAATAAAAAATAGAAGAGAGGGCATGAGTGTTTTGATCACCCGCTCTTTAAAAATTACGAATCATATGTTTCCAGGGATTAGTCAGTATAGATAGGTTTAGATTAGAAGATATCAAATAAATACTGGAAAAATACTTTAAACTGAGCTCAACTCAGATATGGTAATCTTACTTAAAACTCTGGTTTGTATCTTTAGTATTTATTACATATGCCGACAGGAACGGTGTCATTGTTCCGGGTCCTCACTCAGTAATCTGTAGTCACCTCAGACAAACGGAAAGGAAAAGGTACTAAACTGCAGATTAGAACATTATCTGTCTTCTGTAACAAAGCTGCGGCACCCACAGATCTGCCTCAGTAGAAACCAATTCCCTGATTCACTGTACACAGTAAATTCCACACAGCAGGGAGCACCCCATGCTGCTTCCAGACAACCCGCTGCTTCTGAAAGCTGGCTTTCCTTGAGAGATTCTGACGTCACAGAGCCACAGAAACCGAGGGCCAAGGCGGTGGTGAGGCATCAGCAGCTGCAGCAGCATGGCACAGTCCTTCCGGTCATGGCGTGGCTTGGGATGTCCTCTTTCCTTCTGTGCCAAAGCCCTCTGAAGGTTCTAGAGCAGGATTCCACTTGGTCAGAGTACATCTCCCACTAGGCCTGCTGTGACCAGAGGAACCGGTCGCACTTCTCAAGCATGCCTTGTATCAGCGCTCTGAAATCCCAAGAAAGAAACAAGCAAGTTCAGTTGTCCTCATTCATTCTTGGTAGCAAATGAAAAACTCTGTAGATGTGAGAGGTTGAAGCCAGTACTGCGGGTGGGACGCCGTGAGGCAGGGGACTGATGCCTGCCAGGCACAGACAAGGCCTCAGGTTCAATGCCCACCCGGTGTTGGGAGGAAAAAAAAGGAAGGGATCAACAGAATAAACCAGCAACTGGAGTGGAAGAAAATATATGCAAATCCTACCTGGTAACAGGTACTTATACTTCAAAACTGATAGAGTTCCACACTAAAGCATCAACCTGATTCTAAAATGGGCAATGGCCTTAGTTGTTTCTCCAAAGATGATCTCAAAACCAGTAAGCACGACTGCTCATTCAGCGTCAATAGTCATTAGGAAGATGCAAACCAGGTAAGCAGCTCTAATGCAAATCTTTAAAACTTTACATTTATGTAAATATTCCCAAGTCCAAAACATTCTGAAAGCTGAAATACTTCTGTTCTCAGGTGTATTATATATGGGATCATCAAGCTATCCTGTTCTCAGTCTACTCAGATGAGGGGTCTGGGATGCTCAAACTCAACAAATAGAACGGTGGTTGCCAGGCTATGGGACGAAAGGTCTGGCTCATAGTTACGGTGTGTGCCAGTTCACAGAAGAGAATACGGTGGAGATCGGCCACACAGCAAATGCATACACTAAGTAACTAAATGCTCTAGACAGCAATTTCACATGGACTTGCTTTCCTTTTCTACAAGACAGTAATTACTGCTATCAGTCAGGCTGGCCTGAGGCTGCTGATCCTCCTGTCTCAGTATCCTCAGGGCTGAGATTACAGGTGTGTCCCAGGTATGTGCGTGTGTGTGTGTGTGTTTAACTATATGTTGAACCTAGGGCTTCATGCATGATGAGTTACATCCCCAGCCTTTTTTTTAACTTTTCGAGACAGGATTTCATTAAATCGCCCTGTGTGTCTTTGAACTCGTGGTTCTCCTGCCTGTGTCTTTTTTTTTTCCGGAGCTGGGGACTGAACCCAGGGCCTTGCGCTTGCTAGGCAAGCGCTCTACCACTGAGCTAAATCCCCAACCCCCTGCCTGTGTCTTCTATGGAGCTAGCTCACAAGCCTGAGCCCTCAGGCCTGGCAATGTCAACCCCACCGAGGACACAGTACTAGGGCCCTCACATAACTAACCTGAGAGTATCCTGACCCTGGTTGTGAGTAAATCATATCTTGGCCTCTTTTACACCATGGCCAGCAGGTGTATCTCAGTCTCCTTGTGTACCCAGGAGGGACACAGATACAGTCTCTGCACTCCCATCCGTCTCCCTCCGCTAGTCTGAGGGGGTCCATGTGCCCAGGCATCACAGAGCGTGCACAACAGGGTGGCATTACCTCTGCCTTCTCTCAGCAATCCTCAGGATGTCACAGGTTCTGGTAAACTTTTCTGACAACTCAAGGGCCAGACCGCACTCCTGTAGCAGTGACCAGGCCCTATCTGGGCCCATGGCCTTAGCTAACAGGAGTGCCACATTCTCCACATTGATGGGGGTAGGCCCATCACTGAGGCTCCCATTTAGTGACTCCTGAGGAGCTGGCCTTGTGTTCTTGTTCTGTAGTAGATGTAGGAGAAGCTTCCATTCCTCCAAGGTCTCAGGGATCCACCCTGTACACAGAAACAACAGTGGGGTTGACCACAAAACACACAGGCTCCATACATGAAGCATCAGAACTGTAAGAGCCCTTAAAATCGAAGTCAAGAACAGAGGCTCTTCACCTCAGCACGAACCTCTGAATACACAGAACTAAAATGTATTCTTAAACATAACATCCTAGAATTGCAATGAGGACTAAAACAGACACTCCCCCCAATCTTGCAGCAAGCAGGTTAGTAAAGGCCTTAAATGTACGAGCACATCACTACTCACAAACCATGTTACGTATGCTAAGGGAAAGAACAATGAACTCGAGACCTGTGGGTGCTGTTCAGAGCATCTGAGAAAGGTTCCGTGAGAACCTAACATCTGAGCAAAGGCTAAAGGGTGAGCCAGGCAGGAGGGCACAGGCTTGCATCTCCATGACATCCAAACGTGGAGTAGGAGCAAGCAGGGAGTGAAGAGGATTGTACTTCTGACTCAGGAGACATGGAAGATAATGTGACACAGCAAAGAACCAGCTGAGTTAAGGAGATGTCTTAAAAGACTACAGTGAACCAGCAGTGGTGGCAGACCCCTTTAATCCCCGCACTCAGGAGGCAGATAGATCTCTGAGTTCGAAGCCAGCCTGGTCTACTGAGCAAGTTCCAGGACAGCCAGGGCTGTTACACAGAGAAACCTGTCTCGAAAAGCAAAACAGAATAAAACAAAACAAAACAGCCTACAGTGCATATGGCAATGCAGTAAGGATGATAGATCAGGTCGGGCTACGGACGGCTAACAGTATGAACTGTGTATGGGCTCAGTGCAAGGGCTTTCAGGGAGGGAGCCACACTGCTCAACTGATTTACTTTATTGGTGTGTGCGTGCGTGCGTGCGTGCGTGTGTGCGTGTGTGCGTGTGTGTGTGTGCATAATACACACATGCAAAATGTACACATATGCATTTCCGTGAGAACATGTGTACTGGAATCTAGAGAAGCCAGAAAAGGGAGTTAAGAGTCCCTGGAGCTGGAGTTGTAGGCAACTATGACCCACCCAACATGGGGTGATGGGAACGGAACCCTGGTCTTCTGCAAGAACATCAAGTGCTCTTTCCTGCTGGGTCACCTTGCCAGTCCTTTTTTTTTTTTTATTTGTTTGTTTTTTTGTTTAAGAATCATTCTGGCAGCTGAAACTGAAAGAGCTTTAAAGTGGGCAAGAATAAAAGCCAGCTATGGGGCTGGAGAGATGGCTCAGTGGTTAAGAGCACTGACTGCTCTTCCAGAGGTCCTGAGTTCAGTTCCCAGCAACCACATGGTGGCTCACAACCATCTGTAATGAGATCTGATGACCTCTTCTGGTGTGTCTGAAGACAGCAACAGTGTACTCACATACATAAAAAGAGCTGTGCAGGCATGAAAGTGTGTATCCCAAGAGTTTGTTGTCTCATTGTATATGGAAAATGTGGCGTATAATGCTTAAAACAGTTGCTAAATAGGAAAGATGGCAGAATATGCCAAAGAGTAGGCAAAGCCCCCACAATTTCAACAGCTACTGCGATTATGTAGACAACCACTAAAACAGCAGACTTGCTTACTGAAAGGAGGAGAGACTTCCAGAACAGCTCAGTTCTGGAATTCCACTGAGGAATGAGCAGTGGGATGTACGTACCATTGTCCCCTTCCATCAGGCTGACATCATTCAGATACACAATGTTGGTGAAGGCCTCCCTCCTCCTCTCCAGCTCCAGACAGAGGGTAAGATATCCAGGCCAGAAACTTAAAGGGATGGAAGTTGATGAAAGGAGGAAGGACAGTGAGTGTCTGTGAACCGCGCTGCCCATATTAGCCACATGTGCTCATTAAAGCTTAAGGTAAAAGTCAGTAAAAATTAAAATGCAGGCTTCATTTGTTGTTTGAGATAGGTCCTTTTTAAAAAGTTTTATTTATTACAAAAGACTATAAATTTTTTCATGTATATTGCATTTTGCCTACATGTATGTCTGTGCACCATATGTCTGCCTGTTGCCCAATGGGGAGGGAGAGAAATAGGTAACAGACGCCCTCGAACTGTTGTTATAGACAGCTGTGAGGTGGCAGGCAAATGCTAGGAGTTGAGCCTGGGTCCTCTAGAAAGTGCTCTTCATCCCTGAGCCGCCTCTCCAGCCCCCGTATGCATAAATATTTTTCTCTATACATGTTTGTGTGTAATGTACATGCCTGGTACCCAAAAGGCCAGAAGAGGGCATCAGATCCCCTGAAACTAAAATTAATCAGTAAAATTAATCTAGCAAGTAGGTGCTAGAAATTGAACCTGAGTCTTTTGAAAGAGTAGCAAGCGTCTTAACCACCAAGCCATCTCTCCAGTCCATAAAAATCAGTTTTGTAATTAGAAATTGATGATCACAGGTGGGGAGTACAGTAGAATATTTCCATTATCACACAAACTTCTGTTTAACAGCCTTGATCTGATGCACTTGAGAAACAAAGCTTTATGTACCTTTATGTACATGGCTACTTTGCCTGCATGTATGTGTATGCACCCCATGTATGTCTGGTATCTGTGGAGGCTAGAAGAGAAGGTCAGATCCCCCAGAATTTGTTGAGGTTTGGTCTGTTGCCAGGTATTGTAATGCAAATACTGACCCTGGTTGCCCCCGGAGACAGGAAATTCTCACACAGACCCAAGTGATGCTGTGTAACCTTACCGCCCAAGTCATCCCTGACTGGTGAATAAACACAGCTGCCTACAGCCTGTGGCTGGGCACGAGAGACACAGGCTAGGCGGTGTTTTGGTTCCCAGGCTGGGGGTCTGAGGCAGGGACCATGAGGAGAGGAAAGAAGGTAGAGAGAGAAGACACCATGGGGTAGGTGAGTCATGAAAACATGGCCCTGGGCTGGCCAACTGGAGTTAGAGCTGCCCAGATGGAACTTGGAACAAAGCAAGTTATAAGTTGAGGTTATTGATGGCAAAGTATATTCTTATAGCTTAGAGGGGAGATCTCTGCTCGGCTCTAGTGCATTAAAGGCTTATTATAAATATAAAAGTTCAGTGTCTTTTATCTGGGAACTAAATGATCTAAGGTGGGGTAGAAACCCACTATTGAGTTTAAATAATTAATACAACAAGAATTGAAATTACAGATGGTTGTTCTTAGAATCAAACCTGGATCCTCTGGAAAAACAGCCAGTGCTCTTAACCCCTGAACCCAGCCCCTACTTTTTTAAGTTTAAATATTGAAAACAAAATCAGAATGTGTCTCCCAATCTCAACCCATGGGCCTTTCCTTGGCACTCTCCCTACTCACCAACCCAGCATCCTGTAATAATTAACATGACCCGTTCTGCAAGCTTTGCTCTCTCCCGCATGACACCAGATATAATCTCCAGGGAGTCTAAAAGGGGCCAGAGAGATGGTTTCTCAGGTCGGGGCACTGCTGCCAACCTTGACAACCTGAATCTCCAGGACCAACTCTAGACTGTTCTCTGACCTCCAACAGATGACATGGCATGCACATGCCCCCTCCCCACCCCATCCGTCAATGTCAATGAACAAGCAAGCATCACATAGTTGCCATCGCATGAATTCCGTCTAAGGGGAAAGGAAGATAAAGGTCCCTCTAAAACACTCTGCTTCATGGAGCAGAAGCTGAACCAGGGACAGTGACTCATCCTCTCACTAATGTGCGAGTTTCTCATCCTCTACTGCTCCCCTTAGCAGACCCACTCAGCCCACAGCTTCCAGGGCTGAGTCCCAACCTTTTCCCTCCAGGGAGCCTAAGCTGATTTCTCCCTTCTTGGAAATCTTTTCATTACTGTAACAGGCATGGAAATGACATGAAAGGACCTGAGGACTGGCTATAGCAACTGGGCCAAGAGAATACAAAGAACTCAGGAGGGCCATTTTCTCCCCATAATACAGGGACACACCTCAAAGGCAGCTGATGTTTACTATCCTTAAGGTGTGGAGCTGGAGAGACGGCTCAGGAGTCAAGGTTACCCGCTGCTTTTACAGAGGACTTGGGTTCCATACTCAGGGCCTGTATGATGCCTTACAACTCTTAGAAGACCCGATGCCCTCTTCAGGTCTCTGGTGCACAAACATTCATGCAGGCAAGAGAGCCAAGCACAGAAAATAAAAACGTTAGTACTTTCTTTAAAGGTGCATTTGCATTTTAGTGTTAAATTGAATCCTTGCATAATAAGGCACACCAATGCAGGACCATCACTAGAGGGTCATTCCAATCTCCACACAGTATCTACACACGTCCTCACTTACCCATAAGACCTACAGATGTCAGTCATTTTCTCTTTGGTTGCAAAGTCTGCAGGAAGTTTAATCAGAAGAAGAATCAGCTGGCTATAACCCCAAGAAAGCAGGTGTGAATGGGGCCTATGAAATGAAAAAAATACAGCCAATTAGATTGGAATAAACCCCATGAAGCACTTTAGAATCGTCTACTAGGAAAGGCTATATAATGAAGCATATTCCACTATGTCCAAATATTTCTATCTTGCTCTTAAAAAATTAAAAATAGCTACTTTTCTTATAACTTGTTCATCTCGAAATGAAACAAACAAACACCAGAAATAGGGACTGGGGGTATAACTCAGTGTTAGGGTGTCCGCCTAGAATGTAGGTACTGAGTTCAATTGTAATACCAATCAAAACCTTGAGTATATCACTCACACCCACTATGCATCTTCCTAGGCTTTTTGCCATGATGTAAATCAAGTAAGGTAGGCGCTTGGCAGGAGGCAGTGCTTTCCGAAGTGCTTTCTAGAGGAAAATACAAGGACTGTCTCTGAGGCACATACTGGTAGGTTTCTTGTTTTTGTTTTTGTTTTTCAGATACTAGGGGTACATTTATAAACTAATTAACATACCTTTAAAAAAAAAACATTTTCTTTTCTTTAAGATAGGCTAATCCAGGGTTTACTGTTGGTCTACAAAGCTGCAGACAGACCAGTTGAACTCTTTGAAGTTATGTGCAAATGTTTACATGAATGTGCATTTTCCTGAATGGAATCGTGGGATTCTTAGAGGGTCAGTGAGTTCACAAGTGTTCAGAACTGCTAGGATTAGCAAGGATATGTGATCTCACTACTCCCGCTACAGGGTTAAGTTTTTCTACTGCTGTTCCTAAAGTGAGCCTGAACGCTCTAAGTGAGAGAACATGTCAGACTGCTTACCTGGGATGTCCTTCATCATCCACTGTACTTGTGCTTGGTGGAGCATCATGGGACACTGCCAAAAGCAGCCATTCAAGTCTTAAAGATTCTGGTTGTAGAAGGAACTCAAGGAAGGATGGCCTGAGAGCAAGTTGGAGAGAAAAACCACTAATCCTCATGAGAGGAAACAAATGAAGGGACATAAAGAAAAAGATTAGGGGTAACTTGAAAGCTCCTAGAGGACTAGCAGCGCCAATGAGAGCACCAGTCTGCTAAATGCGTAGCCAAGTTGAGGTGAGGAGGGAAAGCTAAGGGGGTGGGTGTCAGGAGGTCAGTGTGGCAAACAGAAAGGACGTTTCCCATCTAATGATGAAATGGGAGTTTACTGTTACGGAGAAGAGAAATGATGGCCCATGCTGGGAGAAGAAAAGCACTGGGAAAGAGAACCACTCAGAGAGCTGGGCCTCCACAATGAAAAGCACTCACTGCCGGGGGTGAGAAGCTTGTCTGCTTTAGCTGAAGCCCTGCCATGCCATTATTTTATGTATGTGTCGCCTCCCTGTGTGTGCCCCACATGTATGCACTACCGTCAGTTCACTCAAGAGGGCCTCAGATCTCCTATAGCTGGAGTTACAGACTGTCGTGAGCTGACATGTGAATTCCGGGAATAGAACCCCAGTCCTCTGCAAGAGCAGCAAGTGCTCTTCACGACTGAGCCATCTCTCCAGCACAAACCACTTCGTTTTCTAGAGAACCTGAGACTGTCAGAGAGAGGAGGTCAAGTGTGGTATGTGTGCATCTGCAGAGTGTGCCATGGGGGGGAAGGGGATTAAAACTGCCCAAATCCTCATCTTCTAGAGTAGCTGACAATGAAAATGTGACCGTTGGGGATCGAGACCACGCACGCCTTCTCACCACTGGTCCTCGGGCCTGGACTTCACCAGACTGTCCAGATAGGCCAAAAACTGAGCCGGATGACGACGGCAAAGCTGCGCAATGTCGGAAGGTGAGATGGACGGGTAAAACTTGATCAAGGCTCGAAGGGCAGGCTCCCCAAATCTGTCATACAGCCTGCACTTGAAAACAGAGCACATTAGTCTCCAATTTCAATGCCACAATATGGCTTGGTTAGACTTAGGACTCATTAGAAGTAAAACCAAACAGTCTAATACGATGCACAATATGCAAATGAGTCAAATCAGATAGTAAGCCATAAAAACATTGCAGCTGTTTCAGTTCGCACAAACAACACACAGGACAACCTACCGGGCGGCAAAGGCAATCAGCAGGGGACTATGGGAAGGGACGGAGCCATCCAGCAACTGTAACCCGGTGGGCAGGTCTCTTTCTCCCATCTCCACGTAGGCAGGAGTAGAACTTGCCATTTCTGAAAATAAAAGCATGGCCTTTCCCTTCACCTCTCTGCTGCAGATATTCACGACACATGCTCTCAACAGCCTTCCGCACAGCCTACTGTCACCCACGAGCACAAGACCCCAAGATCAGTTAAGCATTGCAGGAAATAAGAACAGAACCTACCAGGACGTGAACTCAACCTTTAAAGGCCACAAAGTTAAACTGGGAAATAAAACTCAGCAGAATCTTTATTTTGGTGCGTGTGTGTGCTGGTGTACCCAGAGGCCAGAAGACAGCATTGAGTCCCCTGGCACCGGAGTGGTAAGACAGCTGATGTGGGTGCTGGGAACCAAGCTCAGGTCCTCGGTAAGAGCAGCAAGCACTGGCTTAACCTCTAAGCCTCCTCTCTCCTCTCCTCCGACTCACATAGTGCCATTGTCAGAGGACGAAAGAACAAATAGCAACAGTGGAAGTGACTATTACGCTTTGAAAAAATAAGCTTATAGGGTTGTGTGTGTGTGTGTGTGTGTGTGTGTGTGTGTGTCTATGTACTGTGTGTGTGTGTACTGTGTGTGTACTGTGTGTGTATGTGTGTGTACTGTGTGTGTGTGTGTACTGTGTGCATGTGCGTGTACTGTGTGTGTGTATGTATGTATGTGAGTGTGTGTACCATGTATGTGTGTGCTTACAAGTAACATATCTCTATTATCAAAGGCAATCTGCTCAGTTTTTACAGAACCTGTAACCCATATCATCTTTTAGAATTAAATTAAGTAAAATTGATTTGAAAATAGTTGCCCTTTAAAAAATAAAACCAAAACAAACAAACAAACAAACAACAACAACAAAGAGATCAACCGCAATCAAGCAAATCTTCATCCTTAAGAAGAAAGAACTGACTTTTGGGAGCAGTCAGAAATCATTTACAGCCAAGCTCAGTGAATGAAGTGAGTGGAAATCTAATTTAAAAAAAAATACTTTTCTGGTTTAAAAAAAGAAAAAAGGTCAGCCACTGGTGGTGCATGCCTTTAATCTCAACATTTGGAAGGCAGAGCGGGTAGAGCTCATGAGTCTGAGGCCAGCATGTTCTGCAGAGTGAGTAACAGAACAGCCAGGGCTCTGGGGAAAGACCCTGTCTCAAAACAAACAAACAGGGCTGCAGAGATGGCTCAGCGGTTAAGGGCACTGACGGCTCTTCCAGAGGTCCTGAGTTCAAATCCCAGCAACCACATGGTGGCTCACAACCATCTGTATTGGGACCTGATGCCCTCTTCTGGCGTGTCTGAAGACAGTGACAGTGTACTCATATACATAAAATAAAGAAAACAAACCGAACAAAACAAACAAAACGAAAAGAGAAAGCAAAAATGGTACGACTCTGAACTTAAGTAAAATGTGGCTGTGGTTTTTCTTCCAGTAGTTTCCGATGGTCCTGAAGACATATACCAAAGGACAGTTTCAGAACCTGCCTTCCATCAAGAAAACACTCAGCTGGTTCTGGCGCTCTCGCTGCTGGCAGGAATGCAAGCTGGCACAGTCGCTATGACTGTGGGGTTTCTCCCAAAGCTGGAACTAGTTCTGCCATACGATCCAGGTGCATCACTGCTGGGCATCACCCCAGTCAACACACCAAGACACCTGCTCAGCCACGTCAGCTGCACCACAGCTAAGAAACGGGGCAAGCCTGTGTGTCCATCAGAGGACCATGTGGGACATGTAGAAGATGAAATGTATGCAGTCAAAGGAAAATGAAATCATGACATCTGTGGGAAAATGGATGGAACTGAATCATGTTAAGCAAAATAAGCCAGACTCAGAAAGACTCAGAAATGCCATATGTTTTCTATTGTGTGGATACAGAGAAAGGAAGAGAGCAGAAGAGAACTGGAGGGGGAAAGGCAGCAGCTGAAAAGAGGGAAAAGGCAGGGGATGAAGGAGGAAAAGTATGTAACATATGAAGATGCTATGATGAAACCCCTTACTTTCTATGTTAATCTAAAAAATAACTTTATTATCAGTGAGTGTGTGCATGTGTGGGGGCAGGAACGGCTGCAACATCATACACATACAGGTGAGAAGACGACTTTGTGGAGAGTGTTCTCATTTCCAGCCTTGTACAACAAGTACTCACACACTCTGAGCCATCTCTCTGATCCCCAAAATTAATTAAGACAAAACACGTTTCGTAATTGAAACATTTTCGGAAGGCGGTAACTATCTAAAAGCCAGTATTCAGCTTCTACTTAAAAAAGAAAGCATCCGCCCCAAACGGCTTCCCATTTGACTATGTCAGGCAAGAACTTAAAAGAGCTGGAGACACGAGGAAGGCTTCGTACTGGGTACCCCAAATGTCAGCCACACCCTGCATGCTCTGGCCTGCTGTGACACAGTAACAACATCACAGCACTCAACTTTCCTGCCAATTTCTAGGCATCAAGGTTGAGTACCACACAGGAGAAAGAAGAAAACCAAGTTAAGTTAGGAGCAGTGAGACACTGTGAAAAGAAGCGTCTTGCTTCTTATTTCACAGCACACACAATGCTTTCAGCTCCACGTGAGCTGAGGCAGACCTGTAACTACAGATGCACTGTCTAGGTAGCTAAAGACCTTTAAGTTAGACAATATGCGAGATTGTTTCCCTGAGGCAGTACACTTTGGGCAGTGAAAAAATACAGTCTCACTTACTGGAGACAACACGGCATCTATTACTCAAGCAGAACTCTGAAGGGAAATAAACCACTTCAAAAACAGGCTAATAGAGCAGAGAAAAGAGCAAGCGTGTGACCATGTGCATGAGGATGGCAGCTAGCGGGAGCTGCGGCCAAGCCTGAGCAGACACTGCTGCATGGCCAACACAGACCTACAAGCTCCCATCCTCCTCACACAACAGGACAGTTCCTCCATTCCCTCTCACTTAGGTAGTACTGGGGGAAGGGATTCTCGCCACCATAATGTTAAACAAGACTCATAAGCCACCACCAAGTAGCACTCAGCAGACAGCACATTCTACATGTTCTCCCAGACACAGCAGCCCACCTTGGCCATGAACCTTAGGAAAGGAGAGAGCTGAAAACACTGTAGGGAGCCCCAAGAGCAGGATTCTGCAGAGAGAGCTGTCCACTGACTGAATGGAACCTCTCCCAGAGTATTACACAAACAAGAACTAAGATATTCTATCTGAGTGGGACGATGCATTACAGCAGTTTAGTCGGCCTAGCTACTGTCTCTTTGCCTCCATCGCCTCATCTAGAAAAAGCATTAGCACCGTCTACTCTGAAGTCTGTTACAAGCGTTCACCACACTTCTCAGTATATGGTATACTCAATGTACTCTTGTGTTAGCAAGTCACCAAAAGGATTTTCTTATCTTCCCATATCCACACTCATAAACATTTTACTTTAACCCCAACTGTTCTAACATTGCTATGTCATTTCCTGAATGTCACTTTAAGAAAAATAAACTAAGAGTAACAAAGTAAGTCAATGTTTAAGGAAATATTAAAGCTTAAATTATGGGAAACAGGACCATTGAGATGGCTCGGTGGGAAAAGATGCTTACTACCAGTCTGACACCTGAGCTCCATCCTAGGGACCCACGGGTGGGAGGAGAGAACGGACTCCAAAGTTGTCCTCTGACTACAACTGTGCCATGACACATACACACACACACATGGATGCAGGTACACAAATGCATGCACACGGAAACACACGTGTGTGCATGCACACACACGCGCGCACAGACAGACACACACACACCACACGGGGGTGGGGGGGGAGGGCTGGAAAGATAAAAGCACGTGCTGCCTCCTGAAGAGGACATAGGTTGATTCCTTCCATCTTCAAGAGGAGCCCCACAACCACCTCCAACTCCTGCTCCAAGGGATGAAGGGATGTGATGCTCTCTGGTTTCTTTAAGCACCTGTATGCATATGGCACACATACATAGAGAGAAGCACACATACATGTGTATATGTATGTACAAATATGTATTTTTTTAAGGGTGAGTAGAAAACAGAAGGGAGTCTGGCCAGACAGAGGAGAGGTTTCTATCCAAATCTTTAGTCAAGTGCCCACACTATAAAATGCCTCTACAGTTGGTAATGCCACAACAGTTACCTTTTAGTCCTTCAACAAAAGTGTCCCAAACACAGGGGCTGTAGTGACTAAGCTTGACACTCTCCTTTGCCCTTTTCAAGTCCAGGAGAAAAAAGTACTTCTTCAGGAAACGACAAGCCAGGGTCTCTGGAGAGAGCTGCTGCAAAGCACAGTCCATGTGTCTACTATCGCTTTCCACCGCAGAGGTCAACACGTTCAGTTCCAAGCACAACGTTGTCAATTCCACCAGGTCCTTCTGAAGGCTGTTTGCTATGGCGTAAGGAGGACAGACTTGAAAACTGTCGGCCGAGGGCTCACTCAGGCTGCTTACAGAGTCACAGGTTGTCTGACCGCCAGGTTCTTCAGTGCCTAAGGTGACCCTTCTTTCTTCTCCACTCTCTTCACATAATACTCTTTTTTCTGACTCACCGAGGAGGTGCGTATCCAGGTTCGATTTCTCGGGTAGACTGCTGGTGTTGGAAATGGCAGCAAAGCCTTTCATGGCAAATGTTTTTTCTAACTGTGAAAGCCACTCGTGTAAAACCGCTCTTAGCAACTTGGGTTCAAACAAAACCAGGGGGTCCAGTAACTTGGTCCTGTATAAAACAGATCAATGTAAAGTTGTCTCATTTGTTCTTGGAAAACAATTTAAGCAAATGTAACTGACAAAGCACACCCATCTGGGATAAATGCTGTTTTCGAGCATTTTAAATGGCAATTATCCCACAAGCCTACAAGACAGACAACATTTGACTCTGGAGCACATTACTGATTGGTGACATCCATTGCAGAGAAGGCTACCTCTGACCTAGACAGCCGAGACCAGCGCTGGTGCAGTGCAGGGGGCAAGCCCACGCACTGTAGACCCCCCACCCCCACTCACACTGCTTCTGCTGTCGCTGCTCTGAGTCCCTGAAGCCTGTCTTCTTCAGGAGGTTGATGGATTTCTTTCTCCCTAGGAAAACATGAAAAAGAAAGAATCTTATTCACAGGCAACAGGGCAACCATAGCTTTCTTACCTAGACCAAGGCTTCTACTCCTTACTAAATGGCAAGCACATTACGTGTTCCAATGCCTTCAAGAGCCTTTCCCCCAGTATCTCATTAAATATTCTGTTCTCACTCATCAAGCAATGGCCTAGTGCTGACAGCCCAGACAGCAGTAGAGAGGTAAAGTTACAAGCAGTCAGAAGAGCTAGGACACAGCCTGATCCTCTTCGTCTCCTCCTCATCTAACGTTCCTCTGTCCTTCCAGGAGTGTGACAAGATGACAGAGAAGGAGAAAGGTGAATGCGGTACGAGATGGAAACTCGGTCTCAACAGTTACTAATTCTTTGTGAACTGTGGAATTTGCAGATTCTGCGCTATATAACAATGAGCAGTGTCACACACACAGGTCTCCAACAGCACCGTCTATGGCTTCTGCACACTGGCAGCTGCCCTAGCATTTTAGACTCAGTCACAGGCTTACTCAGTGTCCTCCTCCAGAGGGCAGGTGACGGCACTCACTTCCTCTTCATGAACTTGGTCAGCATCCCTGGGTTCCGATGTCTCTTTCAGCTCTGGGCTTGCATGAAGGGTGCCAATCTTCTCAGTAGTCTTACGCACAAAGCTAGAAACACTGGAAGTCAAATATCAAAAATCTAACATGAAATTATATCAGCACTGTCAAGAGTTGATACATAACACTAGTTATATATCACAGTTGCTATAACACTGGTTTCTGATGTTTCTTTGTTTGCATTAGTACTATTAAGCCAGCTTGAACTTAATAACAAGACAGACTCTGCTCATAACTTCTCTAATGAACCACATTTCACATGAGTCTCATATAAACTTACGATAAAGTGACTCACTGTGTTTATAGAACTGTCGTGAAGATGGCTGGTAGTGACAGAAGCCTTTAATTCCAGCCTTCAGGCAGGAGGCAGAGGCAGGCAGAGCTCTGTGAGTTTGAGACCATGCTGACCTTGGTCTACAGACCAAGTCCCAGGACAGCTAAAGCCACACATAGAAATCCTGCCTCAAAAACAAAAACGCAGCAGCAGCAGCAGCAGCAGCAGCAGCAGCAGCAACAACAGCAACAACAACAGCAGCAACAACCACCCACTGTCCTGAGACCAGTGAGTCACTGCTAAAGGGAAGGTTTCTACTCCAGTTGTCCCTGCAATGCCATGCCTCCTTCAACTCAGGCAAGGCAAACATGTGACCATTAGCCACTTCCAACTCAGAGAACAAGGATTTCTTCGTGGAACTTAGCTCCCAACTTTTCACAAGAGCTACAGACAGAAGGACAGACAAGAAGGATGTGTACTCAGCAGGACACAGGTAAGGAGCTGAGCAGAAGATACATCTTCTCACTCATTCTCAGGGTCAAGACTGGGAAAAATTTTCAAAAATCTCTAATTTCTCCTGGGTGGTGGTGCGTACTTTTAACCCCACATTAGAGGCAGGTGGACCTGCCAGCCCATTCTACAAATGGAGTTGCACGTCAGCTGCAGCTACACAGTGAAGACATGTCTCCAGAAGGGGAAAAGCTCCAATTCTGACTAAGAGAAAGGACCAAGGACTAAAGGGCCAGCAAGACACCTCAGCAAGTGAAGTGCTTACTTCTCTTTTAGAAAACCTGGTTCAGGGCTGGAGAGATGGCTCAGCGGTTAAGAGTACCCGACTACTCTTCCAGAGGTCCTGAGTTCAATTCCCAGCAACCACATGGTGGCTCACAACCATCTGTAAAGAGATCCGATGCCCTCTTCTGATGTATCTGATGACAGCTACAGTGTACTTATATATAATAAATGAATAAATCTAAAAAAAAAAAAAAAAAAAAAAAAAAAACCTGGTTCAGTCCCAGACTCCCACGAAGGCTCGCAAGCACCTCTAACTCCAGGTCCAGAGGATCCACCACAGTTCTGCTCCCACAGACACACAGCGGTGCACATAAGACTCACACAGCCTCACACAAATACAAATAGACAAGCCTTCACACGCACAGACTACTGGGCCAGCGACACAGCTGAAGAGGTAAAGGCACTGGCCACCAACCCACAGGATGAGTGAGATCCCTAGAGCCCACACAGCAGAGAACTGATGAGACACAGTGGTCTTCTTCCTCCACGTGGACAAACTATGGCATACACCAGAGAGGAGACAAAAGAACTTCTTTTTGCTGTGTCTGGGGTGGAACTTAAATCCTCAGCTATGCAAAAGAAGAGGAACACTCAGTTCCCCAAGGTTAAAAGGAGAAATCCGTAGTTTATATTAACAAACTTAGAGACCTTTTTTATCCTTTGAAATGTCCTTTCCATCTCGGTATTTCATGTGACAACTAAAACCAAATGAGAATGGTATTAGATGACAAGATGGTTGCTTACCTGTCCTTAACAGCCTGAAGAGACAGGAGGGGAGAAGGAGAACGAAATGGCAGTGGAATGTTGAAGGGCAGAAACGCTTCCCCCTTATCTATCTCAGACATCATTGGACTGTGGGAAACACTGTCTGGTAAACGAGAAAAACAAAAATCTGATCACATGGAAGATTTTTTATAAACTAAACAAATTCAGAAATGAATAAACCAAAGGAAATGAAGGATTCAATACCAAAATCATAACTGACCCAGATACAAATGAGCACAGAACACAGGTTTATGGGATGCATGGATGGTCCACATGAAACACTGAGCCAGGTACCTTCATCAACTACTAACCCTGAATCCCCACAAGCCACAAAGGTAGTTTAGAGTTTCTACTACTCTCTTCTCAACAGTTCAGTCACAGGAATGCTGGAACATTGAAAAGGAGGGCAATGGCTCCCAAACCTGGAGCCATCTTTCATTCCTGGTGGAACATAATGTGGTTAGTGAGGGAACAAACCTTCATCATTTTGGCTAATGATCTGTCTTAACCTGTCCAGCATTTTTGATGCATGACCCAAATTAGGTGCTTTACAAATGTTAGTTCAAACAAGAGGTTAAAAGACAGCCTATGTATCACTGTCTTCTAGTGACCTGCAGATCTACAGGTGCTGGTCTCTAACATGCTCAACTTACTCATACCTGACAGAAACTCTGCGTAAGATTATCCTGTCAACTCACTGAGAGCAACTGTTCCTTGTCAGTGACCAACAAGAGACACACTCATCACCTCCATTTCTGTTTGCACAACAGCCCTGCTCTGGCTGCTCCTCTTCCTGGTGTGATGCAAATTCTTTAAGTCTCTCGTCTTCTGAGAAGGTCTGGCTGTGAAGGGAGCAAGAATCTTCGTCGGACTGACTGCCTCTTCTACTACTGATGATACGATAAATACCAGAGTCCAAGATGCTAAAACTTTCCTACAAATGAAAAGAATTCCCCTCAAAATCAAAGTTCTCCTGTGTAACACAGCACAGCTTTTCCCAAAGAATGCCAGTGCTCAAGTCTAAGGTCAATGGCAGCACAGACTAGTGAAAGGAGTCTGGGCACCATGCATGGTGGTATCATGATACCGTGATACCATGTCGCCCACCACATTGCTTGCCTGTCCTGTCTTTGGAAAGCAGGCACCGAGGAAGGGCATTGGAATGAGACAGTTCTGAGACCTCAAGTGACAAAAAAACATCTGAAATCACAAACTGAAAACAACCTCACCTAGACAGGGAACTATGTGAAGAACATTTGAGAACAGAAGCAGTAAACAGTGACATGAACAAATGTAGCTTCAAGGTACACCTGACTTTCCTTCACTGTTCATGGTGGAAGAAAGCTCCCGTTACACATTGGATTCTGAATGTGTTCACACACTGATGCTCAGTCTATGGTGCTTCTGGGAGACGGTGAGCCTTTGAAGCGGAGCTCAGTGAAAAACTGGACAACACCAACCAACCATGTATTAAGCTTTCTCAAACCATATGCCAAATAACCTTCCCCTCTTACAAACTAGTTTACTGTAGTCTGTCAAAATAACAAAAAAGCTGGTATCTCCATGCCACTATTGCCCCCAAAAATACTACAAGGAAAGCAAAAAGATCCTTGGACTTACTCATTAAAGCAAAAAGATCCTTGGACTTACTCATTTCGCTGTGTGATCCAAAGCACTTTTTTTTTTTTTTAAAGATTTTACTTATTTATTGTAGGTATGTGAGTACACTCTTACTGTTATCAGATCCCACTACAGATGCTTGTGAGCCACCATGTGGTTGCTGGGATTTGAACTCAGGACCTCTGGAAGAGCAGTCAGTGCTCCTAACCACTGAGCCATCTCTCCAGCCTCCCCCACCTCCATCCCCTAAGCACTCTTAAAAGAGTTACTAAGCTAGCAACTGCTCAGAAGGTGAGGGCACTCGCTGCCAAGTAAGATGACCTGAGTTCAGAACTTACAGGGAGGCAGGAGAGTACTGAGTACGGAAAGCTGTCTCCCATCTCCATTTGTGTTTGTTGGCTTGTGCGTGCTGCCTCTTTCCCCACAACACGCACTAAATAATGAAGTTAAAAAGAAATGGCTTACATGTGACGAAATGGAGCTTCTTCTGCTGCTGCAAGCTGAATCCAAAGGCTCAAACTTGAAGATCACTTCTTCCAGCTGAGAAATTAGTTCACTGCAGGCTGTAAGGTCCAGCTGAGATTTCAAATGCTCCAATTTATCTGTAGACAGTGTTTTTCTTCCCTAATGAAAGGAGGAGAAAACTCCAACAAAACAGCTGTGTGTGGGGCTGGGGATTTAGCTCAGTGGTAGAGCGCTTACCTAGGAAGCGCAAGGCCCTGGGTTCGGTCCCCAGCTCCGAAAAAAAGAACCAAAAAAAACCACAAAAAACAGCTGTGTGTAGCTGCTTCTGTATCCAAACAGCCACAGCACTAAGTCCCTCTCACAAGAAGAAGCCTGCACAGATGTTCTGAGGAGGCTAAGGAAGCTAGCAAGCCTTAGCCAGAATATAATTCTACATCAAGTTACTATGTGTATAATGAGAACTCTTAAAACAAGCTCTACAGTTTAAATATATTTCTAAGTTAATCTGATTTTTGTTTTTCAAACACAGGGTTTCTCTGTGTAGCCCTGGCTGTCTTGGAACTCACTTTGTTGACCAGGCTAGCCTCAAACTCATGCAGACCCACCGACTTTTGCCTCCTAAGTGCTAGGTCTGAAGATGTGTGTTTCCATGCCCTGCTCGGATACTTTCTTTTTTTTTCTCTCTCTTTTTTCTTTTTTCTTTTTTTTTCGGAGCTGGGGACCGAACCCAGGGCCTTGTGCTTGCTAGGCAAGCGCTCTACCACTGAGCTAAATCCCCAACCCGGATACTTTCTTAAAATCCAAACCCACACTACCTTTATTACTCTTCACCCGCCCCAGATACATGTGTCATGCTTTCCTTGGAGACTTGACATGTGTAAGTCATGCAGAAAGGTTAATAAAGACAAGCGGCTTTATAACAATCCTGAGAGCTTAGACGGCTTCACCAACCCATAATGGACATTCACAAGTAAACTCCAACTCACTCTGCTGGTAATAATAGAGTTTTGGAAGAGACAGCATGTGCGAGCAGCCAGGTCCCACAGGCCTCTCCTTAACAGGCGTTCTACACAGCGTTCCACAGACAACAGGGAAAGATGTGAGATTTTCCCATTAAAGTGCAAACAGAACAATTCATTCTTGTAGACAGCTACATCCTGAATATCTAAAAACAACAAGGGTGAAAAAAAACCACAAGTGTGAAGAGACAGGATACTAATCAAACACCTCTTACTGTTTGTAAGGCCGCAGCGGGGATGCAGCTTGTGAAAGGGCCCTTAGCTACAATGGACCAGGCCCCACACTTGATTCCCAGCAGTGAAGTGGGAAATCCTACCATTTTCACATGCGCTACAGTCATACCATAAAGTGAATAAGATTTGGCTCACTTAAATTTGATCTCTTTTTATACTTGAACTTCAGTGACAAATTCATATTTAGATACTTTTCTAAAATTAGAAAACAAAAAGACCATACAGCTGTCTGATCTAAAAATCTTAAGTGTAATACACTGTTTCCTGTGACAAGGAATTGGGAGTGAAAAAGTAGGCAATATGCTTTGGGCTGGAGAACGTTCTACAGGGTTACGACCTGCTGTTCACAGGAACGGATCCTAACAAATATATAAATTAGCAAATGTATATATTTTATATTTAATGCCCCTTAAAACATAGCACATAAAATTAATCACACATGGATCAATGAAGACACTCTCCTCTCTCTCTCAGAAGACGCCAAAAGCCATCTTAGTAGCATGGGCCTGGTTTTAACCAAGACTACAGGGACTGATCGTCTTTGTGGTAGTCACATACAATTATTCCTTGCATTTTCAACTTTTTCATTATAAAAGAATCATCATTTATATATAAAATTACCCTTGACTTCACTCCAAAGAAGAACTTGAACATTCTGAGGAATGAAAATATAAATTCCCTTTTCTGTCCAAGTCAGCACACAGTGTTCACTGGAAGAGAAAATAAAAGAAGTCAAATAACCAAAACACCACCCCCACCACCACCACCACCAAAAATAAACAACCCCTTCAGGTTATAGCACATAGTACTTTATGATTCCCTGGACTCAATCTCTCGTTGGCTATTAAAAGAAAACACAGCAATGACCCATCTGAACAAACCTTACCATCTCCTTTCTAAGCCCAATAAAAAACACAATGTCAAATGGTGCCAAACAGGAAAATTTAGACACAAACACAAATAATTTCTAGAAAAAGAAAAGGCTGGTATCTGGCAGAAGAAATACCCTTTAAGAGGGACTTATGTGACACTTACTCAGCTTCTCAGATATAACACACAGACACTCATTTAAACAGACCAGGAACTTACAGGGAGTTACCTTAGGTGTCCCCCTCAGGAAAGGCAATACTCTGCCTTCCTCAGTGTGTGCAGATGACAAAGGCCGAGAGCTCCTGGCCATCTCCATGCCAGGAGCAGGACGGCTCTAGCCCCACCAAGGTGTAAGCATTGCTCTGTCCGAGAGATGAGACAGCATGCCAGGGCTGTCCAGCGTCAGGGCAGAAGGCCGACACTTACAGAGGAGTGGGCACCGCAGCTGGAGCTGCGCTCTGAACCTCACAGAACCTTTCTGCCTCCTTTATCCCCCATCTCCTGGAGTCCTGATTACTCCACATTACTGAATTCTCAGAGAGTAATGGACTCCTTAACTTCCACAACCAACAATCCTTTGCCATTCCCCATTTCCTGGACCCCAGGCAAAGACTGATCCTTGCTCATGGCCCTTTCTCCCCTACACATCCCTGGCCTTCCACTGGCCTCTCTTCTCCTGTCATCTTTCTCTTCTAAGTGAGAATGTATCTCATGGCTGTCATCCACTGCCATTCTCAGCTGCAGCAGGCTTTACGGTGCACACACAGCTCCCCTTTCTCCTGGTCAGAGCCCTGCCCAGTAGACATCTCCTGCTCTAGGCACTCACAAAGCACCCGCAGGTCCACTTCCCTCTGAAGCTGAGGGGAGCCTCGCACCTCGCCCTGCGCCTGGCTATGTCTTACCACGCTATCACAGCTTCACCATGTTTTCCAGAAACAAACATCTCTACCAGAAGCCTATAATCCTGAGAACTCAGGGCTTCCTTTAATAAATACTCAACAGTACTAAAACTGGTTCATGTGGCTATGAAAGCAATCGTGATAGCCACAGCAATTGAGTGCTTGCATAAATATGAAACACTCTGTCAATGTGAAAGTCAAGATCTCTATCCCTAAAGAAAGCAATCTACATGACAAAGATGAAGGAACTGATAAAAGTTCTAATTCAAAATCACTAAAATTAGAAAAATGCCTTTAAGAGTCAGATAACCTCTGAGTAAATATAAATATGATCATGAGTTTGATATTCAACTTGCAAAATGTATTATTTTAATTCCAGTTTTTGTTTGTTTTTGTTTTTGCTTATTTTTTTTTCTCTCTGTGTAGTCCTGGCTGTCCTGGAACTGAGAGATCTGCTGGTCTCTGTTTCCTGAATGCTGGAACTAAAGGCATGTGCCACCACACCAGGCTAAAAATTTTATTTCTATTTATTTTGTATCCATGTGTCCAGGAATGCACGCACCATGAACATCTGTGGAGATCAGAGGACAGCTTGCAAGAATCTGTTCTCTCCTTGGCCATGTGTATCCTAAGGACCAAACTCAGGTTCTCGGGCTTGGCAGTAGGCACCTTTATGCACTGAGCCATTTCAGATTCCTAATTTATAAAGTGCCTTAGAAAGAATGACCAGGACTGAGAGATGGCTCAGCAGTTAAGAACACTGGCTGCTCTTTCAGAATACCCAGGTTCATTCCCAGTTCATGGCAGTGCACAGCTGTCTGTAACTCCAGTTCAAGGGGATCTGACACCCTCACACAGTTCCCAGGATCCATGTCTGGCAGATGGAGATCCAACACACTATCTTCTGATCTCCAGGACCCCCTACATACAGGGCATGTGCTTGTGTGTGTGTGTGTGTGTGTGTGTGTGTGTGTGTGATCTAAGTAAATTGAGTATTAAAGAAACAGCAGCCTACATTAAATGAAGGAGACAAGAGACCATGCTTATACGTCATACATTATTCATGCTGCTATTCCCTCAAAACAGTGTCTCTGATAATAAACTGGGACAGCAAAGCTGAAAGAATTATTTAAGAAGTCAAAAAAGAAGACAAAGAAGTTAAGAAGTTGGGCATGCCAGCACTTGCCTCTGATCACAGCACCAAGGAGTTGAAGGCAATCTTTTTTTTTTTTTTTTTTTGGTTCTTTTTTTCGGAGCTGGGGACCGAACCCAGGGTCTTGCGCTTCCTAGGTAAGTGCTCTACCACTGAGCTAAATCCCCAGCCCCGGCAATCTTAAACAGTAACAAGAACCAAGTCAGAGAAAAGAAGGGATACCAGATACATTGTGATATGAGTATTATTATTTTAACCTTTGGGGGAAAGAAGTTAACATCTTTACTATATTTTAGAAGTTGGTTACCCCTTGAAAAGGCCCAGTCGGTGGCCACAATGAAAGGCACCTATAACCACCACTGTTACTCTCCGAGTTCTCAGTCAGTTACATTAGCTAGCAGAAGAGATACTAAATAATTCCTCACTGTAAAGTGGAGCTCAAGCCAATCCCTGCCCCCAGGCAGGACAAGCAGCTGACAACGGGAGTTGTACTCTGTGCTGCTCAGTATTCGACTCTGCAAGAGCACAGAGAGGTGAGCTAACCCCTAAGGGAGAATGAGCGGAGTCAGCCTGGGGTAGACCTTTCATGCAAGTTACTTGTCGGAGGACCTAAAAGACAGAGAGCTGAAGTTCCACTGGGCCTCCAAGAACAGGCTCCACAACTGTGTATGTCGTGCATGCCAACACTGACAGACCAGATCACCTCAGCACCCCACCAGGTAGAACGAGAATCTTTACCAGCGAGTGTTAGCGGCCAGATCACTCCCTGACATTAGAAACTCTCCTAGTGGTTTGGAAAGAGATCTCTGTTTCTCTTATTACTGAGTGCTGTATCAACACAGTCATCTCCAAACATCCCAAAGGTAACTTAACATAAAATCAACCTTTAAAGCTGGTCATGAGGCTAGAGGTACAGCTCAGTGGTTAAAAGCACCAACAGCTCTTCCAGAAGACCTCGGTTCGATTCCTAGTGCCTACACGCTGGCTCACAAATGTCTGTAACTCCAGCTCCAGGAGGTCTGATGCCCTCTGGCACCAGATATGCAAATGGTGTACAGACATATGTGCAGGCAAAACATTCTAACGTGTAAAATAAGACAAGATAAAAATTTTAAAGATGTGTTTTACAGGGGCTGGAGAGATGGCTCAGCGGTTAAGAGCACCCGACTACTCTTCCAGAGGTCCTGAGTTCAATTCCCAGCAACCACATGGTGGCTCACAACCATCTGTAAAGAGATCCGATGCCCTCTTCTGGTCTATCTGAAGACGGTTACAGTGTACTTATATATAATAAATGAATAAATCTTTTTTTAAAAAAAGATGTTTTACACACACACACACACACACACACACACACACACACACACACACATGCTTAAAGTTGAAAATAGTCCCAGCTACTTGGGAGACTGAGAAAGGATCATTTGTTCCCAAGAATTTAAGGTTAGCCTGAGCAACATAGTAAGATTCTGTCTTGGGGTTCAGCTCAGTGGCAGACTGCTTACTGAGCATGCGTAAGACTCCCAGTTTCATTCCCAGCAGCAGCAGCAGCAGCAGCAGCAGCAGCAGCAGCAGCAGCAGCAACAGCAACAACAAAATTTTTAAGCTGACCTCTGGAGTTTAGCTTAGGGGTAGAGAAATAACTTAGCTACACAAGGCCCTGTATTCAAACTCTAGCACCATTTTTTAAAATTGAAACACAAGCCAGGTGGTGGTGGTGCACACCACTAATCCTAGCCCTCGGGAAGCAGAGGCAGGTGGATCTCTGAGTTTGAGGCCAGCTTGGTCTACAAAATGAGTTCCAGGACAGCCAGGGCTACAAAGAGAGACCCCCCCTCTTGAAAAGCAAACAACAAAAGTAGAAAACTAAATATAAACGCAAATGGTCTCTGAAAAAAGAAAAAGGGGCAAAGGAGACACTTACCTAAAATGCAAGAGTTTGGGGAACGATAAAGACTGGGAGGACCCAACTGCGTGATCATACTGAGGCTCCGAGCTAGAAGGAAAACACACCTGCTCACGATTTAATCACAACCTAAAAGCATACCTTCTGCGATACAGAAAAAGGGTCAACTTGATAAACTCAAGCACCTAAATGCATCTCCCCTTATTCAAGTCACTCTAGGCACAAGAAAGACAGTTGTTCAAGGACTGTTCTGGTTTCTCTCTCTCTTTTTTTTTTTTTTTTTTAGTTCTTTTTTTTCGGAGCTGGGGACCGAACCCAGGGCCTTGCGCTTCCTCGGCAAGCGCTCTACCACTGAGCTAAATCCCCAACCCCGGTTTCTCTCTTTTAATAAAAAGTCTACCTCACTCTTAAAAGGTAGCATCAAATCTTGACCATCCCACAATACCATAGATGTTAACCCAGCGTCTCCAGGAAGTCCCGTGCAGTGGCTACCTTGCAGTGATGACAGGAAGGGGCGGCATTGAGAGGAGCTTCTTGAACTGGTGTGTACTGAGCACTTCCCCATCAAAGCTCACTTCCCATATCCTGGAGCCTGGGCGGGCACAGTAGATCAGAGGCTGCTGGCTCCCAGCACACCTTCCAGGGAAGAAACACGCCCCAAACTCTCCTTCTCTTTCCTTATTTCCAATCTTCCAAAACTTTTCCCTAATTTCCAGAAACAAAGACAAAGTAGGTTTACTTACAAAAAAGAGATGTTAAAGCACTCACAATGTGGCCATATAACCCCACCCACAATACCCTATTCCTCTTTCTGCTGTCAGTACTGTACTAGCAAACAACAGCACCGAGGGTTGAACCAGGCTGGTTACCCCATAACCACTCTGAAACAGGAAGCTGAGCTCCTCACATCATTACAGTTTACTCCCACAGAATGAGGAAGGCCTGTTTCAGATCCAAAGGCATTACTGCTAAAAACCACTCATTTGCATATGAACCCTACTGACTGCTTTCCTACACACAGTAAAACTTAATTCTTTAGTTACTTTCCAACTGTGTCCAAGGCCCTGCCCCACTTCAAACATCCAGTGAACTCTTCCTTTTCTTAAACTCCTAGATCTTTTGAAATTCTGTGTCGGGGCATCCTGTTCCCTTAGCAGGATAGTTAGATGTGAGAACTGAGCTTCATGGGACACAGAGGGTGTAAAGCCAGCCTGCTCCTTCCAAAGAACTCCTCTTACTTATTCTGTTTCTGTTACCTGTCTGTTTGAATTTTGGTTTTGTGTGCTTCAAAAGAGGGCTCTCTCTGCAGCCCAGGCTAACCTAGGACTTATTATGCAGCCAGGCTATGACTTGACCTCTCTCTCAGCAGTCCTCCTGCCTCAGCCTCCCAAATGCTGAGATTATAAGATGACTTTCTTTTTACAATTGTTTATAGTTGGAATACAAAATAATAGGTTTCACTCTGACATCTGACACATGTCTGTCATGGACTTTACTGGCAATTACCTCCCCATCAGCCTTTTCCTGCCAAGATCACCCTTTCACCTCCCCAACCCTCTCTCTCATCTGCTCTCCTACTAGATCCCTTCCCCATGTCCTGGACATCTACCCTCTGATCAGGTCAGCTGATGCATATGCAGTGAACCAAATGCACTCGCATGCTTGTTATACATACATCTATATATAATCCCAGAATCTACGAGACAGAAAACCTAGTGCTTGTTCCTTCCTCCCCTCTAATAGTCCCCTTATTGTTTCCGGTCTTTGTATATATAGGCATGTTTATACATGTATTTTTATTCAAATGTAGGTCTACAAAGCCAGTCTAGGACAGTCAGGGCTGGTTACACTGAAAACCCTGTCTTGGGGGTGGCTTTGAAATACACCGAGTAGTATAAGAAGTTATAATTTTATTTGTTGTGCTGCTTACTTGTCATATTGCCAAAGATAACTTTGAATTCCTGATCCTCCTACCTCCATTTATCAATTGTTGGAGTTACAGTATGTGCTACCAAGCCCAGTTTAGCAGTTGCAATTTTTTTTTAAAGATTTATTTATTTATTTTATGCATATGAGTACACTGTAGCTGTTTTCAGATACACCAGAAGAGGGCATCAGATCCCACCACAGATGGTTGTGAGCCACCATGTGGTTGCTGGGATTTGAACTCAGTACCTCTGGAAGAGCAGTCAGTGCTCTCAACCACTGAGCCATCTCTCCAGCCCAGCAGTTGCAATTTTTAAAGTATGCTATTTGATGGGTAGAATGTAGGTTAAAACTAAACAAAAAAAAATGTGTTAACTTTTAAGTCATTATACTGTCCATAATCTCCCAAACTGAATCGCAGCTAATAGAAGGGGACCATTTTACATGCTATTTCCACAGCAGGTTCTACATAACTGCAGTTCAATCTAGCTGTACCCCATGAAATGCATACTTAAGGCCTTGTTAATTGCAGAATTCTCACTTTTTTGAGCAAGCTTGAAGTTTTGCATAACAAATTTTTAAAGAAGGCATAATCTAAGAAATAGGGCAGCCAGCAAACCAATCATAGCCAGCATGAAACAATGGCCACGGAACACTTCAGAGTAGGGAGAGTGGCTGGAGAACTGTGCCAGAGATGGATAATGCTCATTTAAGCTGTTTCCTAATCCACTCAGTACTGCACAAGCACCTCTGACACATTCCCTTGCCATTCCCTGCACCTCTGTCTCCACCCTTCAGACCTTAGTGCCATTTCGTCAGCTTCACAAAGCCTCTAGTGACTCCTTACCCAATTTTGCCATTAGCAAAATGCTATTAAAGAGATGACAAATTTTAAAAAGAGCAACAGCAAAAGTCAGGGCAGCCTTTCTGACTGCACAGTGAGGCAGGTGCTCGGCACTCCCATGGCACTTAGCGGGTGCCACTGGGTAGGGCCACTGATTGCTTGCCTTAGTCATCCATGGGACGACTCTGTCTCCTTTTATTGTCACATCAACTTACATTTAAATCTTACTGTGAATTGTTGTCTCTATGAAGGTGAGGGCTGGCATAGGAAGGGGCAGAGCCTATGACTAAACAGTGAGGAAGGGGACGGGGGGACAGAGTTTTGGTAAGGGGAGAGAGAGGAGAAAGAAAGGAGAACAAGGTGGAGGACCCAGATCCGTGTGGCCTTAAACGGCCACAGGTAGTTATGAATATTTCTAAAGGGATGGAATTTTATAGGTCAATTTATCTTATCTAGGTAGGCAGTTTATATCATCATCAGTTGCTTGTGTGGAGGTTTTATGGACTGAAAATTTAATACATAAATCTGGTTGCTTGCATCTGGAGTTTTGATTTTACTGAGTTGCTAGAACCAGAGAGTTTCCAGCTGGCAGAGAGACAGCCGGGTGAGGACAGCTAACAATGGGGGTGGAGAGACCGATGGTGCCAGAGAGTAGCTGAGGGTAGCATGCATGGTGCCACACTAGTACTTGAGATGAACATACCCCACTAATGCCAGATGGCTTGACGATGCCGGCTAGTGAGGGCGTGTGGGTATTTTTTTTTTTTTTTGGTTCTTTTTTTTTTCGGGCTGGGGACCAAACCCAGGGCCTTGTGCTTGCTAGGCAAGTGCTCTACCACTGAGCTAAATCCCCAACCCCGGGTATTTTTAATAATTACCTCAACATCTTATCAGCATCCACAAAATTATTCAAAGGATTTTGGCTCTGTGACTAGCGGAACTTAGACCTGAAAGGTCTGAAACTCTATAATGCTGTGGTCAGCTAACCAATACCTCTCAGTGTCGCACAAGAAGGTTCGAGTCAGTGAAGACACAAGTAATCTTCCATCCAAATAATCTAACTGGACGACACAGGAGTCGACTGTTATTATTGTCTGGACAGGAAACATCACAAAGGCCGCAGCTGCCTATAGGGAAGTGAGAAGGAAATATATTCCCGATACACACAGTCTCTGCTTGACCTGGTGAAATAAGCCAGAATACGTCAGGAGTGGAAGCACACACTTGTACTCTCAGCAAACTGAGCCAGAGGACTCCTCTGAGATCAAGGCTGTGATAAATCAAGAAAAAAAAAATGTAAAAGTTCAAAAACTTGAAAAAAAACCCAGGCATGGTAGTGCACACCTTTAATCCCAGCACTTGGGAGGCAGAGGCAGGCTGATCCTCTGTTTGAAGCCAGCCAGGTCACATAGTAAGTTCCAGGAAAGGCAGGGCTATGTAAAGAAATAAGAAACTAGAGCGATGGCTCAGTAGTTAAAGAATATTTGTTGTTCTTGTTCCGAGAACACACTTAGTTCTTCACAAGTGTCCACAACTCCAATTTCAAAATGTGCAAAACCGAGAAATACATCTGATAAAATACTCATACATGTACAATAAACTAAAAAGATGTAAAAACATGCGAAATAAAATATGCCAGGACTTAGTTTGTCTACAAAGATATAAAAATTTCCATCACTTAAAATTTGTGAGGCTGGGGGTTGAGGATTTAGCTCAGTGGTAGAGTGCTTGCCTAGCAAGCGCAAGGCCCTGGGTTCAGTCCCCAGCTCCGGAAAAAAAAAGGAAAAAAAAATTTGTGAGGCTGGACATGGTGGCACCTTTAATCCCAGCACTCAGAAGACAGAGGCAGGAGGATCTCTATGAGTTCAAGGCCAGCCTGGTCTATGTAGAAACTTCCAGGATATCCAGGACTACAAAGAGAAACCCCGTCTCAAAAAAAAAAAAAAAAAACAAAAAACAACAACAAAAAAAAAAAAAAAGAAAATAAATAAATAAATAAAAATCTGTGAAAATATGCCTCAAAGTTCTGTTTGTAATTATCTGTTTGTGAAGTTGAAATGAAAAAGAAAAATGAATTAATGTATAATGTATACAGGAGAATTTTTCACCTATGGACAGTATTTCTCCTTTTGAGTACGGTTTCTACTTCTCTTTTTGGTTTTTCAAGACAGGGTTTCTCTGTGTAGCCCTGGCTGTCCTGGAACTCACCCTGTGGCCTGCCTCTGCCTCCCAGGGGCTGGGATTAAAGGCACACAGCACCGTGTCCAGCTTACTTGTATTTTGAATCAAACTTGTATCAGAAATCAAATGACTTTGGTGAGTCATTGTGGACAAACCAGAATATTCTGGTATGCTCACTAGAGTAACTTAGACAACACACGTAAGTTTCTTCTCCCAGGGCTCTACACTGAAGCAGGTCAGTAACGGTTGAATTCTCCAAGGCTTCTAGAGAATATAGCAGATAAAACTGAATCCTGCATTCAGAGCTCCACAAGTTACCTCCTTAGGACACACAGGAGCTGGAGCGTTCCTCACCTTTGCTTGTTTCAAAGTATTGAGTTTGATGGCAGAAACTTTGCCCACGTGGTCACCTACAAAGACTCTCAGGACAGCTGTGTCCCAACAAAGGGCGGTAACTTTTCGGCCTTTGTGTTCTGAGGACACATGGATTCGCTCTGGTTTCCCACGACGCTCTTGATTTAATTCCCAAACAACTACAAGACCTTGACTGTAGACAAGTAACAAGCAAATCGAGTTACCACAAAAACACTGAGGGCAATGACAAAAAAGAAAACTCAACTGCAAAATATTAGCCATATTGAATACAGTATAAACTCTTGTTCTTTGGGGAAAGAGTTATAAATCAAAGTGTTCACTTCCTTGTTTTGGCCATCAAATCAAAAAATTAGGAAAACCTAAGTGTTCAAAATTCTCTGTTCCCATTCTCTCCCTCAGCAAGACTGGAGATGGTACAGGCTTGAGCATGAAGATTAAGAAAAGGAGGAGGTCCAGAGGGCAGTAAGACACAGCCAGACCTGTACTAGCTCCTCAGGGAGAGGCTACTCTTCCCAGTCTCTTTTAAGGCCTTTTAGATGCTGTTGCCTCAGATCAGCATTTTCCACAAACACTAGGGTGACCAACTCCCCCTCCCAGATGACTTGGACACTGAGCAGTCTTGGATTCCCAGGATGTGGCTTTCAGAAGTGACACCCGGGTAATGCTAGGTGAGACGAGATGGCTGGTAGTCCTGACAAGCACACACATCAGTGTCACACACATTTGGAAAAGGTCAGCTTTAAGGGTTTCTCACCTGGTAGCCACGGCAACATAATCATCATCATGAGAGCAGCAGGCAATCTGAGAGATTGCCCCTTCCTAGAACATCAGACAAAGAATCGTTTGATTCCATTCTTCTTTCACTCTAAATGATTGATTACATGGGTGAATGTCCTTGGTCTTACCCGGTGGGAGAGAAACAGCCTTTGCTTCCAGCCATCTTTCTGAATGAGATTGAGTCCTCCTCCTGTGCTGCCTAAGGCCAGCCATTTCCGAGACACAGCTATGCTGGAACACTAAGAGCAGGAGGAGACAATTGTGATATCCACTGTGCACTGGGGATGCACCTCAGTTACAGGCCACCCGGCCTGCACGAGAACCTAAGCTGCATTCCCAACTTAAAAATAACCTAGGCACTGGAAACAAGCACTGAGGGTCTGTGCGCGCTTCCTTCCCCTCCCCTGCCCACAAGGACACAATGTAACCGCACTCCTTTAGAATCCCAGAACACTGAAATATGCCAAAGAACATTCCCCTTTTAAACTTTTAGCTGAATCTCCAAACGCTGAAAAGGCTCAATTGTATAAATGTATAATTTTTCTTTGTTACAACCAGTTATTAAACAGTTCATATTTTCATAATTTGACCAGGTCATTCCAGTGCTGGTTACAACTGAGGAAACAGAATAACTACCAAGGGACAATAGCTACTTCTATCATTTGCTCACTTAAATCACTTCCATCTGTAGAACCATCACATACGCCCACAATGAGACCGAAAGGGTTCAGACTGGAAGGGCTCAGATGCAGATCCCACAACCACTGTGTGTCTCACAACCTCAGCCTGCTCAGTTCTTTTCTTAGCCACCAGAGAAAGATGTATCTACGCTGTATACAATGTCTGTGCCAAATGTGTCAGTAGCTTGACTAAAAACCATTCCCACTCCTCTTCAACTTTGTTTCTTTCCAATACGGAAGCTGAAAAAAAAAAAAAAAAAACAAACCCAAGTATTCTTTTTTTTTTTTTTTGTAGGTTCCTTTGCTGGCAGCATTGGCCAAGGGACTCAGTCCCAGCCAACAGATTCAGCTTTGCTAGAAACTTCTTGGGACATGTTGTCTTCTCTAATGAAAGGTAGAGTCAAGAAAATGTCCAAACCTTTGTTCTTGGCCCTTCATTCCTACTGGAGTTGCTAAAGTAGACAGGATATTATATTACTGTGTCTGTAAAAAAGCCGACATGTCTGATGGGAGAAGAAAGATGGAGAAGCCTATGTCCTCAGTATCCTCACCAGGCCACTACCCTAAACCAAGTAATGCTGAGGTCCAGTAAGATTATGAATGTACTTACTACATTAACCTCTATGGTAAGGTGTTTAACACTAGTGGGCAGCACGAACCTGGAAGAGTGGGGTCTAAAAGTGAGGACTAAAGTCTCATAAAATAGCCAACTCTATTCAGAGCACTAGATAATTTATATTCTGAGGATTAAGAAGAATCACCTAGGGCTGGAGAGATGGCTCAGCGGTTAAGAGCACTGACTGCTCTTCCTGAGGTCCTGAGTTCAAATCCCAGCAACCACATGATGGCTCACAACCATCTGTAATGAGATCTGATGCCCTCTTCTGGTGTGTCTGAAGACAGCTACAGTGTACTCATATACAATAAAATAAAATCTTAAAAAAAAAAAAAAAAAAAGAAGAATCACCTAAGTTAACTGTTCAACCACAAGGACAAGCCACAAGTGGAAAAACATGTTTCCACAGAGACGGACACATGAGTAACAACAGCTGCAGCAAACTCACTCCTGTCTGTAAAAGTACTTTTATTCTCCTGTAGTAATTGTTGTCTCAGAAACTTACTGCCTCAGTCTGCTAACCTAGGCCTAGTCCTGGAAGCTTCTAGCCTCTGTGCAATGTAATCTAGGCCTAGAATATTTTCAGCCTCCGAGACTTGCTGAATAAGCTTATCCTTCCTTGTTCTCTCTGAACTCTGGCTGGCTGGTTCAACTCAGCTCTTCTGGCTCAAACTCCTCTCCTAGCTGACTGATCCAATCTAGCTTTTCTCTTGGTCTCTGAATTGCTCTGCTCTGCCTCAAACTAACTCTAGCAGTCTCCTCTAATCTCCCGTCTCCTCATTCTCTTGCTCATTCTGTCTTTATCTGTGTCTAGCTTGTTCTCTCTTCAATCTGTCTCTGTCAAACTCTCCCGGTAGAACTGCCTCCTCCTCCCTCTGTGCTGCTCTACTCTCACTCTCCACTCTACAGCACTGCTCTCCACAAACCCTACTGTATCCTTTACTGCACTCTCTCTTTTTTTTTAATTTATTTATTATATATATAAGTACACTGTAGCTGTCTTCAGATACACCAGAAGAGGGCATCAGATCCCATTACAGATGGTTGTGAGCCACCATGTGGTTGCTGGGAATTGAACTCATGACCTCTGGAAGAGCAGTCGGGTGCTCTTAACCACTGAGCCATCTCTCCAGCCCCTGCACTCTCTTCTTTTATACTGCCTGTCTCTCCCTTAAGTAGCTTCCCTCTCCTCCGTCTTCCTGAGACAGAACAGCACATATCCTATTCTGTCAAATCTTTCTCTGATTCATCACTTTGTCTGACACTCAACTAGATATCACTTTGAACTATGGGTGCTTCCTTTTACAAACTAACTTTATCGTCACTGTTTGGGTTTAAAAGTGTGTACTATGGGCATGTCTGTATTTGGCCAGAGGGTTTAAAACTGTGCACTAAAGGCTGGGCCACACCCTAACAAGAAACACATTCAATATCCTGTAACACCTAGGCTACACCGGGAGGAGCATGAAAACACATTCCAAGAATAAATCTGTATTTTGAGGAAGCTGAGGTCACAAGACTCTTGCCTTCTTTTCTTCAAGTTTCCTCACTAGCACTCAGAATTCTCACAACTCCGTTATCAATGTAGTCACTGTTGTGTTTGACAGTAAGGTGCGCTGTGACTTGCAGCTGAAAACATTTCCGGTATCGACCTTCACACTGTTGACTGCGCTAGTCTAGCTATTACTTCCTTCTTCTCAGAAAACAGAGATCTGCATTGAGCCATCAGGCCTGTGCCTGTGATCTCAGCACTGAGGACGGTGAGCCGGGCATGCCGGCTTGAGAGCTGGGTCAGCCTAGGCTGCACAGTGAGCTTCTGACAAGTCTGGGCTATAGGGTGAGACAAAGAAAGGAAGGAAGGGAGGGTGGGAGGGAGGAAGAAAGGGAGGGAGGGAGGGAGGGAGGGAAGGAGGGAGAGGTGGCGAAGAAGGGGAAAGGAGGGAGGGAAGAAGAAAAACCCAGGGAAGATGAAAAAAGAAAAGAAAGAAGGGTGGGTGATTCGAGGCAACAGCAAAGGTTTAGAGATAAAACCATGCTGAGTGGTGGTAACACACACTTTAAATCCCAGCACTCGGGAGGCACTGGCAGATGGATCTCTCAGGATCGAGGCCAGCCTGGTCTACAGAGCAGGTTCCAGTACAGGACTACACAGAGAAACTGTCTCAGAAAACCAAAAATAAATAAATAAGTAAAATTACTTGTGAATGTGACTGATTAAGACTTTATTCCTCACTGTGACATCCCCGTGTTTAACCAAGAATCTGAGGGTTCAGGGAACCGTGTGCTTCGCACAGAGCTTCCGCCTTAGCATAAGTACTAAGATTGTATCAGCATCCTCTGCTTCCAGGAGCTGCAGGAGTTCATGTTGCTCCAGAACGTAATGGGGCGCTGCTCGCCCATACTGTGAACGCCAGTGAAGTGTGTGACTCTTTGAGAGAAGACAGCAAGATTACCAAGAAGGGGGAAAACAAGTAATAACTATCATATTCTAGAACTGAGAAGGAATTCAAATGATATTCAAAAAATAAAGAATGAGCTAATTCCACGTGAGGCACAGCAGACAGGAGCCCCAAGAGCCCACAAAACCAGGAAGTAGTGCAGGGCAAGAATGGCAGAGCACATGAAATACGGATGTGAAAACAAAAGTAAGGGCTACATGAGACGCTGTCTTAAAGTGGAAGCTCACCTTCAGACGACTGGAGTCCAGCCGCAGGGCTGTGAGTAACGGGTCCAAGGACTCAAACTCTGCAAGAACATGGCTGTAGGCTTCTGGTATCACGGGCACAGAAGTCATTTAGCCAGAAAGAGGAAGATTGTTCTGTAATAGGCACAGGATTTCTCTCTGAAAAGAAAAAAAGCCTGCAAAAATACAATTTTAAAATTGTAACATATTAATGTTACAATTAATATAATCAGTTATGCAGCATATATTAACATTCAACAGAAAAGACAACCTCCTCTGGAAGTTGGGGATGGGAGACACACGTAGGTACCAATTATATGCAAAGGATCATTCACGCTGTGTCATTCCTTGACTCTCAGGAGTCCCTTCATAGTCCTATCCCACTGTACCACGGAACAATTTACATAAGAAAGATGGACAGAGTAAGACTTAGAGGAAAACCAACCAAGCTCCTCAGAGGTAAAGTAGCAATCCCACTGTGTTTCTTTGTGTCATAAATGATCAGTGTACAGCTTTAAGTAAGAGGCAACCGCTGTAAGGCCCTCAAATGATAAAGTCCCACCATCACACCCTCATTATCTGCCAACAATTGCACAACGCTCAACAGGAAGAAGCCTCTGGATCTTTCTCTCTAGTCTAGCTAAAGTTATGTACGCCAAAGGGGCGAATGTACCTACTGAGAACTGAGGAACAGAGAGTTGGACCTTAAAGAGTAAGGGCTTGGGGCTGGGGACTTGGCTCAGCGGTAGAGCGCTTGCCTAGCAAGCGCAAGGCCCTGGGTTCGGTCCCCAGCTCCGGAAAAAAGGAAAAGAGGAAAAAAAAAAAAAGTAAGGGCTTGGGGTTGGGGATTTGGCTCAGCGGTAGAGCGCTTGCCTAGCGAGTGCAAGGCCCTGGGTTCGGTCCCCAGCTCCTAAAAAAAGAAAAAAGAGGGGTTGGGGATTTAGCTCAGTGGTAGAGCGCTTGCCTAGCAAGCGCAAGGCCCTGGGTTCGGTCCCCAGCTCCGGAAAAAAAAAAAAAAAAAAAAAAAAGAAAAAAGAAAAAGAAAAAAAAAAGTTCTCTGAATTACACACACATATTCTATGGCACTCACACTTATTCATATACATATAAATTTTAAATAATTAGCTAATTAAGAATAAAGGCTTTAACAAAAGAAACCAAAGAGGAATGAGTAAGCTAAGACTATAAGGCAATAAATGCCACATAAAACATTGTATCTGTTCAACTGCTCTCAAATACACTATTTTTGGGAGGCAGGGTGGTCAAATGTCACCAATTTCCATGAAAAAAAAAGAGAAAAGAAGTTGGTGACCTTGCTGGTCTTTGTCAGACTCATAGATGTTCAGGTCATCTTTTATATGGGCAAAAACCATATGCATGCCATCCAATGAGTCTTGGCAGTGCACATAACAAACAAGAAAGCACTTGGTGTTCGGTCCAGCATTTTCCATAAACATGATGCTAGGACCAACAGGCTTCAAGTTGAGATTCCCATCATCCTCATGAGATTTTACTCCACAGATGGACTTGTCACAAGTGTCATGATGGTATATGATGTCATCACTCAAGGCTCAAGTCCTGGTTTAATTCTGTGAAAGCAGGAACCCTCATAATCAAATCACTTCAGTGATCAGAACGCAAGTTTTCTGCTGTCTTTTGAACTTTACCTGGAAACAGCTTGAAAGAAATGGACCCTAAAGGGGTCTTGCCCTCAATGGCAATGAACACAGTGGAGTTGACCACAGAGCTAATGTCAAGCAGCTTCAAAACCTTCTACTCCCTAATTCTAACTTCCCAATCTTCTGCTACCTACCAAGTGAGTGAAGAAGAGGGGGAGGAGAAGCAGCAGCAGGAGCAGCGTCTGGGAGATGACACTGGGTAAAGAGCTTGATGCATAAACATGAGGTCCCGTGTTTATTGCATCTCCAGCACACACAGAGAAGCCAGGCATGGAAGGACATTAAGGGAGACATGTGATGATCTCCTTCTTGGCCTCCACATGCACATGGGCATAGGTGTCCCCACACACATTCACACAAAAATAAAAACAATTAAAGATTCTAAAGCAAACAGATACCATGGAAAAAAATCAGAAGCGTCTGTTTTTATTTTTTCTGTGATTTGTGTTTCTGACACTGTTTTAGAAGCACATTCATTCAGCAGATAACGTACTAAGCTTCGCTCATGTGCTGGGCATTGTTCTAGAGATAACAACGGAAGACAAAGCAAAGTCCTAATCTCAGAGCACACCTTCCAGGGGTAAAGCCCAGAGACATGTGGAGGTTTGTTTTTCTTATTCTTGTGGCGTTAAGAGAATAAAACCCAAGATCTTTATAAACTGAGCCTGTGTTCTACCACGGAATGTGTCCCTGCCCTTCTCTGTGACTTTTTTTATTATATACATATAATACAACTTTATTCTCTGCTAGTAATGTATCCTTAGTATAACTTGACCTCTGTAAGAATTGTATTCTAAAACAAGCCAAAAATAAACAAACTAAAAACCAAAAAACTTAGCATGACTACATTCAAAATATTTAACAACTCCTTATCCAAGAAAACTCCTTATCTCAGTCACTTCCTTTCTTGAGGTAGTTAGTGAAATAATAGTAACAGTCATGAAGCTGTGATAAGTAAAAGAATCCCGGAAATTGGGCTGAAGAGAGCAGTCAGTGGTTAAGAGCACTGACTGCTCTTCCTGAGGTCCTGAGTTCAAATCCCAGCAACCACATGGTGGCTCACAACCATCTATAATGAGATCTGATGCCCTCTTCTGGTGTGTCTGAAGACAGCTACAGTGTACTTATATATAATAAATAAGTAAATTTAAAAAAAAAAAAAAAGAATCCCGGAAATCAATTCTAGTCAAAAAGAACATCACCAATACAACACACATATACAAACACACACAAAATTCTCATAAAGGATAACAGTAAGTCAAAGAAAACCACAGGAAAAAAAACCCTAAAAGAAGTACCAGTACTCCCAGGCCATCTTTTATCAGGAGGAAAAGGGGAAAGGGTAGCAGGCAGAGCTCAAACAGCAGAAACAGAAAAGTGCTGAATGTAGTTGGAGAATTAGTCCTCGGAGTTTAGTCCTTGGTTAAATATAAAATGCAAATTTGGGGCAAGGTACAAAGCACTTCTAACTCTAAACCAAGGAACCTAAACTCAAGTTGGTAGGTCACAGAAGGATTCAGTGCGGAAAGTTTGTCCATGTTCTGTAAAGTGCTATGGGCAGATGCTAGGAAACACAGATTTTAAAGTGCAGAGTGATAAATCAGTGAAGGTCAAGCCTTCCAGAAAATCTGTGGGAAGAAGCCTCTCTCTTGACATTCTCAATAGGAAACTTAAAACTGACTTCTAACTAGTAGTAGCTAAAACAAAAAACAAAACAAAAAACAAAAAACCCAGCTTCCTTTTCCATACAATGTGATCTCATCTTTACTTCCTTTTTAAGCTTCATCTCCCATCTTACCCTTCTCCTGCTATTCACCTATCCTGAACTCTTCCCTTCCTCTTTCTGTACATACATGTGAACTTCTGTAGCTTTAATTACGAGGTTCATTAAATATTCTTTTTTTTTTTTGGTTCTTTTTTTCGGAGCTGGGGACCGAACCCAGGGCCTTGTGCTTCCTAGGCAAGCACTCTACCGCTGAGCTAAATCCCCAGCCCTCATTAAATATTCTTAACCCAATAAGCTCTGCTTTTCTAAAAAGCTGAGATTAAACGTTACTTCTGTGTGCTGTCAGGAAAAAAAATTAAAGAACACTAGCCTCTTAGAAGATGGGAAATCAGTGAACATCTACCATCTTTTTATAAGGTTGGTTTTCCCAAGAGTCACAACGCTCCCCACACCCAAAAAGAAGTCTTGAAAGTAGAATACACGAAAGAAAACATAAAGGAAAAGGGGAAAAAATGCCCAAGAGATGGTTTATTGCTGTGCCTGGTAACACAACTTAGGGCCCAAGAACTCACAAAAAGATGCAAGGAGAGAACCAATTAAAAAAAGCCATGCCACCTCCTCCCCCAATAATAAATGAAAGTAGAATACATGTAAGATCGTCATTTTTTCCACTTCCCGAGATTTTTTTATGATAATTCAAGAGTGGTAGACAGTGATTGCTGCTCACTAAGCCAAAGCAAACCATGGTGTATCGAGTCCCACAAGGTATGTGAAAGGAAAGACTCGAAAGACACAAAGTAACAAAAATTGAAGAAATTTTGCAAAGGGAAATCAATATTTTATTTCCATATTAGAACTCTACCTCATTCATTCATTCATTCATTCATTCATTCATTGTTCCAAGTGCCTACCGTGTTTTAGGCCCTGGAGGTTCTGCTGGAGATGAAGAAAGAGCAGAACAAGTCCCTTACCACAAGAAGCTCCTGTCAATCACAACTAACTTTTAAACCGCCCTAACTGTAAACCGCAGCTGTCGCTCTGGAGAAGTCCAGGAAGCAGATTTTCCAAGCCAGGATCATAGAACCGCAAACTGACTAGTGATCGCTTTCCTTAGCAGGCTCCACAGACTCTCAACATGCCTTGACAGCGGAACCTGAACTTCAGACACACTATCGCTCCTCCCTCCCTTGATGACGTCATCCAGAGGCGCCAGGAATCGGGAAAGCGCTGTTAACGGCACTTCCTTGTCACGTGACGGTCACGCCCCTCCCCCGCGCGTGCTCCCTCCCCCTCCGGCCGCGGTCGCGATTACGCTCCCTGCGGCCTGCAGTCAGAGAACCGACTCGGGCCGAGGACGCATCATCGATCCGGACCGGATGCTCTCTAGGGAGAAAGGCGAGCCAAACTGAATCCCGAAACTCTCCGCCACTCGAGACCGAAGAGGAGAAACAAAACAGGCGGGAACCGGTGGGGGAGGGCGGGAGCTAGCGGAAGGTGTCATGGCGGCCACAGTGGTGGTCACGTGCCCCGGAGGCCCGCCCTGTCATTTCCGGTCACGTGCCCTCAGCGCCCTCGCAGCCAGCGATGGAGGCGAGACCCCCCGGCAACAGAGGCGGTGGCGACGGCTGCGGCCGCAGGGTTTCACCCTCCTCCGTGCAGCGGCTGTGAGAAGCTCGGCGGAGCCAGATCCGACAGGACGCGGTTCACGCACCCCAGGCCGGAGACAGTAGCTCCCACCTGGTAAGTTCAGACCGAAGAATGGGGTTGAGCTGGCAGTGAGGGTCTGACAGGCCCCGGGGGTGCGGGGCAGCGCGGATTGAGCTCTTCGCTGTAGTAGTCTCCACGACCCTTACAAACTGGCTGTGTGGTTTGCCCTTCTTATCCCGAAATGGGAAGGAGGTGCCCTGACCCTTAATCTACTGCCTAAAGGCATTCCGTTCTTCCGCGGGGAGGAACTAGAATCAGACTCACCTGAGAACGAAGGAAGTGAGGTTTCTCCGAGACACCGAGGCCCTTCCCGTTAGGAAGTCTGCCTTGGAGAGTCTTTCGACTCCTGTAAAAGAAGCCCTCTAACCTTGGTGGCCTCGTGCATTTTGCTTGCACCTGTCATCCTGCTCTTCAAACTGTTATTAAAGCTTGAGCCACACACCCAGTTTTAGTTATGACCAGTTTGACAGTCTTGTAATGTAAAGCGGACACAATACATGTAAATATGTGATTACTTTTCTTTCTAAGATCTCCAGTATTCTTAGAAGCTAAATTAATGTGAAATTGACCCTTACATGCCCATTTTACCATCTGTAAAACAAGGGTGGGAGAAAGATGTTAAAACTTATGCCCAGGGCTACAGTGAGATGGCTCAACTGGTAAAGGTACTTGCTGCCAAACCTGAGTTCCATCTCTGGGACCCACGTGGTGGAAGGAGAGAACCAATTTCCGGAAGTTGTGTCCTCACTTATACACAGTTTAATTTGGGGGTCTTGTTTGTTTTTGTTTTTCGTAGTTGGTTTGGCTGACTTTTGTTGTTGCTCATTTAAAGACTCCAGTTTAAAATACCGTAAAACAGGTTTGAGAGTCTGGAATGCAGCTCAAAGCTAAGAGTTCTTGCTAGGCCCTGTAAGATCCTGGGTTTCATTTCCAGAGATGACCCCCCCAAAAAAATAATAATAATAATACAAGACTGTAAGTACAGCTCAATGTAGATTGCTTGGTAAGCATGCAGGCCTGGGAACAGAAAATTGACTTGAAACACACTAAGGGCTTGGCTCCAATCAATATCCAGACTTGTGACTTCCTTTTCCTTCCTTTCATTCCTCTCCTGACCCTCCACTCTCCACAAGTTTTCTCTGTGTAACAGTCCTAGCTGTCCTGGAACTCTTTTTTTGTAGCCCAGGCTGGCCTTGACACACAGAGATCAATTGCCTCTTGAATTCGAAGGTTAAAGGTGTGCGTTACCACACCTAGCCCCAGACTAGTGGTTTCCTTTTTTTTTTTTTTAAGTTGGTTAATTTTATTAATGTACATTGGTGTTAGGCCTGCCCATATGTTTGCATAAGGTCAGATTCCCTAGAACTGGAATTAAAGTTGTGAACTGCCATGTGGGTGCTGGAAATTGAACCTTAGGTCCTATGGGAGAGTAGCCAGTGCTCTTAACACCAATGCTCTTAACCGCTGAGTCATCTCTTCAGCCCTAGTGGTTTTAAAGAAGCGAAACATTTTGCCCATGAATTTTTGCCTGAAATTCCAACATAAAAAAGCAACATGGAAGCTGGAAGTTGGTGGCACGTGCCTTTTTAATCCCAGCACTGGGGAGGCAGGGGAAGGCAGATTTCTGAATTGAGGGAGTTCCAGGACAGGCAGGTCAACACAGAGAAACTCTGTCTCAAAAAAAAAAAAGGCAACATGCTACTGTGAAGCAGAATTTAGGCGGGCCTTATTCCTGTCTTTTAAGGGCACCGAAAAACATTTTGAAAACAATTTCGAAAATTGCCAATAATTTATCAACCCTAAAATTCTGTTTCTCTTGTTTTTGGTTTTGTTGTTGTTTTGGTTTTTTTGTTTGTTTTAAGAGAGGGTTTCGCTGAGCAGCCTTGGCTCAATCTTGACCCAATCTGTAGACCAGGCTCACCTGGAACTCACAGGGATCCACCTCCCTCTGTCTTCCGAGTGCTCGTTTCAGAGATCATTTATTTCTATAACTCATTACCCTTTAAGATTCTTAAAAGCAGGGGCTGGGGATTTAGCTCAGTGGTAGAGCGCTTACCTAGGAAGCACAAGGCCCTGGGTTCGGTCCCCAGCTCCGAAAAAAAAGAACCAAAAAAAAAAAAAAAAAAAGATTCTTAAAAGCAAAACTAGTCACAAGAAGAGATAACAATGCAATATAACCTCTAGTGACATCCTAGTGCCTTTTGAAGACAACTCTGGAAAGAATTTTGAGCATATTAGCAGGGTTTTTGTTGTTGTTTGGTTTTGGTTTTAGGGGGTTTTTTGAGGCATGGTGTCCCCCCAGTGTAGCAAAAACTGGCCTTGAACTCATGGTAGCACCTGCCTCTACTTCTCAAGTGCTGGGATTACAGGCTTGAACCACCACACCCAGCTTAAATCATCTGCATTCAAAGGGAGAGATCATGTTCTATATTTCCTTGACCAACTGAACAATTCAACAAATTGAATTTGAGTCTCATAGTAAGTATAGCAGTCCAGATGTGAAAAAGCAATTTAAGAGCTGGCCTTGGTAGAGCACACTGTTAGTTCCAGCACTTGGAAGGCAGAAGCAGGTGACTCTCTTGAGCTTGCTGTTAGCCCTGTCTACATAGTAAGTTTCAGGCTAGCTAAGGCTACATAGTGAGACCTTATTTCAGAAAAGAAAAGAAAAGAAAAGAAAGGTGATTAAGGTGTTCTGAGTTCTTTAAAAATACTTGGAAGATTGTTACAGTTAAAAAGAAAAGTCAACTAAAAGTAATAAAAGCATTGGGTGTGGTGGTGGGTGCCTTTTGATCCCAGCATTTTTTAGGGTGCAGTTTTTATTAGTAGGTATTTGCTTATTTCCTTTTACAGTGTACTTTGTTTTCCTTAAAACTTTAGTGCAGAACCATCTTTACAGCTATAATAGTACATTTCAGTTTCCTTTTAATTTTTGTTTTATGTGTATGGATATCCCATACACCACTGTGAGCCTGGTGCCTGAGAAAGCCAGAAAAGAACCTCAGATCCCCTGGAACTGGAGTTCCAGCCACCATGTGGGTGTTGGCAGTCAAACCCAGAGCCTCGTCAAGAACAAGTGCTCTTAAGAGATAAGCCATCTATCCAACCCCTCGTTGGTCCCTTTTACATACTTTTCAAGGTTTTGTTCCCTGAATTGTTGCACTGATAAAAACATTGTGGGTTGCTTGATAGCAAGTAACGTTTAGAGCTTATTTTCTTTAAGGTGGGATCTTAGCATATATCTTAAGACTGCCCTTGAACTTGGCACTTCGATCTCTGCCTTTGATATCCTGAGCAGATGTCCATGTTTTATGCCAGAGATAAAGCTCACTCTTGCAAACCTCCCTTCCAGGAGCCGAGAGTGAAAAGGAGTTTATCTTTCTATATACTTGGAGAAAGAAGATAGGTAATGCAAATTCAGAGACAGTATATAAAGATTTCTGTTCGGCTGTTGGAAAGTTTTCCTAACATTTCTCTCTAGGGCAGAATCCAGCTGGGGGTATCTTTGTGGTCTATGAATGAAAAGCTATGATATCCTATAGTTGAGTTGAAGATAGATGTGAAAATGTTGCCTGTATCTTGGTGAGACCAAATTAATTTAATAAAGATTTTATTTAGATGTCACAAATACATATTAGGCCCTTCTGAGGAGTGTGCTGTGCTACTGGGTGCTATATTGTAATGAACACTACACATGGAGTCTTGGCCTTTGTGACCCTTACTGAGGGAGACATACATGTTTTTTTCACATATATGTTTAATGCTAGGAGAGATCCCATTGTTGTCAGTGTCATAATTTCCTGCTGTGGTTTTCAGTGTATCAGAAACCTCTGGAAGTCAAAAGAACTATTTGAAGTATGCATATATCCTTAACACCAAATTGGACTGCTGGTTCGGAGAAGCATGTAACAATGCCTAGTCCAGGATATCCTAAGTGCTAAGCCTTCACTCTTCAGCTCCGTCTCTAAGAAAAACACGGTGCTGTGAACCCAAACTGCGTCTGCTCTGCAGAGCTCAAATACCTCTAGTATGACTCTGAGACTTCAAAACAAAAAGTAGTTAGTTTGTGGTGAAATTTTGAAGTATAGTGCTTATAGTTTTAAAAAGGAAAAAAAAATTTTGTCTTTGTAAAGTTTTTAGTCATGTCATTATATGGTTAAATATTAAGAGATATGTAGCACGTAACATGTTCACATATTTTCCTGAAAAGCAGTACATTTTTAATTTTGTAAATTTACTTACAAGATCTTGTTTTTTGGAGAAAAAATTTCCATGATTTATTATTATTGTTGTTGCTGTTGTTGTTGTTATTAAATGATTTTTTTCCTTTTATTAAAAATTTTTTTTCCCTTCACATAGTGTATTCTTACAGAGTTTTCCCTCCCTCTCTGTTCCTTCCAGTTCTCATCCAGATCCACTCCCTTTCTGTCTCATTAGAAAACAAACCAGCTTCTAAGGGATAGTAGTGAAATGAAATATAGTAAGATAAAACAAAACTAACAATTAGACAAGACAAACAGAAGGAAAAGAGCTCAAGAGAAAGCACAAGAAGCAAAGGCCCACACTCTCACACACTCAGGAATTCCATAAAGCACCACACTAGAAGGCGTAATATATTCAGAGGACCTGGTGTAGACCTGAGAAGCTCTTGTGTATGCTAAAGCTCTTGTGTATGCTGCCTTAGTGAGAATTACTTAAAAACTAAATTCAAGTTGTGGTAAGTGCTATGAAGAGAATATTAGAAGACAGTAATGACTTCAGAGACTAAAATCCACTGCAAAAAAAAAAAAAGACTGAAAACCAGTTGAGAGGAGAGAGAAAAATGTATCAAGTCTGAGAACAAAGACATATACATGCAGCTTCAGGCAAGGTCACAAACTAAAGGAATGCATTCATGCCTTTCCTAGGGGATCTTATTGTTTAAAGAAGTCTTGTGACAGATAATTCATAAAATAATGCATCTCTTCATTGACCAGATGGAATTTAAAGTGGCCTACAGCAATATTTTTCATAAAAGAAACACTATAGCCCTTACAGAATTCTATGGGAAGAGCCCAAGAAAACCCCTCCAAGAAGTCTGAAAATCACAGAAACCATTGTAAAGTGGCCCCAGTGCTTCTGTTCGCTTTCCTAAATGTATTCTCTTTACAGTTCACAAGGATAGTACAGATGACCAGAGAAACTTGGCAGCAAATTATTTGAGACAGTTGACAGTGTACCCACTGTTCAATTTTTTTTTTTTTTTTTTTTTGTCTTTTTAAAAGTTTTAATGGAAGAGAGGGAGGATTAACCCAAGACCTAGAGAAAGTTGGGCCAGTATCCAGTCTCTAAGCTGCATCTCAGTCCTGCCCTAAATTTTGTGGAAATGGTTTCTGTGTTTCGTAGGAAGGACCATCGTTAAGTACTAAAAGTCAGTCCTATTATGTAGTGAACTCTTCACTTTCCAGGTTCTGTCTGTCACCCATTTGCTTCTTTGCCTTCCCCACTCAGAGATGCTTCTGTTATTTCCCGTTCAGTTCACTGGAAGCTTGTACTGTAGGTGTCTTTGCTGGGCCATTGTGTGTGTGTATGGGGGTGGGGGGGAGATGCAGCACACCATTAATCTCAGCACTCTGGAGGCAGAGGAAAGCAGATCTCTGAGAGTTCAAAGCCAGCCTGGTCTACATTGTAATTTCAAGACAGCCAGGGCCACACAGAGAGGCCCTGTCTCATGGAGGTGGGGGGTGGGAGGGTTAACAGTTCCATAAATATTATAAAGCTAATATTTATGAATAAATTTTAAATTTTACTCTTGCAGAATTATAAGTAGCTAACAGTGTTTTAGTTCTTACCCAAATGTACTGTACATTTGATTTTATAGAGAATCAACTATTAAGGTTTTTTTGTTTAGTTTTTTGTTTTTTAAATCCCTTTGAGCCAAGGTTTCCCTATATGTAACCCTTAAAACTCAATAAATAGAACAGACTGACCAGGAACTTGCAGCCATAGTTTTGCCTCTGCCTCCTATGTGCTGGTCATTTTTAGTCTGTGGATGCATGTGTGCACACAAAGCATTGCTTACCTAGAAGTCATAGGACAACTTGTCAGAAACAGTTCTTTGCTGTCATCTTATGGGATCCAGGGATTAAATCGAGGTCATCAGCTCATTCAGTGCAAAAATACATTTATTGTAGATAATCAGGGAAGAAATAAATCAACTTGTTGCCTGTCCTAGTCATACTTGCATACATACATGGCATATGTAGTTAACTCTCATGTCGACCTGACCCAGACAGAAACCTAGTTCTACTTAATCGATCCTTGACAAAAGCATAATACCTGTAAGGGCAACTATATTATCTGTCATCACTTTCTCTTCAAGATATCCCTCCCCCAGGGTTGGGGATTTAGCTCAGTGGTAGAGCGCTTGGCTAGCAAGTGCAAGCCCTGGGTTCGGTCCCCAGGTCCGAAAAAAAGAACCAAAAAAAAAAAAAAAAGAAAGAAAGAAAGATATCCCTTCCCCTACCCCCTGAAACAAACAGGGTCTTACTGTATCACAGTGGCTTTGAACTCCTGCCTTATACTCCTAAGTACTGTGATTACAGACATCACGTAGCACACCATTTTGATTCCTATACTAAAAGTGGGATAATACCAAATCAGGAATTAGTTGCTTAAGAAAAGAAAGAATTGACTAGAAATAAGTCGGTATTCATAGGTAGTAGGAATGTTCCAGAAATGTTCCATGTGGTTTAGGTTATGGTGTGTGGGCTTACACTGACTGTTTTAAAAATAGTCATTATGCTTTTTGTTGGTTTGTTAATTATACTTTTTTTTTTCTTTTTTTCAGAGCTGGGGACCGAACCCAGGGCCTTGCGCTTGCTAGACAAGCGCTCTACCACTGAGCTAAATCCCCAACCCCTGTTAATTATACTTTAAAAAAAATTACAGGAGTTGGGGATTTGGCTCAGTGGTAGAGCGCTGTTCGGTCCCCAGCTCCGAAAAAAAAAGAAAAGAAAAAAAAAATTACAGGTGCTTTGTCTCTGTGTATGTATGTGTACCACAGGCATGCTATGCCTGCAGAAGCCAGAAGAGGATGTTGTATTCCCTCAAACTTGAGTTACAAGTGGCTGTGAACTACCATGTAGATCCTAGAAATGGAAGCTGGGTCCTCAGTAAAGAGCAGCATGTGCTCTTAACTTCTAAGCCATCTCTCCAGCCCCTATACTTCTATTTTTTGTTTGTTTGTTCATTTGTTTACTTCAACCCACATTGATATGGTTGATTTGTTTTTCTTCCCTTCTTACCCACTTCCCACCCCCACCCCACCCCCATCAGCACCTTATAGCCATCATGGCAACTTCATCAGAAGAAGTATTGCTGATTGTGAAGAAGGTTCGTCAGAAGAAGCAGGATGGAGCACTATACCTCATGGCAGAAAGAATTGCTTGGGCACCTGAAGGCAAAGACAGATTTACAATCAGCCATATGTATGCAGATATTAAATGTAAGTCATACGTACTACGTCTAATGTTGGTTTTGTATTTTATATTAGAATAACACATAGTGGTAGTTATAAAATAGGATCATCAACTGTGCAGCGGGGCATTGCAGGTTTACATAGTGTGAACTAGTTTCATCTAAACTATTGGTTTGGAAGCATCATCTTTACAGTCAGAATATCATCTGTTTAAGGTTTATAAAATCTGTCTAGATGAGTTGGGTAAGGTGGCACATTGTTATAATCTCAACACTAGCAAGACAGCAGAGTCAGTGGGATCATCAGAAATCAGTTTATGTTATAGTGAGAGCTCTGTACCTATGCCTCACTGCCTATTGGAACAAAGCCCTCCATCTCTGTTAGGTGAGAAAGGAAAAGCATTGTTGCCTTGATGGCCATTTGCTAACTACATAGAATCCGGGCTTGGAGCGCTGGCTCAGATGTTAAAAGAGTATTTGCTTTTCTTTCTTTTTTTTTTTTTTTTTTTCCTCTTTTCTTTTTTTCGGAGCTGGGGATCGAACCCAGGGCCTTGCGCTCGCTAGGCAAGTGCTCTACCGCTGAGCTAAATCCCCAACCCCAGTATTTGCTTTTCTTAAAGAAAACCCCATGCCATCACCCATTTGTAACTCCAGTTCTGGGGCAGGGGATCCAACACCCTCTTCTGGCTTCCTTAGGCACCAGGCTATGCACATGGGGCACATACATACACGGAGGCAAAATGCATAAGGAAAACACAAGTTCTGCTATGAATGTATTTTAGCACTCTCAGTCTCAGGTGGTGGTGGTGGTGGTGGTGGTCACGATGATGATGAAAATCTTGAGGGACTGGTCATATAGCTCAGTAAGTAGGGAGCTTGTGTAACAAGTACACAGTCCTGAGTTTGGTCCCCAATACTACACAACCTAGTGTGGTGACACATCCTATAATCCTGGCAAGGTAGGTAAAGGAAAGAAGATCAAAAGATAAAGGTCATCCTTAGCTTCAAATAGAGTTTGAGAGCAGCCTGGACTACAGGAGACCCTGCCTCCAAAGAAAAAGGCCATAGATTGTGGCTCTGGCATATGCAATAGGTTTATATCAATTGCTCTCAATCCTTGGAGTTTGCTTAGAGACAGGTAAGTTTTTACATTGCTGAGGATCAGACAAGGTCCTCATAGGAGGTGAACAAGAGTTCCACTCATGAATCGCTACCAACTCCCAGGCTGTTCTTATTCATTCATTTTGTTTTGTTCAGTTTTGTTAATACAATTCTTGACAGTGTCATGCATGTATGTGATGTGCTCTGGTTATTTTCACTTTCATTCTCACTTACTGTTGTGGCAGCATCTCCTGTATCCCAAGTTAGACTTAAGCTTGTTAAGCCCAGGATGTCTGTGAAATTCTGATTGCCCTGCTGCCAACTTCCAAGTGCTAAGATTACATTGTAAATGTCCTCACCTAATTAGCTTCATGCTTGTCTTAGGCCAGAAAATAAGTCCAGAAGGAAAAGCTAAGATACAACTTCAGCTGGTCCTGCATGCAGGGGACACAACAAACTTCCATTTTTCCAACGAAAGCACAGCCGTGAAAGAGCGGGATGCAGTGAAGGACCTCCTTCAGCAGCTGCTGCCCAAGTTCAAGCGGAAAGCCAACAAAGAACTGGAGGAGAAGAACAGGTAAGAGTGGGGATCTGCTTCCCTGCTCTGCTAGTGGGTTTGGCAAGTCTCCTCCTGTAGGAAATGGGATTTGTGCTGTCAATGCCTCTGAGTCTCTGCTTTTGCCACTTGGTCACTCACTGTATGACCTTAGACAAACAAGACCATGCAACCTCAAAAGTTACTGCAAAAGGGCTGCCGTTTGATTGGGAGGCCTGACATTACAAAACACTTTAGTTCTTTGCTTTCTTTCTCCAGCTTTTTAATTACAGAGAAGATACTAAACTATTAAAAGAATGTTTGTGAATAGGAAACCAAGAATCTGTACTATATAGGGTTTCAGACTTTTGAGTCTCAACTCTACTTTGCAGAGGGTCTTTCTCTCTGTGTTCCTTGTTCTGTGTTTCTTAACTCCCATTGAAAGCCTTTCTTCAATGGCAAAATAGTAATAATCATAATTTTTAAAAAAGAAGCCATATTAGGGGTTGGGGATTTAGCTCAGTGGTAGAGCGCTTGCCTAGGAAGCACAAAGGCCCTGGGTTCGGTCCCCAGCTCCGAAAAAAAACCAAAAAAAGGGGAGGGGGGCTTGGGGATTTGGCTCAGTGGTAGAGCGCTTGCCTAGCAACTGCAAGGCCCTAGGTTCGGTCCCAGCTCCGAAAAAAAGAAGAAGAAGCCATACTGTAAAAGTATTGAGCTAGAGAAGCAATGGAGATTCCTAGTAGGAGATTATTTCATTAATAATACCTGTTTTGAGTTGTTACTTATAATTCCTTGTGCTTGTCAAAATGATAAATGAATACTGGGAACTCTGTCAGCCTTTTCTGTCCACCTTTATGTGTTGAAGAATATAGTACTGTTCAGATACAAAGTGGACTTTGTAGTGAAAGGATGCAGAGATGTATAAGACCAGTTCTTTGTATTAAAAAATGTAGTCTGCTTCTTCAAAGTTCCTTCCCTTTTTCTGTACTTCCATTTGTTACTCTAAAAATGATTTAATGAAATGACGTCTGTAGCTCAGTCGTCACAAAATGAAAGTTGTGTGAATGTCCCAGAAGTTTAATTATATTTACTCTATCACCAGAATGCTCCAAGAAGATCCTGTTTTATTCCAGCTCTATAAAGACCTTGTTGTGAGCCAAGTGATCAGTGCTGAGGAGTTCTGGGCCAACCGTTTAAATGTGAATGCAACAGAGAGCTCTACATCCAGTCACAAGCAGGATGTTGGCATTTCTGCAGCATTTCTGGTATGTGACCTTTCTAGATTTCTGAAGGGAAAAATAGGAAAACTCCAGTATTTTTGTAACAGGGACATTTAGGGATTGGGGGACCCTGTCTGTAATCCCGGCATTTAGGCAGAAGAGGCAGGAGGATCAGTGATTCAAGGCCAGTCTCAATGTCATAGTTATTTTTCTACAGTTATGATAAAATATCTTTAGTAAGGCAACTTGTAAGAGTTAAATTGAGGGGTTGGGGATTTAGCTCAGTGGTAGAGTGCTTGCCTAGCAAGCTCAAGGCCCTGGGTTCGATCCCCAGCTCCGAAAAGAAGAAAAGAAAAAAAAAAAGCGTTAAATTGAGTTTACAGTTCCAGGGGGTTGTAGTCTCTGATGGCAGCAGGCTGCTAGAGCAACAACTGAAAGCTGACATCTGTGGGTTTGGTGTGAGCCTTTTGAAACCTCAAAGCCCAACCACAGTGATACACTTGGTCCAGCAAAGCCATACCTCTTAGTCCTCCCCAAGCAACCACTACTTGGGAACCAAATATTCAAATGCCTGAGACTTGTGGGGCACATCTCATTCAGAACACCACACTCAGCTATGTCAGAATGTGTCTCAAAAGAAAAAAAAACTTGTGGATTTGGGGTGTGTGTGTGTGTAAACATAGGCACATGTGCATGGTATGCATATGGAAGTCAGAGGATAACTTGAGGTGTTTGTCCTTGACTTCTGCTTTGTTTGAGTCAAGTATCCTGTGGGTGCTCTCGGAATGTCCCTGCTCTCTGTCTCCATGCATTTGCTGCGCTAGGGTTACGCATGCATGCTCTACAGCGTCCAGCTTGTAGGTTCTGGGCAGCGATACTCAAGTCTTCCCTTGCTTTACCCACTGAGTTATCTTCACAGGCCAGAATGATTTATTTCTCTTGAAATTTTTGGCATTTTCTTTGACGTAATTTAGTGAAACTTGTCGTCATCAAGCATGTAGGGCAGACCTTTTAATCCTAGCACTCAGGAGGCAGAAGCAGGTGGATCTCTGAGTTCAGGGAAACTTGGTCTATATGTAAGTTCCAAGCCTCGGTACATGGTGAAATCTTGTCTGAAAAAGAAAATTTTGTTGTCAGTGGTTGGCATGGTCTTTTAATACAAGTAGTATCTTTACACACTGAGATGGGACCTTGCTGCGTAGCCGTGGTTGGCCTCACACTAGGGGCGATCTTCTGCCTCTGCTTCCAAGAGAAGAAAGATAACTCTGGTGCTTTTGTAAAGTGATTACTGTGCTTTACTCATAATACAGAGTTAAATGAACAGGGGCTACCACCATTTAGAAAAAATATTACTATAAAGCATATTTAATAAATTAAGGCTACCTTATCTGTTCGATTAGGAAATAACACTCCCCCCACCCCCACCCCGAGCTGGGGACCGAACCCAGGGCCTTGCACTTGCTAGGCAAGCGCTCTACCACTGCGCTAAATCCCCAACCCCAACACTTTTTTAATAGGAAAAGAATGAGAACAGCATGCTTATTCAACAAAGATTTGAATAGGAGGCCAGGAATGGTGGTAATCTAATCCCTGTACTTGGGAGGGCAGAGCAGGAGGATCTTGAGTTCAAGACTGTCTTGGGCTACATAAAATTCCAGCCTAACCTAGCTATATAGAATCCCCGTCTCAACAGACAAACTGAAAATTATGAGTAGCAGTTACATAAATTCAGTATGTTTCTGGCTGATTAATAAATTCTAAGTCAGGGGCTGGGGATTTAGCTCAGTGGTAGAGCGCTTGCCTAGGAAGCACAAGGCCCTGGGTTCGGTCCCCAGCTCCGAAAAAAAGACCAAAAAAAAAATAAATAAATAAATTCTAAGTCAAATTCATAAAGCCTTTTGTAAGGAAACCAGTAAGCTAATGTCCATTTAACTACCAGCCAAGGTTCACAGGTTTTGGCAACCAAATGAGTTCTGTTTTAAAACTGTGGTCCATTCTGATGTTAGCCACTCTTGAACATGTCTATTTGGTCAGTTCAGACTTCAAAAGAAGAAACAAGTCTCCTGGACTGTGATGAACAAGTCCACGTTTCTTTGTGGTCTGTCTCTGTATATGGTGAGGGGCCTGCTGTCTCTGCAGTGTGTTCAGAATCCATCGGTAACTTAGACGTACTCTCAGATAGCTAGCAGATGTTTGTAAATACATGTGTTTATGGTCTTTGTTTTAGGCTGATGTCCGTCCTCAAACAGATGGCTGTAATGGTCTGAGATATAATTTAACTTCTGATATCATTGAATCTATATTTAGGACCTATCCAGCAGGTAAGAAAAGTCAATTACTGATTTTGAACTTTAGTTGATTAAAGGAATTGTTTAGGCAAGTTCTATTTATTTATTATCAATGAAAGGTTTCTTTTAGTCCTATTTAAATGCAATAGAATATGTAAAAATATATTTTTTTTTCCCAGTTCCCAATATGGGTTCAGTAAGTACTGTATAGTCATTAGTTCATTTCATTAGGAAATGAGATTTTTTTATAGGAATAGAATGAGAAAAGTACTCGTTCAACAAAAATTTGAATAGGAGGCTAGGCATGGTAGTATGCACCGGTAATCTTTGTATTTGGGAGGCAGAGCAGCGAGATCTTGTGGTGCATGTGTCCACATACATGCATGTGATGGCTGTCATCTAATGAAAAAACTGCTACAAACTTCTCTGAGTGACTGGTTCTACCCTGCTCTGATTTCATCACTCAGAGGTGACCCGTGATCCTAGCCACTGTTTATACTCTTCTCACTAAACGGTGCTCCTTGAGCCAGATACTCTTGTCTAACAATGCTTGCTTGTTACTGTTAGATAGTGGTTCTCGACTGCCTAGTGACCATTTACTACAGTTCCTCAGGTTGTGACCCCAACCATAACATTATTTCATTGCTACTTCATAACTCTTGTTTTGTTTGCTACTCTGAATCACATTGTAAGTATCTGCTATGAGACTCCCCCAAAGGGATCACAGCCCACAGTCTGAGAGCTGCTGTTCTAGAGTATCAGCCCAGGCTGTAGTGTTTGCTATTCTAAGCTTCTTTCCATATACAGTTAATTATCATAAATATCTTATGAAGTAGATACTGTTAATATTTTTTTAAATAAGTAACCAAGGTACAAAGAAAATAACCTGTTGGCTGGGGATTTAGCTCAGTGGTAGAGTGCTTACCTAGGAAGCGCAAGGCCCTGGGTTCGGTCCCCAGCTCCGAAAAAAAGAACCAAAAAAAAAAAGAAAGAAAGAAAATAACCTGTTTCAGGGTCACCTAAGCAGTAAATGGCAGACCCAGTGTTTCTGAACGCTGATCACTAAACCAGAAGTTTCTAGAGAGTGGAGCTGTAGTGTTAGTGGTATGGAGAGTTTTATTCTACCACTAACAGAGCCTTGTATTAGTAAGGTTTGATTTCCAGGTTTGCTATTGAAAAAAAAATATGTGCAGTGTGAAATGGTGTCCATAGTTTGTGAGGATTCATAAATGATACCTTACCTAAATCTGATAAATTCTACTTCATGTTTATAATTCTATAGTGTATCAGGTAAGACTGTCATGAGAACCTTTAGTTTTTATCCAGTCACTAAGAACTGGAAATGGGAACTCAGTATATAAGACATCTTATGTGGACTTTTCCCTCCCACAGTAAAAATGAAATATGCAGAAACTGTACCACATAACATGACAGAAAAGGAGTTCTGGACACGATTTTTCCAGTCCCATTATTTTCACAGGGACCGACTAAATACAGGATCAAAGGACCTCTTTGCAGAATGTGCCAAAATAGATGAAAAGGGTAAGTGGCACTGACACTCACCTTGTTATTCCTGAGTGTCGGAGCTGTTCATAAATGTTTAAAATACATCTCAGAAAGATGAGCTTTAAACCTGTGTTTTCATTGATTTTTTTTTTCTAGGATTAAAAACAATGGTTTCATTAGGAGTAAAAAACCCAATGCTAGATTTGACAGCGTTGGAAGATAAACCATTAGACGAGGTAAGAATTAATAAAGGGACATAATGACAAAATGATCTTTTCCTGGTTTTCAGTGTTAATATGTATATGCCCTAAATTAGATACTCCACTTGCAATATCTGAAAATAAGCAGAATGCTTTTAAGTTCTCAGAAGTGCTTTTCAGTATGCAGTAGGCCCTGGGTTTGATTGCTATTTTGGTGATACTGTTAGGACCAGTAAGTTGGCTCAGTGGACATGCTTGCTTCACAACCCTGAGCACCTGAATTTGAGCCCCAGAACCTATAGTGATAGGAATGAACCAACTCCTAAAAGTTGTCCTGTGACCTCTACATGAGCACCAATGCTCATACATACATGTCATACATAACTGCTAAAATAAATAGCTTAACATTGCCTTAGAGAATTGAGTTCTCCAAGAGTTGCTTAGTGTTCTTAAGAGATCATTTTTAAGCTTTCCCATGAACAGGAACTGGACTCACCTCGTTCTAGTAAAATTTTATAATCTAAAGAAATGTGAGTGAGAATTAGTAAACAAGCATACATTTGTTGATTGTTTATCTACCAGCCTTTATTTGTTTTAACCCTTCCAGGCTATGATTCAGGCCTTCCAACTCATTTCTTTGGATACTAATTATGTAATAATGATCTCATATAGCCCTCCTCTAACTCCACAGGCCCTAAATCATTTACCAACTGTATGATAGTTATTTACTAATTAGATATTTCCTTCTTTTTCTTATGAAAAAATTTTTTGTAGTTTGCCTGCCTGTTGATCTGAATGTGTGCCATATGCATCCAAGTGCCCATGGATGTCAAAAGAGGGCATCAGATAGCTCCCCTGGAACAGAACTTAGAGTTACAAGTTGCCATATGGGTGTTGGGAACAGAGCCTGCTTGCTTTGCTAGTGCTCTGACCACTGAGCAATCCATCCAGTACCTCTGCTTAGATATGCAGAGTGGAACAAATCTTTGATGAGTCTCATAAACCCTGTTTGTGGCTCTTCCATTTTTTTTTCTTTTTAAGATTTATTCATTTATTTTATGTATGTGAGTACACCAGAAAAGGACATCAGATCCCATTACAGATGGTTGTGAGCCACCATGTGGTTGCTGGAAACTGAATTCAGGATCTCTGGAAGAGCAGTCAGTGCCCTTAACCACTGAGCCATCTCTCCAGTCCCCAGCTCTTCCATATTTTTAACATTTTAACATTTGCTTGGGTGGTGACTTTAAGCCATCTCCCCTCTAGTAATGTTGTTCATGTTCCCTCATAGCTCCTTTATTTCCTAACCTTGATGAACTGACTTACAAGGAAAGCCAGCCTCATGGCACCTACACTTTGCTAAGAACAGATTGATTGGCACTGTCAGATAAAGAGTGTAGTGTCTTTTTTTTTTTCCTGGAGGTAAAATTATGAAGCAAACAGAGGGTGGTGTGGATTTCTGCTGGGTTATCTATAGTTAGGCCTTAGAAATTGATTGCTTGGCTAAACTAAAAATATAATAAAACCAGAAGTTGAGTTTGTTCAGTGTGTGTGTATGCATATAAGTTCAGAGGCAGGACCACCATCGGTTATCGATTCTTGGCTTCTAGCCACCTTTTTTATTTTATGTTTCTTTAGACAGCTGTGTACATGGCTGTGATGAATTTTAGTTATATTCACTCCAACACCCTGCTGTCCCTCCTCTCCTTCCCAAAAGAAGACCATCTGTCCTGTTGTTTGTTAAGGTCCCTTTCATGTGCATGGGTAAGGGACCATGGACATGGGCAGCTTCTCAGTGACCTGAAAAAAGTGGCACTCCTTTCCCCAGGGGCAATTTACTATTGGTGGTCATGGGCTCTTTTCCTCTTCCGTGAGGTAGGGAATATTGGTGCCCAGTCTCATGCCACTCCTGTGCAGTAACTGAAAGACTGCAACAGTGGCCTCACTCTGTCCTGCAACCCTTCTGTTCTGTGCCCACTCTTCCACAGTGTTCCCTAAGCCTTAGAAGTGTGAAATAAATGTCCTATTTAGGACCAAGCTATCTTCTGTCCCTTATTTTCAGGACTCTGTGACCGCTGCCCTTCACAATAAGTTATACCTATGTATATATAACAATAATTATGAAGAAGGAGGTCATGAATTTGGAAGAGTGCCAGAAGGGGTATATGGGCGGTTTTGGATGGGTGAAGAGAAAGATTGTGTTTATATTGTAATCTCAAAAAAAAAAAAAAAAAAAAAAACATTTTTTTTTCTTGTTATTTGGGTTGTATCTTTTTTTCCCAAGACGGTTTTTCTGTAGACCTGGCCTCAAACTTACAGACCTGCCTGCCTCTCTGCCTCTTGAGTGCTGGGAAATAAAAGTGTTCCATCAAACCCAGCTTCTTAATTTTATATGATTTTCTTTAAGATTTATTTACTTTATGTATCTGAGTACGCTATAGCTATTTTCAGACTCACCAGAAGAGGGCATCAGATCCCATTACAGATGGTTGTGAGCCACCATGTGGTTGCTGGGAATTGGCTTAGGACCTCTGGAAAAACAGTCAGTGCTCTGAATTGCTGAGCCATCTCTCCAGCCCTATTTTTTACTTTCTTATGAAACTTCTTTGATGAAAGCTGTCAATACTGGTATATGGGTGTGAACACGTGATACTCAGAAAACAATTGAACTATATGTGCATTTAACAGGATGGGGGAAGTGGGTTCCCTGCTATGGACTTGTGATCACTAGCCACCATCTGTTAATCGGGCTTGCAGTACCAAGCACGCATACTTCCTGTAGATCAGTCCTGGAATCCAATCAGAAAGCAGTTAGTTACCCCCATATTACTGATGCCTTGTTACACCAATGGGCACATCTTACCAGGCTATTACTTGAGACCAGATCTTTGCTGACCATAGTCTATGCCAGATCTCATTGGGTAGTCTGCTGAATGGCAAGCAAACTGTAGGATTTCACCTACTTCCGTATCCCAGTACTGGGATTACAAGTATGTGTTCCCTATCTAGCTATCCAATCATGTATTTCATTTTGTTGTACAGGGCTATGGCATTTCCTCCGTGCCATCTACTTCCAATTCCAAATCCATAAAGGAGAATAGTAATGCTGCCATCATCAAAAGGTTTAACCACCACAGTGCCATGGTCCTGGCTGCTGGTCTCAGAAAACAGTTAAGTATGCATGTAGAAACTGTCCCTGGCCTTTTCAGGATAGCCAAGTGAAGGGTTCAGTTCAGCAGTTTTAACAAGAGCTTGTTTTCCCATTTCTTCTTCAGACAAGCACAAAATGGACAGAATGGTGAGCCCAGCAGCGTGGATGGAAATTCTGGAGATACAGACTGCTTTCAGCCAGCAGTCAAGAGGGTATGGGCATCAAAGCTAGGCCATTTGGGGATTATGTATCTCTGGGTATGAGGATCTAACTAAATTCTTCATACTGTTTGCTTCCTAGAGATGGTTTTGGTTTCTTAACGGAGATGGCAGAGCTGTTGCCCTCGCTGTAGAACATCATGAAACCCAGTGTAGACTTAAGCAGCTAACTTTCAGTTGACACAATTCTGATCAGTGTTTATTCAGCTTTTCCCTCCCTTTGTGCACATACACATCAGTGTGTGTGTGTGTGTGTGTGTGTGTGTGTGTGAGAGAGAGAGAGAGAGAGAGAGAGAGAGAGAGAGAAATATTGATTGATTCTATATTTTCTTTTTTTTTTTTTTTTTTTTTAAAGATTTATTTATTTATTATATATAAGTACACTGTAGCTGTCTTCAGATACACCAGAAGAGGGCATCAGATCTCTTTACAGATGGTTGTGAGCCACCATGTGGTTGCTGGGAATTGAACTCATGACCTCTGGAAGAGCAGTCGGGTGCTCTTAACCGCTGAGCCATCTCTCCAGCCCGATTCTATATTTTCTTAACTGGTATTTTGTAGATGAAAACATCTCTCTAAAAAGTCATTTGAGGAAGTGTAGATAGAAGTAGCTGCTTGCTGAACTTCATTTTTTTCTAAGTCTCTCTTCCCCATTTGTAGGAAGAATACACTTAGACACCTGACAGGCAGTACATATGTAAAGTTTAGAGGTTTACACTCTTCCATTTCTACACATTTAAGGAAAGGAGGGCGTGGTATGCAAAGATTTAGATGAGATAGTATAGCTTAGTGGAAATAGCTTACTGAAGAGTCACAGGTGCTGGGTTCAGTTCCCCGCACCAAACAATAAATTACAAAACAGTGTGACATACAGATGTGCCCCATCTTACAATTACTTATGTTTATGATAGCGTTATCGGACTTAAAACGCATTTCAATGTACAGTATTTTCAGCTTGTAATAGCAGGATATGTATGACCAATTTAAAATAGAGGATGTCTACATTCCTTCAAAAAGAGCTCACACCATCAGATACGGTAGTGTATACCCATAATCCTAGCCTTCAGCAGGCAGAAGGATCAAAGGTCTTTGTCTCATAAACTACATATCACTCATACTTTAAAATAAAAAAGTCCAAGTATGGTGGCCTATGCCTTCAGGAGGCAGAGGCAGGTGAATCTCTGAGTTCAAAAGCAGCCTGGTCTACAGAGTAATCCAGGACAGTCAGGGCTACACAGAGACACTTTGTCTCAAAAAAAAAAAAAAATTAAAAAAAAAAAGGTTTTTATATATAATCACATAACCACAGTGTAGGAACCAGTATTCGTGTTGGTTATTGGTGAGAACGCTGGCTTAGCCACAGTAGACGGGCTTTATTTTTTATGCTCTGAAATTTCAGTCAGTTTCCAACAAAAATACCTTGCATGTCATTAATTGCAGGCAAAGTTACAGGAATCCATTGAATATGAAGACTTGGGAAACAACAATTCTGTGAAAACGATTGCACTGAATCTCAAGAAGTCAGACAGGTGAGTTTGGCTGACTGAAGCGAAATTCTTACGCAGCAGTCAGTGCAGAGTGTGTGTACCTCTGCAAGGCTACAGTCAGTTTGTTGCCGTAAACGTGCAATACACAAATTTCCTTAAAAGTTTGCTTTACGAACTTGGTATAATTGTGTGCAACTGTGACTTTAGGAGGAGGAGCAGTAGTTCAAGGATATCCTCAGTTGTACAGCAAATTAAAGGGTAGCCTGAGCTAATAAGACTCATTCAGAACTCCAATTCCAGGGAATCCAACTCCCTCCTGACACGAGGCATGTAAGTGATACAGATATATATATATACAGGCAAAACGTTCATAAAATAAATCTTTTTTTTTTTTAACTTTTATACATGCCTGGAATGTATCCTACATGACTAAAGACAAGAAAACAATTTTTTTTTTAAGATTATTTTATGTATGTGAGTACACTGTCTTCAGACACACCAGAAGGGGGCATCAGATCCCATTACAGATGGTTGTGAGCCACCGTGTAGTTGCTGGGAATTGAACTCAGGATCTCTGGAAGAGCAGTCAGTGCTCTTAACCACTGAGCCATCTCTCTAGCCCAAGAGAACTAATTTTTATTACGTGGTTTATATGCATGTGTCACAGCAAGTATGGAAGTCAGGGTCAGCTTGGGATCAGTTCCCTCCGTCCACTTGGAACCCAGCTTAGGTCATCTGGTGTAGCAGTAGGTCCTCAGAGTTTGGATTTTCATGCTTTTTTTTTTTATTCATTTTTATTTATATGAATATACTGTAGCTGTGGTGTGTCTGAAGATAAAATAAATAAAGAAAAGGAAATTAAATTACAAGAGCTGGAGAGATGGCTCAGTGGCAAAGAACTCATGGTGATCTTGCAGAGGACCCTACTTTGATTTCAAACACCCAAAAGTGGCTTACAGCTATCTAGGAAGCCACCTCCAGGGATCCAATATTTAGGTTCTACAAGCATCTGCCCCCACATGCCCATACCTGCCTACTACCACATAACAACTAATAATAATGAAAATAAAATGGGCTGGAGAGATAGCTCAGTGCTTAAGAGCACTGACTACTCTGACAGAAGACCTGGGTTCAATTCCTAGCACCTCACAACCACCTGTACTGGGATCCGATGCCCTGTTCTGGTGTGTCTGAGGACAGTGACAGTGTACTCACATAAACAGGAAACTAAATAGCTTTACATTCCCTTAAGTGTAGTATCACTTTTGCTGTGAGGGAATGTTTTGTTGTTGCTAAATATTTGAAAGACAGATATTGAGCCCTTTATAATTTGTTACTTCTGTGCTAATCTCCAGGTATTATCATGGTCCTACTCCAATTCAGTCACTACAGTATGCAACAAGTCAGGACATTATTAATTCTTTTCAAAGTATTAGACAAGAAATGGAAGCTTATACACCCAAGTTAACTCAGGTAGGTGATCCACTGTTTTAAGGCCAGAATTCTTATAGCTACTACTTCAGGTTGTAAACATAGCCAGTTGAACTGTACAACTGAACATTTCGTTGCTTTTTATATTGGGTTTTGTGAGCCATTTTCAGGAAAATATATAGTGGAGTAGGAGCCATAGGTAAGTAATTGTGTGAAACTCAGACCCAAAGACTAGGAAACTGATAGCCAAAGCATTGTAGAACTCGAAGCATACAGGACAACTTGGTTTTGTCTAGTATATGGGTTCCAGAGGTTGACTTTAGGTTGTCAAGCTTGGCAAACTGAAGTATCTTAGTATAGTTAACTAAAGCCTCAGAAATCAAAGTTATAGGAGGCAGAGAGGTTAAGTGGTTCAGAAACTAATAGTGTGTGCTGTTCTTGTTTCAAAAGATTCACATTTGGCTTCTAGAACCCACAGAGGTAGCTCACAGCCACTTTTAACTCAGCTCCAAAGAGTCCGATCTCTGTCATGGAGTCTACTATATTCCTACTATATTCCTACTATATTCCTACTATATTCCTTTTCTTTCTTTCTTTTTTTTTAAGACTTATTTTGGGGTTGGGGATTTAGCTCAGTGGTAGAGCGCTTGCCTAGCAAGCGCAAGGCCCTGGGTTCGATCCCCAGCTCCGGAAAAAAAAAAGACTTATTTTATTCATATACTCATATGTAGCTGTCTTCAGACACACCAGAAGAGGGCATCAGATCCTATTACAGATGGTTGTGAGCCACCATGTGGTTGCTGGGAATTGAAAACTCAGGACCTCAGAAGAGCAGTCAGTGCTTGCTCCAGCCCCCAGAGGAGTTTTCTACATGGACTATTTCTAGCCTCAAGAAAAGTTGTTGATTCTGGTTGCTGTATATAGCGTATTTGCATAGGAGTAAAACAAGTATTAAGGCAGATGCAAAGGGGGACTAAGTCAGTTCCTGACTCGTTTCTTTCAGGTTCTCTCAAGCAGCGCTGCTAGTAGCACCATCACAGCCCTGTCACCTGGAGGAGCACTTATGCAGGGAGGGACACAGCAAGCAGTAAACCGTACGTGGTGGGCCACCTCCCTTTTCCTCTTTGCTTCAGTTAGTGCTAAGGCTGTGCTGGCTTGTCTTCTAATTACTAAATTTCTTTATGGGGGGTGAGGAAGTTGGCAGTGCCCTGGCACATGTGGAGGTCATAGCACGTGAGGTCAGAAAGCAACTTACAGAGGTCAGTTCTCTCCTCTGTGATCCCTGAGCTCAGGTTGCTGGGCTTAGCATGAGAGACAGCTCAGCAGCGCTGTGTTCGTTCTTCTTTAGTGGGTTGGGATGTTCTGCTGAAAGTTTGTGGGCGTGTGAGGATGGGTTTAGGGGCAGGGGAGGTAACCTGGACCTCCTTCAAGCTGTGCGTGCACTGCACTCTGAGCTTTGCATTCAGCACCTAGAGTGGGCATTTTTGGACTGTGGGATTAGCTGTTGCCTTAGGGCTCTCTTCTTCTGTTTGCAGAGATGGTGCCAAACGATATTCAGTCTGAATTGAAACACTTGTATGTGGCTGTTGGGGAGCTTCTGCGGCATTTCTGGTCTTGCTTTCCTGTTAATACACCATTCCTAGAAGAAAAGGTGAGAACTGATTCTAAATACAACCAGCTACTGTGGTGATGACTGAGAAACAAGCATGCATCACCATGTGCCAGCTTAGTGTGACTGTTAGGCATTCATACACCATTTAAACCTCCCTGTTCTTTATGGAGAAGTATTGATCATAGGACCCATTTCGTAGATTAGGAAACTGAGCCATGGCAGTTGCATAACTCTGAGCATACAGTTTAGAACACTCTACCTCTAGACCGAAAACAGACTCAGCTTGCTGTTTATTTGATACATTTGTTATTGATCAAACTCACAAATAACAATAAAATATAAAAACTGACATCAAATAGCAGTGGATTTTTTTTCCTCTTTTTGTATTCCTATGGTTAGCCCCAGAGATACAGACAAGTGCTTACCACTAAATTACATCCTGAGCTCTAGCATCAAATGCTTAAAATTTAAAACTCCTGTTGCCTATTAAGACGCAATTAACAAAGTATTTGTAGCATCACTAGTAATACTAGCTTCCCTATATAAATTGCTCTCTGAGCAAACATTAAGGGAAAGACAGGACAGACGGAGAAGCTTGGGGCAGAGCATCTGTTTAGTATGCTTGAAGTCCAAGACTCACTCAGCAGCAAAAAAGAAAGGAGAAAAGATTAAATTATGGGCCCAGGGGTCAGGTGGGGCACTGAACACCTTTAATCTCAGCACTTGGGAGACTGAGGCAGGCAGTAAGCCCCAGGCCAACCAGAGCTTCACAGTGAGATCCTGTATAAAAATTATGTAATAAAAACAGTGGTCATAGGACCTTACAGGCAGCACGCTAGAGAATCCTGGAAACAACCAGGCGGAATGCACAGCTGGCAATGGTGACAAAGCCTTTTTAATTCCAGAACAGATTCCAGAATTTGAAGATAGCCTGGTCTAAAAAGGAAGTTCAAGGTGTCCAGAGTTATGAAGTGAGACCCTATCTTTTTTTTTTTTTTTTTTTTTTCCGGAGCTGGGGACCGAACCCAGGGCCTTGCGCTTCCTAGGCAAGCGCTCTACCACTGAGCTAAATCCCCAACCCCCCTATCTTTTTTAAAAAATAAAAATAAAAAAATGAAAAATGGGCTGGAGAGATGACTCAGCTGTTAAAAGCACTGACTGTTCTTCCAGAGGCCCTGAGTTCAATTCCAGCAACCACGTGGTGGCTCACAATCATTTGCAGTGGGATCTGGTGCCCTCTTCTGGTGTAAAGAAAGCAATAGTGTACTCAGATATATAAAATAAATAAAATTTTTTATTAAAAAGAAAAAGAAAAAACTCCTGAAAAAAAAACTGAACTACACATATTGGAGACTAAATAAAAACAAAAAAGGCTGACCATACCTACAGCCCTGAGTAGTAGGTATGAAGACCCAATTTGATTCCCTGCACCACAAAAGTGGGTGGGAAAGGAAGAGAAACTTTGTTAGCTCAATTGCTAGGCAAGCCATGTGCCAGATACTGGGTTTGATCCCTTAGGAAGGAGGCAGAGTGGACCCAGGTAGGTCAGAATCACTCAGATTGCAGTTTAACACTGCAAAGAACATTTAACACTGAATTGCTAAAGAGAGTCTGTTTTCCACAATTGTAAATGTTCTTTAGTTAGAATTCATTTAAGGGGTTGGGGATTTAGCTCAGTGGTAGAGCGCTTGCCTAGGAAGCGCAAGGCCCTGGGTTCGGTCCCCAGCTCCGAAAAAAAAAAACCCTAGAATTCATTTAAAATTTTGCCTTAAAATGCCAGGTTAATGGTGCCAAATACCTGTAATCCCTCTACTTGGGAGGCAGAGGTGGGTGGATCTCTGTGAATTCCAGGCCAACCTGGTGTACAGGGCAAGTTCCAGGGCAGCCAGAGCTACACAGAGAAAACTTGTCTTGAAAAAACAAGGAAATTGCCTTAAAGCTGGTCCTGGAGAGATGGCTCAGCAGCTGAGAGTGGTTGTTCTCGAAGAGCCTGAGTTTGGTTCCCAGCGCCCATGTGGCTTGCAGTCATTGTATCTCCAGCTCCAATAGACAGACGCCTTCCACCAAGGGCCACAGCACACACAGGCAGAACACTGCATGTATAAAATCAACCACTAAAGCCATTCGAGAGCTAGAGAATAAACATTTACATAAGGAAATTAGGATGTGTGTAAACGTTTAGCTAGAGAAATTGTTCCCATGTCACCACGTAAGACTGAAGAAGTAGAAAAGGCTCAATGCCTACAGAGGAGAGCTGGCTGAGAAAGCATGGCTTGTTCACACAGTCAGACATTGTGTGGCCGTTTACAACTGTAACTAAGGCACGTACTTAACTGAATAAAAGATGTTCACACTAAATGAAAAGAAATTTTTAAAAAGTATGAAATGGCCTCTTTGCATGTTTGTGTTCACGTCAACAGTGATTGAGACGTTTACTGAATAAAAGATGCTTGCATTAAAATACTATGAACTAATTCTTTGTAAGTGTTTATGTTCACATGACTAAATATGTGGGATATAAATTATAAGTCTAAAGGTAAGTGATGAGTACGGAAATATACACATTGTAACCGAAGCCTAAAAGACAGACTTTTGGCTCCTGCAGGCTCTTTGCAATTTCTCTATAATTTGTTTTTTCTCATCTTTTTTAGGTGGTGAAAATGAAGAGTAATTTGGAACGGTTCCAAGTTACAAAGCTCTGCCCATTCCAAGAAAAGATCCGGAGGCAGTATTTAAGCACAAACGTAAGCTCCAGGTGTCTGCCTCTCTCTGTTGAATGATGAAATTGACTTTGTTCTCATATGTACACACATATGAGTACATTGTTCTTTTCTTTGCTCCATATACTATTTTTAATTTTAAAACATGCCCTGCATTCAAAACAGTATATACCGTACATGTTCTTAAGCTGGCCTGCAGCTGGCCTTTGCTACTTTGTGGGTTCTTCTTTTTCCCACGCTTTTATCTCCCCCGCAACCCTGTTTTACCCCCAATTACTGGAGGAGAGAGAGAGATGGAGGTCTGTGAATCTAATTTCTTTCTTGTTTCTTGAGCACAGCTAATCACAATCCACAACCCACCCCCACCCCACCTCTCTGGGCCATGGCAGTTAGGAACCCTCTGAAAAGTTCCCAGAATTCAATCACAGAAGCTGTGTCTGCGGCTGGCAAACATAGCTCTGCTAGAGCTTGAGGCAAATCATTGTCAGCTGAGGCAAAGCAGCCCTGCACCTTCACACCTGGAATTAAAATGAAAACGTATTCTTATAACATCTCTGGGTTTTTTAAAAGGAACCAAAATTCCAGAGTTCTCAGGACACTAGCCCCAGTTACATGAGACCCGTCTCAGAGACAAGTGCTTGCCAGTTGGTGAAAACATCCTGAGTGCCCTATCCGGCTACACACCAGTGCCCCTACCAGCATTTATAAAAGTCATCCTACTGTTTTCTTTCTGTTTTATTTTATGTAGTGTGTTGAGGCAGCATGGAGGTGTGTATATGCCACACTCAGAAGAATCTTGTAGAGTCAGTTCTCTCTCCAAACCAAGTAGGATGTGGGGTCAAGCTCAGATTGTTAGGCTTTCTGGCCTCCTAATCCATTACTAATTTGTAACAACCTGGCAGTGGCTAACAGGTGACGTTCCTGGCTGGTGCTTTACAGCAGGTAGGGCCAGTGGTGGGACACGGGTGCTTTACATGGGTCTTTAGTGCTGCTTCCAGCAGACCTAGGTGCAGTGTTGAAGAGGCTTCTTCAAGAGAAACTGACTTTGTGAGAAGTAGTGTGTGCAAACATGACATCCGGATGTGTCTGGGATGATCAGAAATGGGCTTTAGCAAAATCTTCATCTCTTAGGGTTTTCCCCGTGAGCCTTGCATGTCTCTTAGAGCAGGCCAAGAACACTAAGCAGGGTCTCTGCCCTCTGCCATCTCAGTTGATTTTTTTTTTGTGCACTGTGTTGAGGATTCACAGGCTGTGTGTAGGATATGAAATGCATCTCACTGGTACTGTAAAGCCACTGCTACCAGTCGAACAGAAGAGGAATTGCTACATTTTCCAGACAATGCATACCCTCCTCCCCTGAAGAAGTGGACTAGAAGTGGGGGTTGCTGAATATTGAGTCTGCACTTTACATACTCTAGGCAAGTGCTCTGCTGCTGTCTTGCCTATACAGCTGGGGTGGGGCCATACTTAAATCTCTCTCTTAGATCGAAATCACTGGCCTGCTAAAGGATTGAGAGCAAGTCTATCCCACTCCTTCCAGAATGATAAACATAGGAAGACATTACTGTAACCACGTAAGCACATTCCAAGACTTTCTGACCTCAAGACTTAGTGTGCTCCTTTGACTTTTTGTTAGAACCATGAAGGCAGAACTCTCGAAGTAGTAAAACCTTAGCATTGAGTCGGGTATGACAGTGAGTGCCTATGATCCTGGCACTCAGGCAGAGGCAGGGAGATGCTAAAAGTTCAAAGCCAGACTGAGCATCTCACAGAGAAAAGGTGTTCCTACTGCTCTCCTGCTCCCCTTCAGCTGACTAGTGTCTAAATTGAGAATCAACTTGGTTTGGCTCTCATTGCACAAAGGTAGGCCTAGAGTGTGGTGGTAACTTTCACATTCTGGTGCTGGTTAATGAGCAGGCACAGTGTCACAGCCCAGAGACAGCAGGTGACAGCCTAGACCCTACACTGCACCAGCGCTTACACGTGGTGCACCTTTGCCTGAGGGTCTGTACTCGCCTGCCTTGGTGACTGGGGTGCACTGGCAAGTACTTGGCAGACTTGGACTGTGGAGCATTAGCTTCCCTGACTACTCACTGCAGTCGGTGTCTCCCTGTCTCTCTCAGCTGGTGACTCACATAGAGGAGATGCTACAGACGGCCTACAACAAGCTGCACTCGTGGCAATCCCGGCGCCTGATGAAGAAGACGTGAAGTGTTTGTGGTGCTTACAGGTTTTGTGGGTTAAAAAAAACTGACCTGCAGTGACTCTGGAAACCTGGCTGAGGACAAGCAGATGCTCACACCAGGGAAACATCTGCAGCTTGCCGACTCCCGGAGCTGACGCTGTTGTACTTGCACATGATAACTGAGAGGAGGAAGGGACGGGATTCACCTAACTCTGGGGAGGTAAACTAAGGCAGAACCAAATGAGCTAAGTTGCAGATATATACATATGTATGTGTACATGTATATGTATTTAAAGACTGTTTACTGCAGTTACTCAGGAACTGCTTTTCATTCACGTTAAGCTGCTTTCAAAATTTAAAAAAAAAAATTAAAAGAAAAAATACTTAAAACGGTGCATTGATAAAATCTAAGAGTTTTTTCAGTTTTGTTTTCTAGGTAAATTTTTGCGTAAGTTTTGTGGCACAGGGTAGCCCTAAGTATCCCTCCTCGGTCCCGCACTGGGATCCTCAAATGCTCCTGAATTCTAGTTGTTTCTTTCATCGGCACGGGGGAGAGTGCTTTAAGGCAGATGGAGGCTGTGCTCAGCCATTGGGAAACAGTTGTCAGAAGACGCCACTGGGCCTGTGTTTCCTACGGAAATAAGTGTTGCACTGAAGCCTGTGTTCTGAGTCCCCAAGTAGAACGCACATGTGCAGGAGTCGGTGGGTTAGTGCAGGACATTGTCAGACGGCAGTGATGCTGCATGTATTTCTTGGGTGCAAATGTATATTGCTGAGAATTTTTTAAAGATGGCATGTGCTTTGAAAAGAAAATTGCATTTTTAAGAATTTAAAAATCTTACAAGTGAGAAATATAAGAATTGCTTATTTTCACCTGTTTAGAAGAATAAAGGAAGTTTCTCATACCTGCTTCTCTCGGTGTCTTTACTGCTACTGTCTTGGTCACTGCAGAGTCACTGAAGAGCCTAAGTATGACACGAATATTGGTGACACGCACCCGCGCTCTTTCCGGAGTCATGCCCCATTTGTTCTCGTGTCAGCTCCTGTCTCTGCAAACAACTGTAGATGCTTGGATTAAACACTGCAAAAGCAAAACCTTCTCCAGACGCCGTGCACCTTTAAAGTATATTTGTAAGCTGTATGTTATATTTTTCAATGGTTTCACTATGGTAGTCCTAGCTGTTGTAGAATTCACTATATAGAGCAGTCTGTCCCTGTAACTCAGATTTGCCTGCTTCTGCCCACAGAGCACTGAGATTAAATACTTAAGCCACCACTACCATGAAGCTCCACACTGATTATTTTCTGTTGTTTTTTCAAGACAGGGTTTCTCTGTGTAGCCTTGGCTGCCGTTAATGTAGATTAGGCTGACCTCAAACTTAGGAATCCACCAGCTTCTGCCTCCAGAGTGCTGAAACTAAAGTCCTGTGCCACCACACCCAGCTTATCACACTCATACACTCATTATTATAACAGCATGCATGCAGCAGACCATGTCCTCCATAAATTCAGCTGGTAAAAGGAAGAGAGGCCTTATCACATTACAGCTTCACAGGTGCTTTTCAAACGTTACTAACACAGTTTTCTTGGAGTAATTGCAGTAAAGAGGAAAAGGTTTGAAATGTCTTTGGGATTGGCAAGCATAAGCAGAGCTGGAGTGTTGCGGTAGAGAAAAGGATGCAGCAGTAGGTGTCCTGGCACGCCTTTAATCACGGCTGCAGAGGCACATAGAGCTCTTGAGTTGACCCGCCTGGTCTACAGCAAGAGCTCCAGAGACTGTCTCAAAGAAACAAAGATGAAATAATGCTCATAAAGGAGCCTGAGGAGAAAGTTTCGGGACTGGGGTAGACACCATTAATGTTTTTTTGCCGCACAGGATAGACCATTTCTGTAATCCCAGGACTCAAGGTAGAAACAGGAGGATCCAGAGCCCCAGGTCTGTCTGAGCTGCATAATAAAACTGCCTTGGAGGTTGAAGGTTTATAGTGGAAGTCATTTGAAAGGGATGAGCCCTTTCAAAGATTCCCAACTGCTAGGCGAACAAGGAAAGTGTTAGAATTGGAAACTGGAAAGGGGTATGTGGGTGGGGGCAGATTGTTCAATGTGAAATGGTCTTACTGTGTAGCTTAGAATAATTTGGAACTCAGTGTGTAGACCAGGAGGCCTCAAACTTGTAGTGTCCTCTCTGCCTCTTGAGTGCTGGAGTTACAAACCTGAGCCACCGTAGCTGGCTTGGAAAAGTGGCTTTAATTCTGATTGTAAATGGCTTTGTACACCCAAGTAAGAAATCCGAGCCCCATGTGTTAGGCATTGGTAGAGGTGGAAGAAAAGTTTTGAGTGTGAAGTTGTTCGAGATGTACATGGTGTGTGTGTGTGTGTGTGTGTGTGTGTGTGTGTGTGTGTGTGTGTGTGTGTGTGTATGGTAGTGATTTAAGGGAAGAGCTGGAAGGTGGGGAAGCCAGAATCTACCAGGCTTTGGGGTAATTGACTAGGAAGGTAAGGGGAGTGGAGCCCTGAGAGCAGAGTGGAAAGGGTCACTTCAGGGGCTGGGGACATAGATTGTATAGCACCCTCCTGTCATGCCAGAGACCCTAGTTTCAATCCCAGGTACCCCTGGCATAGAAAAAGACAGCCCAGGCTGTGTGGTGCCCTATAATGCACGCACTGGAGGGTGGAGGCAGGAGGATTGGAGGTTCAAGGTCTTCCTTAGCTACACAGCAAGTTCAGGACTGAACTGCATCAGTCTTCAAGAAACACCCTTACGTGAGCGTGCCACAGGGGTGTGAAGGAATCAGGGGATGTAGGGTTTCCACTTTATGTCTGTCTTAGACATTAAATAGTTTAGCTTTGGGATCCTGTTAAAATGAACTTTAGGGCTGGGGGTATGGCCCAGCAGCTAGAGTGCGTAATGTTCTTCCAGAGGACCTGAGTTCAATTCCAAGTGCAAAATCAAAGGACTCCCAACACCGGTCAGTTCAGCTCCAGGGGAATCCTATACTTCTGACCTTTGTAGGCACCTACATCTGTGCACACACATAATTAAAAATAATTATTTAGCCAGCACATGCCTGGTCTACAGTTCTCTGTGTAGCCATGGCTGTCACAAAACTCACTGTAGACCACCAGACTGGCCTCAAACTCAAAAGATCTGCCTGCCTCTGCCTCCCAAGTGCTTCTGGGATTAAAGCATGTGCACCATCACCTGGCATAGTTTGTTTCTTTGTGTGTTTGTAGTATGTTTAATATGAACTTGAGCTGGAGAGATGGCTCAGCAGTTAAGAGCACTTGTTCAGAGGACCCAAGTTCAGTGTCCAGCACCCACATGGCAGTTCATTTGTACCAGAGAATCTAAATCCCTCTCCTGATCTGTGAGCACTGCATGTGGTACACATACCTAAATCAGGCAACACAGTGATAAAATTCTTTTAAAAATGTAGTTTTAAAAAAAAATGAAGCTGGGCTGGAGAGATGGCTCAGCGGTTAAGAGCACTGAATGCTCTTCCAGATGTCCTGAGTTCAAATCCCAGCAACCACATGGCGGCTCACAACCATCTGTAATGAGATCTGATGCCCTTTTCTGGTGTGTCTGAAGACAGCTACAGTGTACTTAATAAATAAATAAATCTTAAAGAAAAAAAATGAAACTTTACCACTTAAAACCCCAATATCACCCCAAGTTTCTGGATGGTAATAGCAGCAGTTAACAGGGCTGTCATAAACCAGCTGTGTCCAGAACTCATAACTGCCGTATCTCACTTCCTATTCAAAGCAGCCAGTGAGGCAGAGGATCCCGAAGACTGTTCTACAGACAGAAGTGAGCTGGAGTTAAGCAGCTCGGTGGTTAAGAGCACTGCTGTCCTGACTGAGGACCCAAGTTTGATCCCCAGAAGCCACATGGCAGCTCAGAACTGTTCATTTACTCCAGTCCCAGGGGTCTCTTGGCACCAGCATGTTCATGGCGCACGTACATGCAAGCAAAACACTCACGCACAATAATAGTCTGAGCTGTTAACCAAGTGACGGTTGGAATTTACCAATGGTTTGAGAAGCAGGCAGATACAGCTCGCAGGTTCATAAGCTTCGTCTGAAATCCTACTGCATGACTGATATTTCCTTCTGGAAAGGTAATGGGTTACTGGTTACCCAGGATGTACCTTCCTGCACTGCATACACTAGAGCCAGGTTGAAAAGCTGCCGATTTTAAACTTAGATCCACTGTCTCCGGTGTCAGGTCTTGCCTGGGATTCCTAGGGTTACCTCTGCCCTTTCCCAGTTTAGCTTGTTCAAGACTCAGCTGTTCCAGTTCTGGAGGCCAGGGCGGTCTTAGTTATTTTCAGCCCTTAAACTGTTCAGAGCTGGGGCATTACCTTAACCTGATTAAGGCGTGGCTGTAATCCGCCTCCCTGTTTGGATGTGGATTAAAGTCACCAAAGAGACTGGGAACCTTGCCATCTAGTGGTCTCAAACCGACTAAGTTAAGATCCTGCCCCTTGCCAGGCAGGTTGGCGCACTAGGGAGGAAGAGGCAGAAGGAACACCACAAGTTTCCAGCCACTCTAATGTTTTTCTTGAGTGCTGAGCCACCCAGGGCCATATGGCAACACGATGTCTTTAAAAATAGGAGCTCCTCCCACCCTCCCAAAGCAACACAGCTCGAGTTGCCTCTCCAGCCACCTGGCCACCACTCCTTTGGAGTGGGTGAAATTTTGTAGAGATTTTTACTTAACCTGTTACCACGGGAATGGATTGCAAACCTATGTCCTAGTGCGCCGGTTACAGTAAGCATGGGCAAAGCAAACAAGGCTCCCCCACATGCTGGTGATAGTCAAGAAACGACTTGCCTCCTTGTCAGCTTCCCTAGACGTCAGTAGACGTCAGAGGCCTTCAGTACCTAAAATGTCTTCCTACCTAGGAGCTAAGTAAAGAACAGAGCTGTGAAGTACCTATTACTGCCCAATAATGTTCACCTAGAAAAAGAAAAAAAAAAAAAAAACCTTTAAAAGCACTGGGTGTGGACATATATGCTTGTAATCCCAGCACCAGAGAGATGAGCAGAAGGGTCAGGAGTTCAAGACCATCCTCTGTCTGTGCTGGCTATAGTTTTTGCATCAGCTTGACACAAGCTAGGTTCACTTTGAAAGAGGGACCCTCAATTGAGAAAATGCCCCCACTATATTAGCCTCTAGGCAACCTTTGATGAATTTTCTTTATCGGTGGTAGAGGACCCAGCTCACTGTGGGTGGTGCCACCCCTGGGTGGCCCTGTTGTTATAAAAGCGGGCTGAGCAAGCCAGTAAGTAGCACTCCTCCATGGCCTCTGCTTCAGTTCCTGACCCCAGGTTCCTTCTCTACTTAAGTTCCTGCTTGACTTCCCTCATTGATAGACTGTTCTCCAGAAATATAAGACAAAACAAACCCTTTCCTCCCCAAGTTGCTTTGGTCACGAGAAACCCAAACACTAGAAAACTACACTCTGTTACTTAAGTTTGGGGACAACCTAGGTTACATGAGACTCTGTCTTTAAAAAAAAAAAAAGCATAATTTGTTTATTTTTATTTTATTTTATTTTTTTGGTTTTTTCGAAACGGGGTTTCTCTATGACTGTCCTGGAACTCACTCTGTAGACCAGACTGACAAACTCCCGGAGATCCACCTGCTTCTGCCTCCTGAGTCCCGGAGCTCAAGGCATGCGCGCCACGCCCAGCCGCATAACTCATTTTTTAAGATGTGCGCCATAGTGAAGTATGTGACGTAGAAAAGATCTCTTTGCTTACCCTGACCTAGCTAGGTCTCATGCTGGCTCTAACACCCCACACTAACTTATAGACAATCCTCAGTACTTGGATTCTTTTTTCTCTTTTTCTTTTTTTTTTCCGGAGCTGGGGACCGAACCCAGGGCCTTGAGCTTGCTAGGCAAGCGCTCTACCACTGAGCTAAATTCCCAGCCCCTGGATTCTTTTTTCTCACCAGAAACCTGAGGTTTCCAGACACAGAGACCTATGCCCATGGCCCTTCAGATAATGCTTGGCAAAGGGCTCTACTCCAGAGAGGAACCCAGTAGCAGCCCTGCCTTTCCAAGCCAGACTCCTGTGAAGTTTGGACCTATCCATTGACTTGCCGTTTCCGGTACCTGCTCTAATTGGCTCGCAGGCTCAAACAAATCCTTGGACTTTTGCTTGTTCCAACAGAACCTTACTGTTCTACCTTTAAACCCAGAGAGAAGGGAGCAGAGAGAAGTGTGTTCGGCGGCGGCGGCGGCGGCGGCGGCGGCGGCGGCGGGCTTCTGGGAGTAACTGAAGTTAGCCTTGGCAGCAGACATGGCATCACAGAGCTGTCCAGCAGGGCACAGACTGTGGACTCCGCTTATTTGGATTCAGAGCCCAACTACTGTAGCTCACTGGCTTTGTGACCTTGGGCAGCTTACCCAGCCCGACCAGGCCTGTGTTTGTTCTACAGAAACTGTCTGGTGGTCTCTAAGGGACAGGGCCTTAGCACTGTGAACTCACTGTCCCGTCCTCCCCACATCCTCCCTGGGAGGAACCTCATGGAAGAAAAGCCCATCCTGATGTCTAGCACTGGGGATGTGCCTTGGGTAGAATGTTGGCCGCATGACCGGAGGGAGTTCACTCCCCAGCAATGATGAGGGATGTGATGTTGCCAGGAAAGCCACACAGACATAACTGGGTCTACAGGGTTTGTTTTCCAGACCATCGCCGTAGGCTCATATCTCCTGAGAATTAAATACCGGGGGTTCCTATGGAAACGGTAACATGGGCAAGAAGGAATGACTTGCAGAACAGTTTTCCATTCCCCACGAATAGTTAGATACAAATCTACCAGAAAAAAAGAACAGTTTAACATCCAGAGCTCAAACCGTAGCAGGTCCCAGTGCAGTGACTTGATCTGACGGTGTTTTCCTATCCTCGCTTGTAAAATGGGCACGATAGCATTACTCACAGATCTATCGGGAAGATTGAATAAGCAGCTAAACATGAGGCCCTTGGATTAGTGTCAAGCCCCCAATGAGAGATCCCTGGTGTCCTGTTGTTCATTAGGTATGACCATCTCCAGACTGCGGGTCAACGCTTATTAGCTCCACCTGGTGTGATGGTGGTGACTTTGGTGGACAGCCAACTTTTTTTTGCAAAATTATACAGGTGCACAATTTAAGAGGTCAAAGGGGACAAGAGGTACATGTGAGAACATCGTGTCTGCTGACCTCCTGCCCTGCCCCTTATCACTTCTCAGTCAGCCACTGCAGTCTGCTACACTTTACTCAGTTTCCTTATTGCGGCCCTGAACTGGTTCTCTCTAAACCTTACTTCCTTCCCCCTCTTCCCTCTCAGGGTCACTTCACAGACTTTTTCGATAATTAATAGCACGTACACTTTTCTTTTTTTTGGTTCTTTTTTTTCGGAGCTGGGGACCGAACCCAGGGCCTTGCGCTTCCTAGGTAAGCGCTCTACCACTGAGCTAAGTCCCCAGCCCCACGTACACTTTTCTTAAGCAAAATAATAAAAGGGTCCTGGCACCTTTTTTAAAAAAGATTTATGGGGGTTGGGGATTTAGCTCAGTGGTAGAGCGCTTGCCTAGCAAATGCAAGGCCCTGGGTTCGGTCCCCAGCTCCGAAAAAAAAGAACCAAAAAAAAAAAAAAAAGATTTATTTATTTATTATAAGTACACTGTAGCTGTCTTCAGACACACCAGAGGAGGGCATCAGATCCCATTACAGACGGTTATGAGCCACCATGTGGTTGGTAGGGATTAAACTCAGGACCTCTGGAAGAACAGTCAGTGCTCTCAACCTCTGAGCCATCTCTCCAGCCCAGGTCTGGACACCTTTAAACTGTCTAATTTGAGGGGTTTACTGAAGGTTGCATGGAGGTGTGTGTAGCAACAGACCTACAAAACCCAAGTCTAGGCCTGCACAGTTGGTAAAGGTGTTACCAAGAGAGAAGATGCCTAGAATAATTAAGGACACTGTCTGCCATGCTCCCTCAGGCAGGATACCCTCCCATTCCCCATACTCGCATGGGATGAGTTTCTGTGTGCTCTGTTCACTCAGTCCCCACACTCCAGAGTGGTATGAAAAGGCCAGCATTGCTGGCCAGGGTGCCTTAACCCTCAGCTGCCCCTTTCTGTCTGACTGAGATAGTTTTTTTGGTTTTTGGTTCTGTTTTTTTTTTTTTTTTTTTTCTAGAATTAAAATAGATTTACTAAAGAACTGAGATTTGGAGGGGCTCCAAGATCCTTTAAAGATGACAGGAAACTCTGACCAGGACCAAATATGGTGGCTCACACCTTCAATCTCAGCACTCAGGAGGCAGAGGCATGAGAATCAGGAGTTCAAGGCCAGCCCCAGCTATATATCAACCTTGAGGGCCAGCTTTTGTCATGCTCTCTCTCTCTCTCTCTCTCTCTCTCTCTCTCTCTCTCTCTCACACACACACACACACACACACACACACACACACACACATGCATACACACGCACACACTCCACAGAAGGGTAGAGCTTAATGAGTAAACAGCTGTTCTCCCACTCAGGCCAGACACTCCACTTCCAGTATTATGGGGCTAACCTCAGCTTTTCATCTGGGGAATAGAAACCTGGATGCTAGCTTCCTAAGAGGATTGTAGATCTACAATCCCTGTAAGCTAGTTGCCCTACATTGATAATATCAACGCTCTTAGGAGCCCAGGTGGTAGAGAGCTTGCCTAACGTGCAGGAAGCCCTGGGATCAGTTTTGAGCACCAGGCGTGGTGGTACACAGCAGTCATCATGGCAAATTGGAGGTGGAAAGACGGAGGGTCAGGAGTTCAAAGACATCCTCAACTACAAAGCAAGTTTGAGGTCACCCTGGGGTATGGGGAGCCACTTAAAAAAAGTAAAAATAACAACAAACCCTCTCACTGACTAGCTTATGCTTCTAAACTCCTTACCAACATTCTAAAGAATGTAGGCACAATTCAGCATTAAGAACTGTTAAGTGGGGGCTGGAGAGATGGCTCAGTGGTTAAGAGCGCTGACTGCTCTTCCAGAGGTCCTGAGTTCAAATCCCAGCAACCACATGGTGGTTCACAACCATCTGTAATGAGATCTGATGTCCTCTTCTGGTGTGTCTGAAGATAGCGACAGTGTACTCATACATAAATAAAACCCTTTAAAAGAACAAATAGAAGAAAGGTGAGGAGCGTATGAGATGTGTATTTGCAGAGGGGGGCTTCAAGAGAAATAGACACTTCAAAGAAGAGTGCTAGACCGGTGTGGGCGCTTTCAGGAATGGCAAACAAGATCGAAGCAGACTTTAGGAACACATTTCCAGCTCAGCACTGGGGCTCTCCTTCTCCTGGTCCCCTGACTGGAATAAAATCTGAAAGGCCTGCAGGGCCGCCTCCCAGCAACCACTGAACTCTGCACCCTGTGCAAAGCCTCTGATAAGCAGGCTGAGGATGTGGGAGGAGCTGGAAATTGACACCTAGAAGCTTCCTCCTCAGCCATAGAGACAGCAGCTGACACTGAGTCAAGCTGTCCTGATTAGGTGACACCAGTTTGCTAGGCGGTAGTGTCAAAGGTCCCCTGGCTCCCGAGAGCCAACTAAGAGGTGTGTTCAGGTCAACACGCAACCAAAAGGGATTTCAAAGGGGAGTCTCTCGGTTTCATTGGACACCTACTAGGTGCCTAGATCTTTACATTTAAGCTTCACAACAAGTTATAAAATGTCATTCTCATTCAATGCTGACCCTACAAAATCAAGGAACTTGCCAAATCCTCCCAGGGGATGGCAGAACCCGGAATCCAACCCAGGACTTCATCCAGGCAGCGTGTGAGTGAGTGTGTGGTCAGAGACCTGTGTCTTGCTCCTTGCTCTGTGGACAAGTATAGGGCTGCATATATCTATCTAATCAGGTGATCATGAGCTTGAGGGAAGCCACTGCCTTTTCTGTGGAACCGCCTTTCTGAATGAACTTCCTGAGGGGTGGAGACCAGCCATTTTGTGACAATAGCCATAAACAATCATGCATTTACATTGTAGATTAGGGACTACATTTAAAAAAAAAAAAAAAACAGAACAGGAAGCCCCTCCCTCAACAGCTCAAACCCTTACTCTAGAACTCTAGGACTACGTTAGAGTCTGTTTCTCTTTAAGAGTCAAAACACACACACACACACACACACACACACACACACACACACACACACATATGGCACAAAAATACGGGGGTGGTGGTGGGGAGGACAGGTTCTGGGGTAGCTCTCACCAGAGCAAGCAGTTGGAACAGATCTTGGCGCAGGACCAACTGAACTCTGAGCTTGAAGAGGTGACAGATCGACATGAGCTGGGGTCTAACCTGAGCTACAGAGTAGTAAATTCTAAGCCAACCTGGGCTAGAGAGTAAGATCCTGCCTTTAAAGTAAGTAAATAAATACAAATAAAACTCTGAGCGTCATTGGTAGTCAAAAACAGATAAACTCTAGAGAGGTGGCCACAAATTCCTCTCCAACCCATTTCCTACAGGAACCTGTGGCCTCATGAGCAATCCCCCTGCACCAGCGCTGTGTTTTCCCTAAATATAGCCAGTCCAGACTTGCTGGTGCACACCTTTAGTTCCAGCACTTGAGATCTGTGTGAGTTTAAGGTTAGCCTGGTTTACATATCGAGTTCCCGGCGGGTCAGAGCTACACAGTGAGACCTTATCTCACAAGCAGGACAAACGAAAATCAGATAATAGTAATGTAACCGTGAGGTAGGGCTGCTGCTTTTCTTATTTCACAGATATAAAGTATTCACGGTGATAAATGGCGTGCCTAGAAGCCCAGGACAGTGGATGAAAGTCCAGTCTCTCCTTCCAAGGTCGCCTCTGTGGTAAATAGTGACCAGACTCCCGGGGGACAGTGTCAGGGTTTGGGGCCTCCTGCCTATACCTCCCTGCCCCCGGGAAACTGATGAGCTTCCTTCCGGGAGAGAAAGAGGTCCGTGTCCATATTCTCAGAAATCTAGACATGAGAGAAGGCGGGGGCGGCTCACAGGGTTGTCCTCCTTTGCTCTGTATTAAGCATGAACCCAGTGTCCCCCCAGGCCCTGATTTCCTCCGCGCCCCAGGCCCTGCATCCCCCTCTAAGCCCTGAGTCCTCCCTTCCTGGGCCCTGAATACTGCCCTAGGTCCTATATCCCCCACTCCCTAGGCCCTGAGTTCCCCACTGAGCTCTGCATCCTCTTCCCCTCCTCTGCATTCCTTCCTCCTGGGCTCTGCATCCCCCCCCCCCCAACCCCCCACCCCCCCCCACCCCCCCCCCCACCCCCCCCCCCCCGTCCCAGGCCCTGCATCCCCACTCCTGGGCCCTGGATCCTCTCTCCCCAGGATCTTCATCCCCCTGCGCTCTCTGATCCTGCTCCTTGCCCCGTGAGCTTGATGAAGCATCATGGCTGACAGGAACTGTTCTTGATGCTCGCTTGGGCCAGCACATTCCTGCTGCCCAGCTCCGTGAATCAGCCCCTGTGCAGCTGTGCCGTCCGTCAGCCTCATTGCTTCTTCTGCATCGTTAGATTTCTGAGAGGCTCTTCAGCGAGGCCTGGCAGCTCACTTGGGAGCCATTGAAAGGCACTGTCTCTGCTCTGAGTTTTGTTTGTTTTGGCTTTTTTTCTTTCTTTCTTTTTTTCTTTCTTGTTTTGTTTCATTCTATTGAGTCCATAGCCCAGGCTGGCCTCAAACTCTGTAAAGCTAAGAATGACCTGTTCTATCTCCTCCTGCTCCTACCTCCCCAGGCTGGAATTACAGGTGTAGAGCCCCCATTATGTGGTGCTGAGGGATTGAGCCTTGGGGTCCGCTGAACTGGGTACTCTGTCCTCAGAGCTACATCCACTGACCTGTCCCTGCCCTTCTTAGAGGCCTGGTCTCCACAAAGGACACATGCCAAGATACCACACGGATTTCATGTCACTGAAGCCTGGTTCCAGCACATCTGACTTTGTCACCTTACCTAAAATTCCAATCCTGTAAAACAGGGTGACCTTCCCTACTCAACAGAAAGGTCGTAATAAGCAAATCAGATTTGAAAGGGTTATTGCCTATGAAATGTTCAGAAAGTCTAAGGGATTACCATTGAAAATCTTTTCTTAATTTTTATTTAATCTACTGTGTGTGTCCACGCTCGTGAGTGTGCAGCACGGGCACAAGTGTGTAGAGGTCAGAGAGCAACGTTTGTTCGTTTGTGGATGTTTTTCAATGTGTATGGGTGTTTCGCCTGCAGGTGTATCTGTGTACCATGTGTGCAGTGCCCACAGGGATCAGGAAAATAAAAACGAGGAGCATTTGATCTCTTGGAACCGGAGTTACAGACTGTTGTGGGCCACTACGTGGGTGTTGGGAATCAAACCTGGGTCCTCAGAAAGAACAGCCCGTGCTCTTGCAAGCTGGCTCTCCAGCCGCTTTGTGGGATCCAGTGTGGGGATTGAACTCAGGCCATAGATTCTGGGAGCGAGTGCCTCAGCCACTCAGCTGTCTTGCTGGCCTAGGCCTGTGAGGTTTGCTCTCCCGGTGAATCCGGGAGGAGGCGGAGACTGCAGAGACTGACAGACTACAGCGCTGTGGAGATGGTGGCAAGCCGCTGGTCCGGAAGTTAGTTGTCTTCTCTTGGGCTACTTCTGGAACAGCCATTTCAGGCCCAGCTCTGTGCCAGAAGAAAACCTAACGACTACTGGATAGCGTCTACCAATCAAGCAGCTCAGACAGCGATTCAGGCCTAGATGGTCCACATCACCCTCATCGTGCCGTACCTGTCTCTCTGGTGTACCCACCAAAGAATTCCCAACTTGCTTTGATTTCTGATTTTATTTGTTCTGTAAGACTGCTTCCGGGTTGGAACATGAATTTGGGGTAACTATGTTCCCAGGTTAGGGCCACTCAAATGGTTCCAGAATGAAACCCGTCTTATTCCCTTTAAGACAAAAGCTGTGTTTTTGTTTCTTTTTATTGTTGTTTGTTTTTTTTTAATATCAGCAACAGAATAAGAAGAATCAAAAAATCAGCCATCAGTGGTGGCACACACCTTTAATCTTAGCACTTGGGAGGGAAGCAGAGGCAGGTGGATCTCTGTGAGCTTGAGGCCAGCCTGGTCTACATCGTCAATTCCAGGTCAGCCCTGTCTTGAAAAAGAATAATCAAAAATAACTTCAAGCTATTTGTGGTGGTGAATATGCCTGTAATCCTAGCATGAGGCTCCTGGAATGGATTACTGGAGACCAGGGAGTTTATTTCAAGCTTTATTAATGCCATGGATAGACAGACAGAGGGTCAACAGCATGGTGGGCCTCTGAGGCCTGTTTAAGCCCCAGCACTAGGGGCGGTCACTGATGGGAATCAGAGATCCTGGGAAGAAGGGAGAGCCTCCTCTAGTCCCTCCTGAGAGGGAGGGATTCACAGCATGGGTAGACAGGCTTTGTGACACCCCATCCGGGAGAGGCCGGGAAGCAAGCAGCATGAGTGTGGGCCTACGTCTTACCATCAATACCCTCTGATGTCAACTCACTTTCCAGGTGAGAAGTCCCATCTGCAGTGTGCCAGTAAGTGCCTACCTGCCAATACCATCGGCCACCAGGAGGACCAAGGTAAAGCAATGACTAGGTTCTGACACTGTTCTTACATTGCGAGATGGGGGCAGGAGCATCAGGAGTTCAAAGACATAGCAGGACATTGTCTCAAAAATAAATAAATAAATAAATAAATAAATAAATAAATAAATAAACTCAAAACAAGCAGGGTGCTGGATCCCGGCAGAGGCAGGCAAATCTCTGAGTTCGAGGCCACCCTGGTCTACAGAACGGTTCCAGAACAACTAGATATGCATAGATATATGCATATATATATGTATATATATATACATACATATATATATATATAATTCAGAACAGCTCAAATGTGTGCTTTACTCTAAAGAGTAGAGAACCCCCATTTTCCGGAGAGCCCAGCTCCTCTGAAGAATTCCCTAGTCCTTTATTATGTCAATTAACAGCGCTTAGAGACCCAAATCCTCCTCCCTGCCGGTTCTCTTAAAGTCTCTAATCCTGAAGTCTGCCTCCCTGACACCCAAAGAGTCAGTCAAACAAAGATGGAGCTTCCTATGAGGGACGGGAAAAGAAGTTGAATAGGGAAAGGAGGCAGATCCGGGAGGAAGCAGGGGAGCTGTGAATTGCTAGACCACATGACTAGGTGGGAGAAGAAGCTCAGACCTGTTTTCTGCCTCCTCCATGGCTAGAAGTCAAGGAGACAGGCACAGCCACCAAGAGGAGCCCAGCACTTGGTTACTTTGCCCCTATTCAGCTTCCTTCTCCTGGTCTCACCCCCACCCCTTAGAGGAGTCGACTGGCCAACCAGGGTACAGATTGGCTTCCCCCCACCACCCCCTCTCTCCCTCACTTCCTCCTCCTCTCCCTCTTTCCCCCTCCCCTCCATCCCTTTCCCCTCCCCCTCCCTCCTCCCTTCCCTCCCCTGCTGATCACTCTCTCCCTAGTCTTTCATTCCACCCTGAGAAGCAGACAGGCTGAGGGCCTGGCGTCCCTCTACTGTCCCGGGACCATTTGATGGAACAGGGGTGGAAACATTTTGGATGCTGGCCTAAGAATTGCAGACCATCTCCTGTCACCCCATTTCCACATCCAGGGAACAAAGTCTAAAGCCAACTAACGGAGTGGAGTTTTACCTTTCACCCATTGCCCTGAAAAAGTTTAAACACTGGAGCCTACCAAGAGAAATCAGTTAGGCCACCTCCAAAAAAAAAAAAAAAAAAAAAAAAAGACAGTTTCTAACCTTCCTCATTTCAGATCTTCCTCAAACAAGTCCTGCAGGGTCTGAGGTCTTCAGGGCAACCTGTTGAGTAGCCCCCTTAAATACTGAAAGCACGTGATGGTAAGGTGTGTGAGTCTGGGACTCGGGGCCACAGCCAATCTCCGGGTCTACAAGGAAGCCCTATGAGTGTGCAAGCACTTGATCCAGGAAGGAAGCTGTGAGCTCTGGTTGTCATGGAGATGCTGGCAGAGCTCAGGCCCTTCTGCACTTGACAAGCAGCCTCTTTAAGAAGAGGGGAGGAGGGTCTTGGGTGCTGGAGAGCCAGCTCAGCTTGGGGCTAAGGGACCTGGGGAGGTGGCCTCTAGGCCAGCAACCTTAATAGCTGGGGTGTGGCCTCCTGGCAGAGCAAATCCTCAATGCCCAATTGCCACACCTACCCCCAAGCAAGAGCTGCAGTAAGAGGCCTGGTAGAGTGGAAAAACCCAGAAGCCAGAGACTAGCTGCAGAGCCACGCCCTGAGACCAGGGAGACGTCCGGGCTTGCAGATTCATCAGGGAGGGCCCAAGACTGGGTCTGAGACTCTGACCTCTGAGTTACCACCACTGAATGAATAATGTCCTCTGTGGAGGACCTAGTGACGCAGAGCCACATGTCCCTCTGACTTGATAAGTCTAGACAGGTCTGAGCTGTGAAGAGCTTTGAAGCATCTGTGTCTTCTGTGACTACAGCGCTGGGGGATAAGGAACCTTCAGATGGGCTTGGACATAGCCTTATGTCGCAAGCATTTGCACCAGAGGCGGGGCTTGTCCCTGCACACACACACACACACACACACACACACACACACACACACACACACACACACACGAGAGCCATACAAGATTAAGGAGGTGCCAGGAAAGGGCGGCTGACTAGATGACCTTAAAGCACCCTTGTGGCCTAGTGAGCTGCCTAGACCTTCCTGCCACAGCCCTGGGTGATTCTGCCAGGCAGGACCAGTCGGTCACCTTGGCCCTTAGATATCTAGAGAGCAAAGGGTGACTACTTACTTCCCTGATGTCCTCCCAGGCAGCCCAGCGGGAAGTTCAGGCAGCAGTGTGGCCCGAGGGAAGCTAGTGTAGTAGTTTGAAAGGTGGGTGTGTTTCCCAGTTGTATGATCTGAAGCTGTTAAATATTTTATGCTTCGGGAAGGTTGTCAATAAATGTACAAATTCCTATTCTGGTTTCTGGACTAGGGTAAAAATAATTTGACAGTGAGTGAGGTGGGGGTGGGGGGATGACTATGGATGGGACAGGGCTGATAGAGTTCCTCCAGACACGCAAGCCCTGTGTTTCATAGTTAGTGCTACATACAGGAGGTCAGGAGTCATGAGACGCAGGATAAAGAGGCAATAGAAACAGAACTTCAAGGTCATTCATGGTTACGTCAGTGAATTCAAGGCCAGCCTGGGATAAATGAGACCCTGTTTCAGTACAAGACATACATACATGCATACATACACATATGAACGCATGGGGAAACCATTAGGAGCCCTACATGAAGGACCCAGTGAACGGAACGTGCTTTTACAAGCAGAGCCTTCCCCACAGCCTGAGGTCTCTGCTGTAGGGCACCTGGGGTTTCCCTTGACCCCTTTTAGCAAAATCCTAGGCTGAGAAGCAGAACCAGAGCCCCTATGACCCCCTACAAAAAGATGATCACACTGCCTTCTAGGGCAGGAGACATCTGAATATGCTCAAGGAGCAGGGCCTGGTGCCTCGCCTAGCTTCATGTCCAGTTAGAACCTGCTTTCTGAGCCGTGAGCACTTAAGTGTTGTATAAACAGTTTAAAGGGAAAGCAGCCAGCAGCCTCACAGCTCAGCCCTTGTCCCTTCCCATTGCAACCCCAGGGAATGACAAATAGGACCGTATTCATACTTTCAATTGGATTTGATCCCCCTGGTATTTCTCAATAATTTACCATTGTTTCGTTGAGCCAAGACTCAGAATATAATTCTCCACTTTGTAGGAGAAGTTTAAAACAGTCTGTTCGGGGGTCAAAGAATGATAGGGTCTTATCAAGAAATCTCCCTACTCCTACCCCCACCAGCCTAGCTGGCCTCAAGCTCACTACATAACTAGATTGATTGCCTTTGAACTCCCGGTTCTCTGGCCTCCACCTGCAAAGTGCTGGGAAAATTCATGTTCACCACCCTGCCTGCTCAAAAAAGATAGGGCTCCTGACCCCCACCCCCACCCACCAGTGTCCCCTCTTCAGCAAGCTGCATACTCATCTTCGTTAAGCAAGTCTGTCACTATTCCTGCCACCCAAAGTAACAGCAGGAAAGACCGTCACAGCTGATGGACCCTCCCCTGCTGTGGTTAGACAAGGGACATCTTTTGCAATGGAAACCCAGACTGGGGACTGGCAGGACGTGGGGCTCCCTCTTCCAGTACTGACCTCAGTGGAAAGTCACTTGCATCCTTGTGATAGTGTTTTTCAGGGACCTGCTAACCAGGAACATCCCAGGAAGAGTGGGGAGCAGGGAACTCGGCTTTTCCCCAGGAGTAAACGGTGGGGGAAGGACAGAGTTCCTGAGATAGAGTCTCTGAGAGAATCTCAGAGAAGAGTGAGGAGAAGTCCAAGTCCCAAGGAAACAGAGGCGCCATTTGTCACCGACCTGGAAGAGCAGAGGGAAGAGAGGGAGGAGAAGGCAAAAGGAACCTAGGAAGTGTGTCATCCAGACCCCAGGGGGTGGCACCGGGAAAGCCAGAGAGAAAGTAAGTGGGGTGGAGCCTTCACGATTTACACCCATCAACTGAGGTGAGGGGTGGGTTAGGCTGGGGACTGGGGAGAGGGCGTGTGACACAAAGCAGTTTCTTGGGACAGACCACTCTCTCATTAGAGAGGAGAGAGGGAGAAAGAGAGAGAGAGAGAGAGAGAGAGAGAGAGAGAGAGAGAGAGAGAGAGAGAGAGAGACCTCTACCTCGTACACAGCACTCCCTAGCAGGTCAAGGACGGAGACATGAGATTCTCTGCTTCTCGGGCCCTGCAACTCAGGAAAGCCATCGGTCTTGCAGTCATGGAGAAGGTGAAAAGAGTCAGGCTGCCAGTGAGTGCTCAGAGGGCCTTCAGGGCGTGGAGGGTTGCGTCCCCGACCGATGTGGCTATAGAGGTTGGTGCTCCTCAAGTGTCCTCGCCTGTGTGTGCCATGTATGGTCACCAGGCAAGGCGCCCTGTTTCCCACAGCCTTCCGTCATCCCGTTTTCACCTACCTTTCCTATTCTTTGGAAACTTCAGTGACTTCTGGCTACCAAAACCTGGATAGAAGAAAACACACCTAACTGTCCTAACCTGGCACTGTCTGCTAAGGGTGTCCCGACAGACACACCTTGCATCTCTTGGTCTCTGCATTGCTTCAGCCCCATTGTTCTGCTTTCTCAACGCCTAATCCACCAGCTGAAATCTTTTCCTCACCCCAGCCCTGATGCCGCCTCTTCTGGAAAGCCTTCTCTGGTTTCTTTACTCGGGTAACTGTTATGTTTTATTAAAAAAAAAAAAAAAAGATAGGAGAAGCCAGGGATATGTTTGGTGGAGGTGCGGTAAGGTGTGGGGAAAGGGAGTGCTTCTGTGGACCCATGCTGAGGCATCCCTTCCCTCTGAGAATAGAATAGTTTATTCATGACATGGGAGGGGAGTTCAGAGGGTAGTACAGACAAAGAAAGGCAGAGAAAGAGGACAGGAGTAGAGGCCGGTCACGAGCACGCGGGAAGAGGGGGGAGGGCAATGAGTAGAGAGAAGGTAAGGAGCAGGAGGAAGAGAGCAAGAGAGAGGAGGGGGCAAGCAGCCCCTCTTACAGTGGGTCCGACACACCTGGCTGTTGCCAGGTAACTGAGGGGGCGGAGCCTAGACGGAATGAGCGCCAGCAGTGACTTCTGCCGGTGCTCTCTTCCTGAATGCGCAACATTTCTTAACTTCTTTGTGGCCGTGTGACACTATTTCATTTTTGCTTCGTTTGGCTTTGTTAGAGCTTGTTTTATAGACTAAGTCTCCTACAGCCCACGTCAGCCTTGTGTATCCAAGGCTAGCCTTGAACTTCTGATCCTCCTGCTTCTACCTCCCAAGTGTTGGGATCACAGCTGTGTGAGTCACCAAGACTGGCTTCTTCTTCTTTTTTTTTTTTTTAAATTATTTATTTATTTATTATAGATGAGTACACTGTAGCTGTCCTCAGACACATCAGAAGAGGGCATCAGATCCCATTACAGATGGTTGTGAGCCTCCATGTGGTTGCTGGGAATTGAACTCAGGACCTCTGGAAGAGCAGCCGGTGCTCTTAACCACTGAGCCATCTCTCCAGCCCCGCCAAGACTGGCTTCTAAGCTTGCATTCTAACTATGGAGGAGGAGGAGGAGGAGGAGGAGGAGGAGGGGGGGGAGGGGGAGGGGGAGGGGGAGGAGGAGGAGGATGGTCTCAGTTCCCTCCGTGTTGGTCTTTGAAGGCTTAGGAGTGTCTCTTGTCTCTCTCTCTCTTTTTTAAGTATAGAATAGAGTTTATTCAGGGCATGGGGAGGGGAGTTAAGAGGGTAGTAGGGCAGAGAGAGAAGTAGAGAAATAGAAGAATAGAAGAAGAGAGAAGGAGAGTAAAGGCTGGCCATGAGAATGTGGAGAGAAGCGGGGAGTGGAAGAGGGGAAGAGCAAGAGAGCAAGAGCTGTCTCTCTCTCTCTTGTACAGGGTGGTCTCAAACTCATGAGCCTAAGTCATCTTTCCAGCTTCTATACATGAGTAGCTGGGACTATGAGCATGAGCCACAGCTGACTATCTTGCTCACTTCTGAATCCCTGGCACTTACTCTCTGACTGTGACCTCGGGCTCAGGATGTCAGGTCTAGCGGCAAGGGAGAGGAGGTTGCTCAGGTAGAAGGAGCACCGCGGCCTGAGTGGAAGACTGGAAATGGGACAGGCCTGATACATTTGACTCTGGTACACAGGAGGCACACAGGAAAACTGGAGATAAGGTCAGAGAGGGAGGACTCTGGGCGCTGCTCTACGGAGGGTCTGATGTGCAGCCCGAGGATCTGACTTCTATCCTGGAGGCCACAGGAAGTCACTGAATGCTCTCACTCAACAAACACCAAATGGAAGAGTGACACAGAACTGGTTAGGGTGGCACCATCATTTGGCCAGGCCTATCTAGGGAACATCTTACGGTACATGCTGGGTACCCAACATTCTTTGAGCCCACACTGTACCCGAGTCAAAAGACTTCTTCATAGATTTTCTCTTGAAAGAGACTTGACTCATATAATACTTGGCAGGCTCAGGAATGTGCTCTGCTCTGTGCCAGGTTTCCTGAGTCATTTTGTGAGTTCTACATAACTGTGTGGCATGGAAACTCTACTGTATTGACCATGTCAGTCCCGTTCCTCTGGGCTAGCAGAAGCAATGGCAGAAAGCATAGATTTCATTCTGAGGACTTGGCTTACATGACCATGGAGGGTGGTAATTCCCACCATTGGCCACCTTTAAGCTGGAGACTCAGGAAACTGGGTGGCAGAGGGTCCTGTCCAGACGTGAAAATCAGAACCAAGATGGTGTCTGGCCAGGGTGAGGGCAGAAAAGGCTGAAGCAGGCAGACAGCAAAGACACCCACTGCTCTGTGGCTCCTGCACCTAAACTTGCCTTGAGATCAGTTTCTTGCCGTATGTTCTGTGAGCATAGGGCCTTGAAGAGAGGAAAATAGGCTTTGAGCCAGTCAGTGCCAGGTTAAGGCTGAAATCATTTAGAAATTGCACGGTTTTGGCAAAGCAGGTATTCTTTCTGAGCCTGTTTTTTTGTTTGTTTTTGTTTTTGTTTATTTTCATCTGGAAAATGGGAAGGATCTTCTCTACCCCAGAGTCAGGATGAAGACAAACCCAGAAGACCATTGGTCTCTTCAAGTAGCATTTGTAGAGAGGCTACTCATCCTGGACTCAGAACGTGGCCGATGTGCCTGGAGGAGGGAAGCCGTGCTTAGACTGTAGTGGAATGGAGCCTGCCTGAGGTATCCTCACAGGCCTTTCCTGAGAGTTTTACCCGTCTCTCAACCCCACCCCACTCTTGGCTTTCTGCCAGTCTTCTTCTCCCAACCCGGAAATTTAACAAGCTGACAGGTCCCATCCTTCACTGACTAAGAACATTATCCCACAGGCCTGGAGACATGAGGCATTGTTGAAAGCTGCCCTGGGGCACCCTGTGCCTCACCCCCACCCCCTCCAGCTTTGTTTGTGGTCTCTGGGCATCCAACAGTATCTGGAAAATGGTTGTAGTAAGCTAAACAGATTCCCCATTTTCCTGGAGCTGGGGTGAATTTTCCCTTTGCAACCAAAAAAGTACAAGTATGGGTCTTTCTGGAGACTGGTCTTGAGATGCTACTGACCAATGCCAAGAGGAAGTAGGCCTGTCTGTGTTCTGCAAGGGGACCAGAGTCTTACTCCTTACCTGCAAGGGGGTCCCTGAAACGGTGCACAAGCCGAAGTGTAGGGTGGTGAGAAGAGGGAGTTCCCACTCTGTGGGTACACGGGTAGGCATAAGGAAAAGGAAGAAACAGTATCCTTTTCCAGAATCCTTCTGGGGTCAGAGGAGCGTGTGTGCACATGAGGTCTCTGCACATGCATTTTCCACACAAAGCAATTTCCTAGCAGACGGACCTGACCTGGGCATCTAATAACCCAGTTTACATTCTGCTTGCAGCATTGTATTCCATAGGTGACCAGTTCAGTTCCACAGGGCTGCCCCTACCTGAGACCATAGTCAAAAGTAGTTACTAGATCATCTCCACTGTGCTTCCGCCTCCACTATAAACTGAGGTGTCCCCAAGGCCCTCCACATCCACCTGTTTAACTACTTGCTCTTGTGTCTTAACTCACAGACGTACATTCACTTTTTTCTTTAAAAAGCTTCATATCTCTTGTTCTGACTTTTTTTTAAAAAGATTTATTTCTTTTTTTTTTTTTTTTTTTTTTTTGGTTCTTTTTTTCGGAGCTGGGGACCGAACCCAGGGCCTTGTGCTTCCTAGGTAAGCGCTCTACCACTGAGCTAAATCCTCAGCCCCCAAAAGATTTCTTTCTTTTTTTTTTTTTAAACCACTCAACAACTATCTTTATTATATATAAGTATACTGTAGCTGTCTTCAGATACATCAGAAGAGGGCATCTGATCTCTTTACAGATGGTTGAGCCACCATGTGGTTGCTGGGAATTGAACTCATGACCTCTGGAAGAGCAGTCGGGTGCTCTTAACCGCTGAGCCATCTCTCCAGCCCCCAAAGATTTATTTCTTATATACACTGTCACTGTCTTCAGACACACCAGAAAGGGGCATCAGATCTCATTACAGATGGTTGTGAGCCACCATGCGGTTGCTGGGATTTGAACTCAGGACCTCTGGAAGAGCAGTCAGTGCTCTTAACCACTGAGCCATCTCTCCAGCCCCTTATTCTGACTTTTTTTTTTTTTCCTTTTTTTTTTTTTCAGAGCTGGGGACCGAACCCAGGGCCTTGCACTTGCTAGGCAAGCGCTCTACCACTGAGCTAAATCCCCAACCCCTATTCTGACTTTTAAAAAGATTCATTTTAACTATGTATATGGGGGAGGGAGACTCTGTGAAGATCAAAAGAGGGTACTGGAACCCCTGGATTGGGGAGTTACAAACTTTTGTGGTCTTCATGGCAGAGCCATCTCCCCATATCCAACTGTTGTGACTTTTAAATTTATTTTATTTGCGTTCTGCTGAGGATGGGACTCAGGCCTTTGTGTATGCAAGGCAAGTGTCTCTGCCTTGGCCACAATCCTAGCCTACTCTGTTTATTATAAAAGACATCACAATGTACAGTTGAGCAAAAGTAGGGGCTGTGAGCTTCATTTGCCCTCCACCTCCAGCTCCCTGCAACTCAAAGCCCTTCAAATCTTGTTTGAGAGTATAATAGACCTTAATCTGCAGTAAACGCGTCTCTTCCAGGGAGATGGGTGAGCAGGGTTGAAAGTCACGATTCTTCCCATCACTAAGGAAATCAAAGCAGTAGCAAACTCCATTTCACATCCTGTCAGTGGTGGAGTACCTTAAGATTCACATAGGATTTAGCGGAAGCTGGGAGAGGAATAGGAACTGGCCTACAGAAAGAAATTTAAAGGCAGACACGGATGTAAACTGACCAAGTCATTCGTAAGCCCTCAAATGCTGAGACACGTCCTGGTTTGAGGCTTTTTAAGTGAAGCAGCAGGAGAAAGGCCGGCCCATCTGATAGACTGTTATGGTGGACAGACCGACAAGGTGCTTTTTCACGCAATGTTTCCTGAGGGCCTGTTGCCTGCCAGAACTTGTCCCCGGCGCTGGGAACAGCAATGAAGAAAGTGACCAGGGTTTTTCTGAGTCTCACAAGTTTTACGGAGAAGGAAGCGGAGGATCGATGCATTTCGGGCTCCTGCTTCTAGGGCTGAGGAGCATGTCCGGCTGGCCATTCTTAGAGGTGTCGCAGCACATGTGGAGCCACCCTAACAGAGCCATCGTGCTGCGCGCGCCGCCCCGATCTTGGTGGCGCCTAGCCCGGCTGGACGCCCGCCCCTAGCCCAGCCTACACGTGGGTTCCCGCACGTCCGCTGGGCTTCCACTCTGACGTCAGCACGGAGCTTCCATTTAAGGCCCCGCCCGCGTGCAGCTCTGCGTGCTGGAGCCACTGTCGCCGATCTCGCGCACGCTACTGCTGCTGCTCGCCCGTCGTCCCCCATCGTGCACTAAGCGGTACGGTCGGGACCCATGCTACCCGCACAGGGCGTTCCTACCTGGGGTGGAGGTGCAGGGTGGGTGTTCAGACCTGGGCACGCGTGGGCTACTGTGCTCTGGGGAACGGAGCAGGCGGCCCCACCCAGCCTGGGGCGACGAGATCGGTGTGAGAAGAAGGGTTAGGGGGATGGCGGGCCTGAAGGTCGGGAGCCACAAAACAGGGACCAGAAAGCAGTGCGAGACGGGAGGACGGGTAACTCGAGCCCATGGGGGCCGAAAGAGCCTCAGCCCGTCCGGGGCGGGTATTAAGAGCCTTCGTGCGGTTTGCATTTTCCCTTGCGTGGGCTCGGTGGAGTGGATGTTTCCTGCAGATTAAAGGGCGCTGTTGACCTAAATGGGGTTTGTTAAGAAGCTCCTGATGTGTCTGGGGATCATGCTAAGCGCGCTGCGTGCGGAGAGGAAGCGGGAAGAGTTGCAGTCCTTCCTCTACACCCTAGACGGAAGGAGGAAACCTGTAGCTGAGAGGCCTGCGACACCCATCGGGTCGTAGGTGGGGAGTAGCCGCACCCTGTCCCAGTAGAGCACGAAAATGAGGTTTGCGTGAGGCAGATTATCTGCGGGAAGACCCCCCCCCGCCCTGCCCCCCAGCCTGCAGAAACCTCTCAAGGCTGTCTAGAAATAGCAGCGGTTGTAAGGAGACCGGATTCCTGCCTGATGGCCCTAGGCTGCTTGCCCAGAGATCTTGCGGAGTCCTTTTGCACTTTGGAACGATTTCAAAAATAGACGTGGTGCTTGCTGGGAAAGGTGGCCCTCGTGGTACTGCGGGGGAGGCTCTGGGTCTCAGACCCTCCACAATTGTATCCGCATTTTGGAACTGAAGAAATTTCCCTTAGCGGCCACATCCTGGCCAACGAGGCCTCACCGTGTGAAGGTCCTGGTTTCTGGTATGGGCATTTGAGATCTCACCCTGGCGCCAGGCTGAGGTGGCTGCCAGCCACTTCACTGCTTGTGCTTTGGGCTCTAGTAGGGGCCCAACTCTGACCGCGAACTTACTGCAAGAGGTCTCATCCATGGCTAGCAGCCACTAGACTTACGTATGACACCTTGTTCTGAAGTTGCGCACGCGCACCGGCTTGCCCCCTGCCTGCCAGTCTTACAGATCTGGCTTGATCATACAACTTGGGTTCTTGCGGGGGTGGGGGTTAGGAAGCAAGTTTGCGCGTGCGCAGGCCTAAGCACGTTGCTATGCCTTAGGGTCGCACCTTGTAGCCGTTATTGGCGCCCTCTGCTCTTGATTTTTGGTATTTCCGGAAGCAACTTGGGGCCTACTTGCTGTAGGACTCTGGGTGATGGGAGAAGAGCGGGAGGGCAGTTCTTTAACCGTGTAAGAGGAGGGACCATCCCTTTTGGGGTTCATCAAGATGAGTAAGAACTCAGGCGGCTACACATATACGGAGACCTCAGTATTATTTTTCCATTTCAAGGTGAGGACCTTCACGCTGAGAGCCAGACCACACCCTGGCGTTGAGCGTTGCACTCTGTGACTATTCTTGGTTTTTTCCATTTCTGTTTTTTGTCATGTTGTCACTTAATGGAAAGTAGTCCAAAGGTAGCAAAGTCAACGTTTTTTAAAGTCAGAAACTTGGTGAGTACATCTTGGGACAGGCTACAATGATACACGTTGTTTTCCCCTTAGGTCCCAAAAGATTCAAAGTCCAAGATGGCAGCCCTCAAGGACCAGCTGATTGTGAATCTTCTTAAGGAAGAACAGGTCCCCCAGAACAAAATTACAGTTGTTGGGGTTGGTGCTGTTGGCATGGCTTGTGCCATCAGTATCTTAATGAAGGTAAGTGGGGTCCTTTATGTCACAAGCCTGTGGATGGGGGTCCTCCCTACATTGTCACATTGTATATAAAACTATTAAGGTTTGCACATACTCATTCAGAGTCAACTGTGAAACATTTTGCAACATAGTGATACACAAGAAAGGGATTATGAAAGTAACAGTATCAAAGGTGATCTCACTGAGGCCTGTTTAAAACACTCTGCCTTGTGTTAAGGTGCCGTACCACCAGAAGAGCCCTTTTATTATGCATTTTATGTACCTTTTATTATACCTTTTCAGTTAAGTGAATCCAGTGCCTCCAACATGCTAGATAACCATTGACCTACGTGCCCAAATCTAAAGAGACATTTGAATTGGAATTTATATGTGCATGTGATTAAAATTAAAATCCTACTGAATAGGTTATCTTGAACTTCTGTCTGACCCCCATTGTTTCCTGGTGTATGCAGTTTTCCATTGGAAAAAAGAATTGTGTGTGAGCAGACAGTCACATAAGAGGGTAACTTTTGGCTAGTTCTCTCCTACCTTATGGGTTCTGGAGGTCAAATTCAGCTCAGCAGACTGTTTTCACCCATCCATCTCCCACCTACGTTTCTTATCAATCACAGAGCTAAAATTTAATTAGTCATAACTTTATAATTGAGTTAGAAAACACTTTGAGACAGGGTAAATAAACGTTCTTGGTTCGTATGTAGTCCAAACTATCCTTGAACTTGGAACAGTCTTCCTGGGTTTGGTTTATATGTCTCCAACATAACACCTAGCTTTGCAGAATACTATTATTCTTCAGGTACTGACTAAAATCTGCCTGAGGCAACATTTTTTTCTTTCTTTCTTTCTTTTTTTTTTTTTTTTTTTTTTTTTGGAGCTGGGGACCGAACCCAGGGCCTTGCGCTTGCTAGGCAAGCACTCTACCACTGAGCTAAATCCCCAATCCCTCTTTTTTTTTGTTAAAGGTATGCTTAACTTTATTATTCCCATTTTATATGAGTACACTGTTGCTGTCCTCAGACATACCAGAAGAGGGCATCAGATCCCATTACAGATGGTTGTGAGCCACCATGTGGTTGCTGGGATTTGAACTCAGGACCTCAGGAAGAGCAGTCAGTGCTCCTAACCACTGAGCCATCTCTCCAGCCCTGAGGCAACATTTCAAAGTATATATTTTTTTGAAGACAAAGTCTCTTGTCTTTTTAAGTAGTAGTTGTTGGTAGGTTTCTGTTTGTCTCTTGCAGACAGGGCTTGAATGCTGCCTTAGTACTGCCCATAAGGGCATGCCTTGATATTCCTGCCTTGGGGTATTGCTTCTTTAATTGAGTCTTTCTTTCCCCCCACCAGAAGGTCTCACTATGCTAAGCAACAGTTTACCCTGAGCTTTGTGCCCAAGCCTAGTTTCAAGCCTTCTTGCTGGCCAGTGTCACCTAGTTAGTGAATGACAGCCCCACACAGAAGCCACTCCAGTGGAGGGCTTGCGGGAGAGACTACACAGGGCTTTCGGGGAAGCAATGGTTTTGAATGTATCCCAATGGAGACTAAAGTAGCAGCACCCTCCTGGGCCGGAATACAGACCATGGCAAGTCCTGAGAAGAGTCAGGATTGTTTTCTCATTTAACTAAAACGTTTATCTTTTAGGACTTGGCTGATGAGCTTGCCCTTGTTGATGTCATAGAAGATAAGCTAAAGGGAGAGATGATGGATCTTCAGCATGGCAGCCTTTTCCTTAAGACACCAAAAATTGTCTCCAGCAAAGGTTGGTTGAGGCTAGGTTCTACTGCTGTCAGGCTTAAGTTCCTCCTCAGGCCTAGAACCCTGTCTCTACACAGTTCTTTCATTCAAAACCAAAGGGCCTTGGCATACTTTTGTGCTGGTTTTCAATACCTTTGATAGCTAGCAGAGGATTTGAAGTGGGAACTTAATTTGCACAAATATGGAGATTCTCCGAATTAGGGTGTGAGTAAGCTCTGAGTCTCCATTGTTTGTTTCAAGTATGTACTGCTGGGATGGATTCTGGGACCTCGTACACACCAGGGGGCACAAAGCTTTAGCTGTAGAGTGACAATGCCAACCTTGCTGCCCAGTAGCAGTTGAGGGCGTGCCCCCAGGGCCTGCCCAGCAGATGTTCTTGGCTTGACCTTTTACACCTCACTGACACTAGCCAGGAACCCAGGGTTGAAAGTCTGTTGACTTCCCTCCTACCTGATTGACAAGTCCCTGGATCAGCTGCCCTGTGTCACAGGGGGAAAGGGGGATTAGAGAAGATGGCTGGGCTTTTGACAACAATGAAGTGGCTAATGAAAGCGAATGGGTAGAATGCTGGGTGTGGTGGTGCATGTACATAGTACATGTCTCAAGGGGCGAGGGGAGAGAATATTCTGTGTTAGGCTACAGATTGCCACTTAGGAGTTGTTGACAGTCCTTCCTGTTACAATGATAATTATGAGAAAGGCATTCTGCGAGAGACATCAGTTAAAACTACACACCCAAGGCAAGTTCTGAATGGCACAGGGCTCCGTCATCTGTGTATAAGAGGCCAGAATAAAACTCTACACTGGAGGTTTATGCAAGAAGCTTTGCTGGGTAGGACACATTCCCTGAGGGGACCTTCATTTCTGGTCTTTTTCTCTAGATTATAGTGTGACTGCAAACTCCAAGCTGGTCATTATCACCGCGGGGGCCCGTCAGCAAGAGGGAGAGAGCCGGCTCAATTTGGTCCAGCGAAACGTGAACATCTTCAAGTTCATCATTCCAAATGTTGTGAAATACAGTCCACAGTGCAAACTGCTCATCGTCTCAAACCCAGGTGGGGCTTCTCAACCGCGGACCGCCTGCGTTCGCCCTGATGCTGCACTGTGTGTACACATGCTCCTTAGTGTTTTGGGGATTGTGTTTTTATAAAACAGTTCAAGCATAAGTGCCTTGAAATGCAGTTGCAAAGTTTGGAATTGTCACTCATGATCTTGAAGAAGTGAGTAACTGAGTAATTAATTGTGTTGATACAATATATTTAAAACAATAATACTTTGAATGATTGGACATGAATTATGTAGCAAAGAGGTTAAACTACTGATCTATGCTCAGCATGGTCAGAACCATGTGTTTGGCGTTACATGTCATGTAAATGTCTTGTTTTGTGTTTTGCAGTGGATATCTTGACCTACGTGGCTTGGAAGATCAGCGGCTTCCCCAAAAACAGAGTTATTGGAAGTGGTTGCAATCTGGATTCGGCTCGGTTCCGTTACCTGATGGGAGAAAGGCTGGGAGTTCATCCACTGAGCTGTCACGGGTGGGTCCTGGGAGAGCATGGCGACTCCAGTGGTAAGTCTTTAATACCGGCTTCTTTTCTCTTCCTTAGAACAAAAACCTAGCATGAAAAAATTATGTTTCTCTTTTTAAGATTTATTTTTTATATGTGAGTACACTAGCTATCTTCAGATGCCCAGAAGAGGGCGTCAGATCCCATTGCAGATGGTTGTGAGCCACCATGTGGTTGCTGGGATTTGAACTCAGGACCTCTGGAAGAGCAGCAGGTGCTCTTAACCACTGAGCCATCTCTCCTGCCCTCGGGCATTTCTTCTCTGAAGTCCAGCCTTTGTCTTCCGGGTATCGGTTTCATACCTGTTGACTCTTGTTGATTACATGTCTGCTGTAGGACACGGGAGCCTGTGTGCTAGGCACACAGTCCACCGAGCCTTGCCCTCAGGCCCGGGACATGTTGACCATGGTTCTTAGCACAACTTTAATCACTTCATTCAGCAGTGTACATTTGATTTGAAATGCCTGCCCCTGCACACTTAGCCAGATCAGATGTGGGGTGAAACACCGTTAGGGAGCAGTTGAGGGTTGCATTTATACAGTGTTCTTAGAGGTCCTGTGGCAAGGAAATGCCCTTTCACTGTGAACACTGACAGACAGTACATAGCCACTGAAATCTACAGGTTTCAGTGCAGTGCATGAGGAGAGTAGGTTAGAATGTACAGTTGGTATTAATGTACTGGGGTTTGCTAATCCTGACCATTTTTGAGAAGTGGGGGAACCTTCCTCTGCAGATGAGGAAACAAAGGCGGGACACAGTTACTCTTCTGTGCTGTTGGGTGGAGACAATGTAAGCTGCCCATTTCTTCCAGTGCCTGTGTGGAGTGGTGTGAACGTCGCCGGCGTCTCCCTGAAGTCTCTGAACCCGCAGCTGGGCACGGATGCAGACAAGGAGCAGTGGAAGGATGTGCACAAGCAGGTGGTTGACAGGTGAGGCTTCTTGCCGGACAGCATGGGGACTGAAGATGTATTCACTTTACGTCCCATCATGTCACTTCAGGACTAGGCACATCCTCTTCCACAGGGTCCAGGCAAAGCCGTCCATTTAGGGGAATGGGGTCCTGAGGCAGGCAGACCACAGGCTCGGGGACACCCCCTACTCCAGTTGGTGGGGGAGCCTCATGAAGACCAAGCTGCTCATTTGCTGAGTCTGTGCAGGGCCCTGGGTCCAGCCTGTGCTCCCTGTTTGGTTGGTGATTCAGTATCTGGGAGCCCCAGAGAGTCCAGGTGGTTGACCCTGTTGGTGTTCCGGCTCTCTGCGTCCCTCAATTCCTCTCACAAATATTCATAAGTCCCCAAGCGCCATCTAATGGTGGGGTGTGTGTGTGTGTGTGTGCATCTCCAAAAGATTTCAACAGTTTTCATTTGAGTGCTTTTGCTTACATTTTTTTTCTTTTTTAATATTTTATGTGAGTACATTGTCTTAGGGAGGGGCAGTAGGTGGCCTTGTTGGAGAAGTGTCATTGGAGGTCAACATTGGGGTTTTAATACCCAATTGGTTCTTCCAGTGCCTTCAGAACCTGCCTTAATGGACAAAACCTGGGCTGGGAACTGGTCCCAATGAAATGGTTTCCTTTAAGATTTATTTTTTGTACGTGAGTACACTGTTGCTGTCTTCATGCACATCAGAAGAGGGCATCAGATCCCATTACATGACAGTGAGCCACCATGTGGTTGCTGGGAATTGAACTCAGGACCTAACCACTGAGCCATCTCTCCAGCCCTACGGTTCTCTTTCTAAAACTTTGTTCCTCTTCACGCTGTAAACAAGAGGCTAAGGCGGAAGCAGCGCCACATGCAGGCGGGGTTCGCTGACGCTGGCCCCTGGAGTCTCCTGTTTGTAATGAGCTCACACCTTGGAAAAGTCCTTTACGACTGAAGACAGATGCAGTATCCGTGTAAATCAGGAGAGGGCAAAGGATTCCCTAGGACGGAAGCTATAGACACTTGTGAGTCATCTTAAGGGTCCTTTGAAGAGCTGCCTGTGCCCTTTGCTTCAGGGCCACCTCTGCAGCCCCAGAAATAAGCGAAGTGTAGCCAAGGTCTCTGTCGGGCAGATGCAGTTTAAGTCTGGTTCCGACTCATTTTGCTTTTGTGTTTTGAGATAAGGGTTTCTCTGTGTAGCCCTGGCTATCCTAAAACTCACTCTGTAGACCAACCAGGCTGGTGTAGAACTCAGATCCACCTGCCTCTGCCTCCAGAGTGCTGCGATTAGAGGTGTGAGTCCCCACCGCCCAGCTTTGATTCTTAAGTACTCTAGATTTTTAAGTAAATATTAGAAATGCTCTCAGTGGACTTGGTGTTTCCCGCTTGACTCAGTCGTGTGGTGTGGAAGCATCATGGATGTGGTACTGGCGGCTTCCTGTTGCTGTGATGAAAGAAACATCAGGACCAAAACCACTGATGGCAGGCTTCGCTTTGGGCTCCTGGTTCCCGAGGGTTAGAGACCACAGTGGTGGGGTAGGGGTGTGAGCAGGTAGCCGGCCTCATTCACAGACAGGAAGCGGAGAGCTAACTCCGCTTTTTTTTTTTTTTTTTTGAAACCAAAAGCCCACTCCAGAGTGACACCTTTACCCCAGCCAGACCGTACCTCCTAATCACCCTCAAACAGCCTATTAATGGGGATTGGGGGGACATCTCACTCATTGAAGTCACCAGAGATGATTTTTGAGGTGCATGGAATGGAACAACACGGTCTCCATTTTCAGCCACCACTCCCAGTCTTACACTCTGAACCATTCCGTCAGCCCCTCCCTGTTTCATTTCTAAGAAATGCCAGTTTAGTTGTTGATATAGGGGTTCAGTTGCCTTGACGATGTAATGCCCCCTCTATCAACGTACAAGATTTAGTTCCCTGGGGCTCAGACCTTTTGTCTTGAATGTGTGACCTTGTAAAGAGTGTTCAGTAAAACCTCTGTTTTCCTTGTCTCTCCCTTCGCTCAACCCTTCACCATCCTTCCTATCCCACAGTGCATACGAAGTGATCAAGCTGAAAGGTTACACATCCTGGGCCATTGGCCTCTCCGTGGCAGACTTGGCCGAGAGCATAATGAAGAACCTTAGGCGGGTGCATCCCATTTCCACCATGATTAAGGTATGATTAAAATCTGTGGAGATCTGTTTTGTATCTGAGACCCTGGAGACCCTACTCCCACTTACACAGTCTAACAAGTAGGGATGTTAGAGTTTTGGGTTTGTTTCCTGATTCGGTTTGCTCTGGTATTTTTGAGGCAAGGGTCTTACATAGTGCCTGCTGGCCTGGCCTTGAACTTGTTAGGTGATTGAGGATAACTGAACTCCTTCATGCTGAAGCTCTCGTCTGCTGGGACTTCAGGCTTTTTGCTTCCTTTCTATTTTTCTGTTCATTATCGGCACTGGACATCTCTGCAATAGAATAGCATTGACACTCAACTTGTTTTATAAAGGCTTTTCTAAGCCAGGCAGTGGTAAAACAGTCTCTGAATCCCAGAACTCTGGGAGGCAGAGGCAGGCAGATCTAAAGAATATTAGGAGGTGTAGATGAAATGTAATCTCTGTCATTCTGTTGCCCAGGGTCTCTATGGAATCAAGGAGGATGTCTTCCTCAGCGTCCCATGTATCCTGGGACAAAATGGAATCTCAGATGTTGTGAAGGTGACACTGACTCCTGACGAGGAGGCCCGCCTGAAGAAGAGTGCAGATACCCTCTGGGGAATCCAGAAGGAGCTGCAGTTCTAAAGTCTTCCCAGTGTCCTAGCACTTCACTGTCCAGGCTGCAGCAGGGTTTCTATGGAGACCACGCACTTCTCATCTGAGCTGTGGTTAGTCCAGTTGTGTTGAGGTGGTCTGGGGGAAATCTCAGTTCCACAGCTCTACCCTGCTAAGTGGTACTTGTGTAGTGGTAACCTGGTTAGTGTGACAATCCCACTGTCTCCAAGACACACTGCCAACTGCATGCAGGCTTTGATTACCCTGTGAGCCTGCTGCATTGCTGTGCTACGCACCCTCACCAAACATGCCTAGGCCATGAGTTCCCAGTTAGTTATAAGCTGGCTCCAGTGTGTAAGTCCATCGTGCATATCTTGTGCATAAATGTTCTACAGGATATTTTCTGTATTATATGTGTCTGTAGTGTACATTGCAATATTATGTGAAATGTAAGATCTGCATATGGATGATGGAACCAACCACTCAAGTGTCATGCCAAGGAAAACACCAAATAAACCTTGAACAGTGAGTGATTGATGGCTTGGCTCTTTTATTAAGATGAGGTGGGGCAGCTGGTCAAGATGGTGAAGGCATTTGATCTCGGGATCAGAGGCAGATGGAGCTCTTGCATTTCAGCCAGCCTAGTTTACTTCCTTCCAGGCCAACTGGAGCTACATAGGAAGACCTCATCTCAGGGTTAGAAAAGAAAGCTAAAGGGGTTGGGTGTGGGGGCGGAGGGGTTGGAAATGTCCTAGCAGTTTAGAGCACTGACTCTTCTCCCAGAGGTCCTGAGTTCAATTCCCAGAAACCACATGGTGGTTCACTTACTATTCATCTGTAATGGGATCAGATGCCCTCTTCTGGTGTGTCTGAAGACAGTGACAGTGTACTCACATACATAAATATTTTTTTTTAAAGATTTATTTATTTATTTATATGAGTACACTGTAGCTGTTTTTAGACACCAGAAGAGGGCATCAGATCCCATTACAGATGGTTGTGAGCCACCATGTGGTTGCTGGGATTTAAACTCAGGACCTCTGGAAGAGCAGCAGGTGCTCTTAACCACTGAGCCATCTCTCCAGCCCCACATACATAAATCTTAAAGACATTTAATTGGGACCAGCTTAGGTTTTGTCCGTTAAGGCAGAAAGCATGCAGGCTCTGAAGGTAGCTAGAAGAACCAACCAATTGGGTATTAAAACCCCAAAGTTGACCTCCAATGACACTTCAACAAGGCCACCTACTGCCACTCCCTAAGCACTCAAGTACAAATCTGGGGGCCATCTTTATTCAAACCACCGTCACCGTGAGAGACCATGTCTCAGAATGTTAAACTGGATACTATTTAGGAAGACAGCTCTGAGTAAACTTTCTGCACATTCATGTAAGCTATACATAGAGGTAAAGCTGTAAAGCAGTAAGGACACTCCAGTTCTTGGGAAATAAGCTCTGAGACAAGTGACCAAGGGTACTGTGGTTTTTTTGGGGGGGTGTTAATGTGTAGGGTGTTTATCTGTATGTAGGTCCATCCCCTGGAACTGTAGTTAGGATGGTTGTGGGTGTTGGGGATTGAACTCAGGACCTCTGGGAGAAGAGTCAGTGCTCTAAACTGCTGGGAGCAGCAGGTGACCATGATTAGGAGCTGACTGAATATTGAATGAGCAGCTATTAGGTATGAATTTACACTAGTTGTGTAACTAGATATTTTTTTGGTTAGTCCATTTCCATTATCCATGGTATTTGTCTTAAGTACAAGGGATTCAGAGAATCTTAACTATGATGTCCCACACTCACGTAGGCATTTTATAAATCAATGTGAAAACTTACCAGTTGACCATCAGCTGCAAAACTCCATTGCGAAGAGGGTAGATGCACGGTGCTGAAGACTTCTAAACAGGGCCCGGTGAGAAGGCTCAGCTTGTAAAGGTGTTTGCAACCAAATGACCTGAGTCCAATCCCCAGAGCCCACATAGTTAAAAGAGAACTGGTTTCTCCAGGTTGTCCAAACACAATTGCCAAACTCAGAGCCCTAGCTCACTCTATTTCTTTAGTTGTCCTGGGGTTCTTTGTAACCAACCCTTCCCTAGGCCTCCTGGATACTTTTAGGTCAACTTGACACAAGCTAGTCAACTGTGAGAGGAACTCAAGAAACCACCCGGATATTGGCCTGGAGGCAAGTCTACAGTTCATTTCCTTTATGTGTAATTGATGCGGGAGGGTCAGCTCCCTGTGGGTGGTGTCACCCCTGGGCAGGTAATTCTGGAATGTTTTAAGAAACCAGGTTAGCAAGCTATAGGGAGCAAAGGCCCAAGGCCTTTTCTTCAGTTCTTGCCTCCAGGCTTCTGCTTTAAGTTCCTATGGCAATTTACTGGATGAAGAACTAGGAAATGGATGTGTAAGCCAATACAGCTTCCACCCCAAACTGCTTTTGGTCAAAGTGTGTATCACAGCAAAAGAAAGCTAAGATACCTGCCCTAGAAGTTGTACTGCTGGTTTGTGCTACAAACCAGGATTATGGGGGAAAGACCCTGAAATAATTAATTAGATAACAAAACAAAACAAAAACAACAGAAGGAACAAAAAGGAAAAAGACCTCTTGGCCCATACCGGTATGATGTAGTTGTGGTTTGGCTTTATAAACCCTACCTTTCCCAACTTGTGGGCTAAGAGTAGTTCTCTGTGGCAGGAGCCTGCTCTCAGTTGCTGGCTTGAATTAGAACAAGGACTCTTATTTGCCCTTGTACTTAATGGTGGTCTATAACTTTGTTGTGTGGACCAGAACATGTCGACACTGAGTTGCAGGCTAGTTTTGAGAGAGTACTCTTTCAGAGGACCCAGGTTTAATTCCCACCCCATGTACTGGTATGGAAGTTTGTGCCCATATATCTGTAAGTATACACACAGACACAAACACTCCTGTAATTTTAGGTCCAGGGGATCTGTCTTAGTTAGGGTTTTACTGCTGTGAACAGATACCATGACCAAGCAACTCTTATAAGGACAACATTTAATTGGGGCTGGCTTACAGGTTCAGAGGCTCAGTTCATTATCAAGGCAGGAGCATGGCAGTGTCCAGACAGCCATGGTGCAGGAGGAGCTGAGAGTTCTACATCTTCATCTGAAGGAAGCCAGGAACAGATCTAGCACCCTCAGGCAGCTAGGAGGCAGGTCCCTAAGCCCACCCCACAGTGACACATTTCCTCCAACAAGGCCATACCTTCTAATAGTGCTATTCCCTGGGTCAAGCATATGCAAACTATCACAGGATCCAACACTCTCTTTTGGAGTCCCACACACAGAACAAACACAGGTTCTCTGCAAAAGCAACAAGTCCTCCTTTGAGCCAACTCTCCATTCCCCAAAGGGATCTTTATTACCTGTCTCTTCCATAAAATGTCACATTGGTCCACTATATTGATGACATTATACTGATTGGATCAAGTGATCGGAGGTAGCAACCATTAAAATATATGGGAAACAGGGGGCTGGAGAGATGGCTCAGTGATTAAGAGCACTGACTGCTCTTCCAGAGGTCCTGAGCAGCAACCACATGGTGGCTCACAACCATCTGTAATGAGATCCAATGCCCTCTTCTGGTGTGCCTGAGGACAGCTACAGTGTACTCATATACATAAACAATTCTTTAAAAACAAAATAGGAAATAAATCCAATCCAAATCCAAGGGCCTTCTACCTCAGTAAAATCTCTAGGAGTCGGGGTGTGGAGCATACAGAGATACTGCTCCCACGGTGAAGGGTAAGTTACTGCACCTGGCCCCCTCCCACCAAGAGAGAAGTGCAACCTTCAGGGGGCCTCTTTGGATTCTGGAAGCAGCACATTCCTCATGTGTGTGTTACTCTGGCCCCTATACCACGTGACTCAGAAAGCTGCTAGCTTTGTGTGGGCCCTGGAACAAGAAAACTCACAGGTCCAGGCCGCCGTACAAGCTGTTCTACCTTTAGAAACATTTGATCCAGCAGACCCCAGGGTATGTGGGGTGTAGCGGGTGATAGAGATGTTGTTGGGAGCCTTTGGCAGGCTACAGGAGGTAGATCACAGTGGAGACCTTTGGGATTTTGGAGCAAGGCTCTCCCATCATCTGCAGACTACTGTTTTCCTTTAAGAAAGAGTGTCAGGCCTGTTACTAAGCATTCCTGGAAACTGAAGTTTAGCAATAGGCCACTAAGTTACCATGACCGCCTGTCATGAACTGGATATTATCTGACCCACCAAGTCAGATTGTAGCAGGGATGGGATGGGGTTGTGCCTGGGCTCGACAACATAGATTTCTACTCACTATGGCTAACGTAGCTACTGCCGAGTGCCAGATCTGTCAGCAGCAGAGGCCAACACTGAGTCCCCTCGTATAGCACCATTCTCTGGAGTCACCGTGCACCAAGCTGCAGATTGACTGCACCACACAACCCCATTCTTCATGGAAAGGACACTTTGTCCTTCTGGAGGAGGTTACCTTAGTCATGGATTTGCCTTTCCTGCACATAATGCTTCTGCCAAAACCATGACGGACTTAGAGAATGCCATGTCCAGGGTCACTGCTTCAGATCAAGACACCCACTTCTCAGGCAGAGAAGTGCAACAGGGGGCCCACCACGCTCATGGGCCCCACTAGTCTAGCATGTTCCTAAAGCACACATCCTGTTTTGAGTGCACTGGCTCTTTGAAGACACCGACACAGTGCTGGCTAGGTGGCAGCTGCCTGGAGGGCTGGGGAGGGTTCTCCAGAAGGGAGTATGTTTTTTTGTTTTTGTTTTTTTTTTTTTGAGTTGGGGACCAAACCCAGGGCCTTGCGCTTGCTAGGCAAGCAGCGCTCTACCACTGAGCTAAATCCCCAACGTATGTTTGAATCAATATCCATACATGGCAGTTTGTCCCATAGCTGGGACCCACAGATCCAGGAATTAAGGGATGGAAAAGGAGTGAATCCACTCTCCATCACCCCTAGTGACTCAGCAGGAAACTCTCTGCTCCTTATTCCTGAGACCTGAGTGCTGAAGGCCCAAAAGCTTTGGTTTCAGAGTAGGGATTGCTCCCGCCGTGGCAGAGCATAAAAATTATTTTGTTACTTCATAACTAAGTTTGCGACTGTTAAGAGTTGTAGTGTAAATAATCTAATATGCGATGCCCCCCGCCCGGGGTAGCCACCCACAGGTTAAGAACCACTGCTTTAGAGAACCCTAACACAGTGAGTGTGTGTGTGTGTGTGTGTGTGTGTGTGTGTGCGCGCGCGTGCGCGCGGGTGCATACATGCACATGTGGACATGGAGGCCAGAGGAAATCAGGTATTGTTCCACCCCTAAGATGTCATCCACCTAGATTTTTGGGACAAAGACACTCATTAATTAACGCTAAGATGGCTGTCTAGGGAGCCACAGGGAGGCTCTGTCTCGGCCACAGCCATAGATTACTAAGTAGCCACTTTCAGCTATTACCTTTGTTCTGGGGATCCAACTCAAGCCCTCATGCTTGCATCGCGAGCTCTTTACTGAAGAAGTCATCTCTCGAAACGAGTAGTTATGTAAATGTCTACAAACAGCTAGGTGGTGGCGGCAGGCGGATCTCTTTTTTGAGTTCGAGACCAACCTGAGCTACAGAATGAGTTCCAGGGCGGCCAAGTCGACATAGAGAAACCCTGTGTCGAAAGCAAAACAAAACAAAAGCAAGCAAACAGACAGACAGATCTCCCCGCGCCCCCAACTCTCAGTGCCTACAAACAGATGTAAGGTATGCTCCTCAAACTCTGCATTTCCTCACAGGGGAAAAGCAGCCCAGTTAATGTTCGGGCCTTTAAAGGGGCGCTTGCCTAACTCACTGCCATTTGCGTGGTCTCAGTGCCTACACATCTTCCAGTAGAGGCCTTGGAAACCTTCTAGAGTCCGTCTCCTAAAACATGAGGTAAAGTCCTGAAGGTGCACGCATCAGGGTACCTGACTGGGTAGGGGCCCGGGCTTGCGTGCTGAAGTAGGCTTTGTGACGTTCCTTGTCTGTTACAACTGTTGGCTCCTGGGCCTAACGGTCATCCTTGTTTCTTAACTGCTGCGGGGTGTGTTTTCGACATCCTTTGAGGAAGTGGGCAGTGCCTTCATCCACCTGTGAAGGAAAGCTTTTGTAGGCCCATGGGCAGGGAGGGAGGAGCCTAAAGGGAGGGAGGGGCCTGTGGCCACAAGTCATCCTTTGCCTCCTTGGGGCTTCACTTCACTCCCATACTCTAGCTAGGGAACAGTTTCGCTTCCCTGGTTCCCTGGCTCCTGTGCTCTGGGAACTGGAGAAGTAACTCCTAGACAGGTATGGTGGCACAGACCTGTAATTCCAGCACTCTTGAGTGGCTGAGGCAGGAGGCAGGAGGCTAGTCCTAGATACAGCATGAAACCCTTCCTTAACTCTGTTCTCTACCAAAAAAGTTGTTTAATGTCTTGACTATGGGGTGGGTATTCACTGATGTTTTCTTCTACTCTGCAGGCTCAACATGTCCACTGTCAAGGAGCAGCTAATTCAGAACCTAGCTCCAGATGAAAAACAATCCCGGTGTAAGATCACTGTGGTCGGAGTTGGAAATGTGGGCATGGCGTGTGCCATTAGTATTTTACTGAAGGTAAGCAATAAAGCCTTCTGGCAAGAAATAACCATCAGTGGAAATGTGTAAAACCTGTGGTGTTGACAAATTTAAGTGTTGGCTACGTGTGGTTGTTGGCACGGGTCTGGTGGTCGGCACGGGTCTGTCATCTTAGTACTTGGTAGGTGGAGGCCAAGAGGGTCTGGAGTTCAAGATCATCTGCAACTACAGATCAAATTTGAGGCCAGGCAGGGCTATGTGAAATTCTTGACCAGAGTTCAGAAAGGAGAGGAGGAGAGGAGGGAAAGGTGTGGGAGGGGAGGAGAGGGAGAAAAGAAATGGTAAAAAGGGGAGAGAAAGGAGAGCAGGGAGAGACAGAGAGACAGAGGAGACAGAGGTAGACAGAGACAGACAGAGACATACAGATAGAACCAGAGACAGAGAGAGAGACAGGAGACAGAGACAGGCAGAAACAGACTGATACAGGCAGAGAGACAGAGAGATAGAGGCAGAGACAGATAGAAACAGACAGGCAGAGAGAGGCAGAGAGATAGGTCCAGAGACAGATATATAGAGATAGAGACAGGCAGGCATTTCGGGCTTACAATGTGACCCCAGCTGAGCAGCTTGCCTGAGTCCTGGGATTCCAACCCTGGCCAACTGAGCGCAGACACTCACTTAGATCCTGATTGGAAACTTGCAGAGGGAGGTAGGAAGCAGAGCCAGCTCAATTTCAGAGCCCAAAAGCTGAGGAGCTGGAAACACCACATGCCTCAAAGGTGGAGGTGAAGAGGAGGTAGGGGGACGGGGAAGGGGAGAGGAGGGGAGGAGGGGGACGAGGAGGAGGAGATTAAAAATCTATCTAGGGCTGGAGAGATGGCTCAGTGGTTAAGAGCGCTGACTGCTCTCCCAGAGGTCCTGAGTTCAGTTCCCAGCAACCACATGGTGGCTCACAACCATCTGTAATGGGATCTGATGCCCTCTTCTGGTGTGTCTGAAGACAGTGACAGTGTGCTCACATAAAATAAATAAACTTAAAAAATTGTCTTAAAAAATAAAATTAAAAAAATTTAAAAAAAATTATCTGAGGAGACAGAAAACTTCAGGTTCTATTCTGCATCTTAAATGGGTCCTACTTCCCAACCCAACCCCACCTGTTGCAGGAGATGGTCTCTCTTAGCACTTGTGGAACACTTGTGCTCTTTCAGGAGACCTGGGTCTGCTTGTCACACTCAATCAGCAGCTCAGAAACACCTGCACTGCGCTTCCAGGGTGTCAGATGCTCTTCTGACCTCTGTAAGCACTGCATGCATGCGGTGGTACAAACCTTTAATCCCAGCACTCTGGAGGGAGAGGCAGGCAGATCCCCTGAGTTCTAAGCCAGCCTGGGTTACGAAGGATGTTCCAGAAGAGCCAGGGCTACACAGAGAAACCTTGTCTTGTAAATCAAAACAAAGACCTATTCTAGCTAGCATCTGAGAAGTAGAAACAGGATTGCTAGTTTGAAGCCAGCTAGAACTACACAAGCCCCTGTCTGAAACCCTTAGTAAGGAAAAGTATGGTGAGTGACATCTGTGTATCCAGAGCTGTTTTTAAACACACACATGAGCATGCACGCACGCGCGCGCGCGCACACACACACACACACACACACACACACACACACACACACACACACACACTCCTTGGGTGAATTTAGCAGTGGGAGAAACACAGCTTGCTCTTGTGCTCCATATAGGACAAAGTGGTCACCAGGACTTTCCCAAGACCGCTTGCTGTTTCCTGCACTGTGGCCATTCTGGCCTTCTCAGGAGAAATGATCTGGGATGCTCAGCCATGACAGGCTTGAGGCTGAGGATGAAATTGTCTAATTTGAGGCTGGAGAGATGACTCAGGTTAAGAGCACTGACTGCTCTTCCAGAGGTCCTGAGTTCAATTCCCAGCCAACCACATGGTGGCTCACAACCATCTCTAATCAGATCCTGTGCCCTCTTCTGGCCTGCAGGCAGAAAGCTGTATGATGTATACATAATAAATAAAAAAGAAAAAAAGAAATTGTCTAATTAAAAAATTTTTTTAAAGATTTATTATATAAAAGTATACTGTAGCTGTCTTCAGATACACCAGAAGAGGGCATCAGATCCCATTACAGATGGTTGTGATCCACCATGTTGGGATTTGAACTCAGGACCTCTGGAAAAGCAGTCAGCGCTCTTAACTGCTGAGCCATCTCTCCAGCCCTACGTTTTTTTTTTTTTTAAGTGCTTAAAATACAGCATTTTTTTCTTTTCTTTTTTTTCCTTTTTTTCAGAGCTGGGGACCGAACCCAGGGCCTTGCGCTTGCTAGGCAAGCGCTCTACCACTGAGCTAAGTCCCCAACCCCCAGCATTTTTTTTTAACTTGAAAAAAAAGCAAGCAATCTTTTCAGGCACCATGATAAATGGCTGAGACAGGAGAATTACAAGTTTGAGACCAGTCACACTATTTAGCGAGACCCCATTTTAACACAGTGACCAAGCAAAACGGCTAATCTACCTGGGCTGGAGGGTACTTGGCTACCAATCGAAAAGCCCTGGGTTTGATCAGTAAAACGGAATCCACCTGGTTCCGTGATCCCAGCACTCAGAAGGTAGAGATAGGAGGACCAGGAGGTCATCACCCTCAGCTACGTAGCAAGCTGAGGTCACCCTAGTAAGCAGAGCAAAACCACACATGTATGTAACAAACTCCTAAAGATTTGCTCTTACTTGAAATGCAGCTTTTGCAGTTTGTATGTTGATAGGTTCAGGTAACATTAGACATAATCTGAGAGGCAGGAGGAGAGCCTAGGTCACCCCTCCACTACAGCCACTGGTTCCAGCAACTGCTACTCCACCTGTGCCCATTTTATAGGTCACTTCAAGCCTCCAGCTTCTTTAGGGACTCCTGGTTTTGGCTTCATCTCTCCCTTCTTTCCCCTCCTGTGTTCTTCTAGCCTATAGAGGTGGTTGGTTCAGACATATCTGCAATATTCTCTTTGTATCCTTCCACCCTCTCAAGCTGTTTCTTAAATTCTCAGTTGGAAAGCTTAAAGTGATTTCTGATTTGCTGACCAGACCCAGGTAGACACAGAGATGTAAACGTGAATTTGTAGGCACAGTCTATCCCTGTGTGAAGTTTCTTTTCTTCTTCCCATTCCTGTACAACACAGTTTAGTCACTGTTAGAATACACTTGTCCCTTTGTGTACGCAGATTCTACACCTGTATATTTAACCAACTATGAGTTGGGAATTTAAAACCTGTGCATTCTGAACATACAAAGACTTATTGTCATTCTGTAAACAATGCAGTATACTAGGTCCTGGAGAGATGTGGGTCAGCAGTTAAGAGCATTAGCTACACTCTTAGAGAACCCAGGTCCAATTCCCAGCCCACACACTCCAGTCCCAGGGGATTTGCTGTCCTTTTCTGGCCTCAGTGGGCACCAGGCAAGGGTGCATTGACTTAAATGCAGACAGAGCACCCACACACATAAAACAACTGTAAAGGTAAAAGCAATGCAGTGTATCAACTGTTTACATAACATTTCTGTTTTACTATGATTTCCTTGAAAGTGTACAAGATGTGGGTGGTTATGTGCAAATGATCTACCATGTCATCTAAGAGCCTTGGAGGTTCTAGAACCCATCCCCTCAGGTACAGAAGGACATCTCTGTGTCAGTTTCCAGAAGAGACACACGGTACCTGCTCTGGAGAGAAGTAATGAATAAAAATAGGGATTTATTCTTCACACTGAGTTATTAGGATGTCGTCACTGGAATCCAAGAGAATGCATTTCTCTTTAGTTTATTTGCATTGCTATTTTGTCTGCATGTATATTTGTGTGAGGGTGTCCGATTCCAGAAGCTCCAGACAGCTGTGAACTGCAGTGTGGTTGCTAGGAATTGAACCCAGGACCTCTAGAAGAGCAGTCAGTGCTCTTAACCACTAAGCCATCTCTCCAGCCCCGAGAATGAATTTTTTCATTTTTTTTTCAAGACAGGATCTCATCATAATGTCTGTGGTTGTCTTGGAACTGGCTGGCCTTAAACTCAGAGATCTGCCTCCCTAGTGCTAGGAGTAAAAGCATACCTGACTGAGGATGCATTTTTAATAGTCTTACAATCTGTGGTTATGACAAAAATTCTAGTGGAATTAGAATAAAGGCAGGTATGCTGCTAATTAATCTGTAATCCTAGCACCTGGGAGGCTGTGGTAGGGAATCGTGAATTTGAGATGCACCTGGGTGGCAGAGGGATGTGGTGGTGGTGACTGCAGAGCCAGGCTATCTCTGAGTTCTAGGCCAGTCTTGTCTACAGAGTGAGTTCCAGGACAGCCAGCGCTTCACAGAGAAACCCTGTCTTGCAAAACAAACAAAACAAAACCCAACAAGATACAAAATGTATTCTCTTTCAGTGTTTGGGATCAGACTCAAAGCCTCACACAAAGGGCAGGCCCTTTGCCAGCCAAGCTCCACCCTCAGCCCCCAAACCCTTCTTATTCTCAGAGTTTGGAACATGGTACTCATAACTGTTATGTGTTTCAGGGTCTGGCTGATGAACTTGCCCTTGTTGATGCTGATGAGAACAAACTGAAGGGAGAGGCACTGGATCTTCTGCATGGCAGCCTTTTCCTCAGCACTCCAAAAATCGTCTTTGGAAAAGGTGAACTTTAGTTTTTATGACATGACTTCCAGAGCTTTGTGAAAAGGATTGCTTTCATCATGAGTAACTATTTGGACACTTTGTAATCTCAACACTTGGGTGGGAGAAGTGGGAGAAAGATAAGGGGTTTAGGCCAGCCTCAGCTACATTCTGAGTTTGAGGCCATCCAGGGTTACATAAGACCTGTCTCAAAATACAGAATAGGCAATCATTTTTACCAAATTGACTTTAATCCGTATATAATTTAAAACATCACTGTCATTAGGACATATAATTTAGATACTCATTCTGTTCAACTTATTTTGAGATAGAATCTTACTACTATGAGGTCCGAATTGAACCTCTTCCAGGACCTCTTGAATGAGACTCACAGAGGCAGTGATCAATGAAAAAGCAAGAGGAATTTAATCATTCCAACATGTTGGGGCAGTCCCACTTCAAGGGGGAGATGACCCTGAGCAGGCTCTTAACAGGGAGTTATATACCTTGTAAACAACTGGGGCAAAATTCAAACAATTGGAGCAGAATTTGAACAACGGTAACTATTGGTGGGGTGAAGCAACCTTCAGATTGATTTGTGGTCAGTGTACTGTCTGGGACTTCCCAAGGGGGTCAGTTGGGAGTCGCAGGTAGCTTTGTGTGATAGTTTGGCTTGCAGCTGTTCCAGGAACTAAACCAGCTTTTTTTTCTTCCTAGAAGGGAGGGGCCCTGTGCTTGGAGGTCTGTGGTGGAATTTCCCACTGGCCTTATATTGACCCCAACTCTGACTCTTTCACTATGGCTATGGCTGGCCTGGAGCTCACAAATGTGCCAGCTTCTGCCTCCCCACTGCTGGGATTAAAGGTGTATGCCATCAAACCCAGAGTAAAGGCTTAATAATCATTTTTCCTTTGAAATAGTCTCTCTGGGTAGCCCTGGCTGTCCTGGAACTTACTGTGTAGGTCAGGCTGACCTACACACAGACATACCGTCCTTCACCTCCCGAGTTCTGGGACTAAAGGCATGTGCTATCACACTTGGCAAGCCTTACTTACTTTTAATTTATTCATTTACTTACTTATTTTTAAAAAGAACATTAAATTACAATTAGGAGATATTTGGAAGACAGAACAATACAATCTTACTTCTCTTTTAGAGGACCTGTGTTTGCTTTCCACAACCCACATGGTGACTGTATGTAATTCCAGTATCAAGAGATCCAATGTCCTCTTTCCAGACTCTGAGGGCACTACACACATATGGTAAACAACGTACATGCATGGAAAAACACTTAAACACATAAAATAGTAAATGCATAAATTGATTAGCACTCAAGATAGTCACTTAATTTAAAAGTGTCCTTAAGAGGTACTATAAGCATTTCATATTGTCCCAAAACATGTAAATGTTACCAATTTGCTGATTTGTCTGCCCGCCTATCTGTCTGTCTGTCTGTCTGTCTGTCTATCTAATCTATATTATTATTATTACTACTACTACTACTACTACTACTACTATTTTTTTTGGTTCTTTTTTTCGGAGCTGGGGATCGAACCCAGGGCCTTGCGCTTCCTAGGCAAGCGCTCTACCACTGAGCTAAATCTCCAACCCCCCTACTATTTTTTGAGGGTCTTTCTACATAGTCTTGGGTATCCTGGAACTATGTAAACCAGGTTAGCCTCAAACTCTACAGAGAGCTGCCTGCCCCTGCCTCCCAAGTGCTGGTACTAAAGGTGTGCATCAGCAAACCCAGTCGATTTTTATTATTCCTAAAAATGATGTGTGTGATGCCAAGAAGTGCATGCTGACAGGAGCCTGATATAGCTGTCTCCTGAGTGACTCAGCCAGAGCATGACAAATACAGAGGCGGATGCTAGCAGCAAACCATTGAACTAAGAATGGGGTCCCCATTGGAGGAGTTTGAGAAAGGATTGAAGGAGCTGAAGGGGTTTGCAACCCCATAAGAACAACAATGCCAATCAACCAGAGCTCCCAGGGACTAAACCACTACCCTCAGAGTACACATGGACAGACCCATGGCTCCAGCTGCATATGTAGCAGAGGATGGCCTTGTTGGGCACCAATGGGAGGAGAAGCCCTTGGTTCTGCTAAGGCTGGACCCCCCAGTATAGGATAATGTCAGGGCAGGGAGGCAGGAAAGAGTGGGTGGATGGGTGGGGGAACACCCTCATAGAAAAAGGGGTTAGGGGGAATGGGATAGAGGGTTTATGGATGGGAAACTGGGAAAGGGAATAACATTTGAAAGGTAAGTTTTAAAAAAATCCAATAAAAATGTATGTGTATATGTGTCTACATGTAGTTATGTGCTCATAACTGCAGAGACCAAAGGCATGGAATCCCCTGGATCTGAAGTTAGGGAGCCAGCAGTTGTGGGTGCTGAGAACTGAACTTGGATTTATTTTGAAGAGCAGTAAGTGTTTTTTGCTTGTTTATTTGTTTTGTATATGTGTTTTTTCTTTTGGGGGGGGTGTTTATTTTCTGTACATGAGTTCTCTATCTGCATGCTAGAAGAGACATTAGATCTCACTAAAGATGGTTGTGAACCACCATGTAGTTGCTGGGAATGGAACTGAGGAGCTATGAGAGAGCAGCCAATCCAATGACACAATGTTTGTTTAGCATAATTAGACATTATTAGATACTTTTTCTTTAAGCACCTCTTAGGCACACCATTCATATTCTTATTTATGTTTGTGCCCATATGTGTGTATGTGTGTTTGTATATGTGTGTGTTTGTGTGTATAAGTGCTTTTAACTGCTGAATCATCTCTGTAGCCCTGGGTTCCTGTTTTTGTTATGGTGGTTTTGTTTGTTTTAAAAGTGTGGTAAATGTTTTTACCACAGAGCCTGACACTCTGAGTCCAATTTCAGGGACCCATATGTTAGAGTGAGCATATTGACTCTCCCAAGTTCTTCTCTAACTTCCACATGAATTCCATGGCAGCATGGCACCCCCCATATATACACACAAACAGATATACACACATACACAAACACAAACACATATGGGCACACACAAAAGAATATGAATGGTATGTCTTAAGAGGTGCTTAGAGGAATTGCTAATCAAAAAATAATGTTTAATTATGTTAAACATTGTGTCATTCGGTTGGATATAGTAAAATAATTTCCAGACTGATAATTACCCTTAGTAAGTATAAGTAGTTTATTTTCTTGTGTGAATTAAGACCTAATTTATTAGTAATATCAAATAAATTATGGTTCTTTATAATAATTAGAAATTATTATTAGTAAATCTTGCCATTAGATTCCTAAAACAGTCATGGAAATTATCAGCAGTAAGCCTCTAATTCGTTTGGGTGTTCCGAAAAGCCAGAGTGTTGGGGTCTGCCATGGGTTCACTTTCCAGCAACACCAAAATGCAAAACACCAGAAGCCGGAGAGCTATTGAGTTTCTTGCCCCGGATCTTTCTGACTAGAAATGTGGGTTGAAGGGCAGAGCATGAAAGGCAGCCATGTGAAAGCTGGCAAGTGGCAACAAGCCTTGTTTGACTTCTGTAAGATGCTACTGCGTGTGGAGTCTGTTTGCAAATCCAGGATATGGAGGTGAATACTTCAAACCCAGCAGCATGGGGCAGACGCTTATAGAGCCAAGGTGCAAAGGGTGGCAGGTCCTAATGGAAACACTGTTTCTTTCTTAGATTACAGTGTATCTGCCAACTCCAAACTGGTTATTATCACTGCTGGTGCAAGAATGGTGAGTGGAGAATCTCGTCTTGCCCTGCTCCAACGTAATGTCACTATCATGAAAGCCATCGTTCCCGGCGTAATCCAAAACAGTCCGGACTGTAAAATAATGATTGTCACAAACCCAGGTGAGGTCCCTTGCCCTTTCTGAATGATTGGCTCATAGTGTTCTACTATATACCCGATTAAGGTTGTACTTCTGGGTAATAAGCTAAAAGGTCTGTCATGCCATCCATTTTGATAGATGCCATCATGGTGCTATCCCAGTAAGGTCAAGAACATCTCTGTCACCTCTGAAGGGCTGTGTGCTCATTTGTAGTTCATCTCTCATCCTACCACTTGACTCATTTTCTGGAACTTCAGAAACAAACCAAAACCAAAACCAGTAGTGAGACAAACGTTTCTACCCAGTCCCCTCTGTAATGTAACTATTTCAGATTCACCTATGTCTGGGATATGTCTGGGATTTGCTCCTTTGTATCGCTGGACTCTCCTGTTTGTTTCTACATGTATGTGATGTGATGAGCATGTGCATGCACAGAGGTTGGTGTCTTCCTCCACTGCTCTCCAGCATCTCCCACTGAACCTGGAGCTTGCGATTTTGGCTAGACTGCTGACCATTAAGTTCTTAGGTCAATCTGTCTCTGCATACCCTGACCCTTACTAGACCTAGGGTTGTAGATGTACCTATCATGTCTTGCTTTTTACATGACTACTAGAGATCTCAACCTAGGTCCTCTTGCTCGCTGTTTTGTAAAGAGCTGGAGAGGTGGCTCAGCAGTTAAGACCACTGGCTGCTCTTCCAGAAGACGCAGGTTTGATTCCCAGCACTTACGTGATGACTTCAACCACATAAGCCCATCTAATTCTACCCACCGAGCCATCTCTGCAGTCCTCTTTAAACCTTTCAAATACTATTTTCCTGGGCTGGAGAGATGGCTCAGCGGTTAAGAGCACTGACTGCTTTTCCAGAGATCCTAAGTTCAAATCCTAGCAACCACACAGTGGCTCACAACCATCTGCAATGGGATCCAATGCCCTCTTCTACAGTACATACTGTAGTTTGACAGCTACAGTATGTACTCATATAAATAAAATAAATCTTAAAAAAATGTTGGTTTATTTTATGTGTGTGAATGTTTTGCCTACATGCATGCATGGCTACATGGTTGCCTGGTACTCAGGGAGGCCAGAAGAGGTGTAAGGTGTCTTGGAACTTCAGTTACAGACAGTTGTGAGCCATCATGTGGGTGCTTGGAACCAAGCTGGGGTCCTCTGTAAGAGCCATACATGCTCTTAAACACTGATCTGCCTCTGCAGCCCATTGCTGAAGTTTTAAGGAGAAGGTGAACATTCATGTGTAAGCATTGTGTGATCATACAACTTCCTTTCTTTGGTGTCAGGGATGGGGGCAGGAAAGCACAAGAGGGCTAGGGACTACACAATGATGTTTGGCTCTGTTAGAAGCTGCACACAGATTTTCAAAGTCCTGTGTAGTGCCTTTGACATTGCTACCAGCACTATGTCCCTGGTATTTACCAACCCTGCTCTTGTCAGCCTTTCAAAAGTTTATCTCTGGGCCAGAGAGATGGCTCAGTGGTTAAGAGCACTGACTGCTCTTCCAGAGGTCCTGAGTTCAAATCCCAGCAACCACATGGTGGCTCACAACCATCTGTAATGAGCTCTGATGCCCCCTTCTGGTGTGTCTGAAGACAGCTACATATAATAAATCTTAAAAAGGAAAGTTTAGCTCCAGTGTCATCATTTTTGAAAATAAATCTGGCCAGATAATATGTGCTGACACCATGGCTATTGTCACACATTTCCTAACTCTGTTAATCTTTTATTTTTTTTTTTTAAATTTGTATGGGTATTTTGTGTGCATGTATGTCTGTGTGCTACATGCATGGCTGGAACCTCTGTCGAGAGGGGTGCTGAGCCCTCTAAGCCTGGAATCCGATGGTTGTAAGTTATCTGAGTGCTGAGAGTCAAAGCTGGGTCCTCTGGGAGAGCTACGGGCTAAGCTGTGCCTCCAGCCCTCCCCGAAATCATTCGCAAATCAAATCCTCCTCACCTCCAAGGTCTGTTGTTGCTTCTTGAGTTGCTTCCTGAATTTCATGAGTCTTTTATAAGGCACAGGGGTTTTCAGTGCATTTATTTGGTCAGTTAACGTCTAGACAGAATTTTCTTCAAATACCTAAAACCCAAAATGATCTCCCAATCTTTCCTGTTTGCCTCCCTCCTTCCCTGGGCCTGGCACGTCTTCGGTAATCAGCTCGTGGCTGTGGCTTAATCATCACTGCCCGCTTGCATAGAACTTCAACATCCAAATTGTCATGACTGTTATTGCCCATACACGTGCAGACCACCCCAGCTGTGTCCACATGTAATTCTAGGAAATATGTTAGCTTAGGTGAGGCTGTGTCAACACAAAGGCGAAATCCAGGAGGTTAAAAAGGTAGAACCGACCCATTATTGTATTTTCAGGAAAGACCACTGAGTATCTCAGAATATGCTTTAAGATTCTGTTGGTCAATGATTTAACGTAAAAACCAACTTAACTGTAAAAACACTGTTTGACATTGTTCTTCCTAGTCGATATTTTGACATACGTGGTTTGGAAGATAAGTGGCCTCCCTGTAAGCAGTGTGATTGGAAGTGGCTGTAACCTAGACTCCGCTCGTTTCCGTTACCTGATTGGAGAGAAGCTGGGTGTCAACCCTTCGAGCTGCCATGGCTGGGTTCTTGGAGAACATGGGGACTCCAGTGGTAAGTGGGGCCTGGCTGCTGTGTGAACGAGGTGTCCTGGCCTGCAGCAGTGCTCTTCTTCACAAGGTGGTCTCTGCCAATTGAGCTGCCCAACTTTCTTTTTATCATTTTTGTGGGTGTATGTCTTTTTAGACCAGCCTGGGCTACAAAACAATACCCTGTCTGAAACAAGGACAAAATGTATTGCTGCATAATTATGCATAGATGGAGAGGATGCTGAGGTGACTTGATGCATTTGCATGTGACATAGTGATCAAATCAGTGTTACCAGCTTTTTGGTCACCTTGAAAACCCATCATTTCTCTGTAGTAAGAATAGTGAAACCTGGCCAGTCTGAGGTAGGTGATACTTTAAAACTTATTTTAAATCGTGTACTCTGGTGTTTCTGCGAAGGGATGTGTACCTGATGCCAGTAGAGGCCAGAGGTGTTCTAACCCCCTGGAACTGCAGTTACTGGTGGCTGTGAGATGCCTGCTGTAGGTGCTGGGAGATGCCTGCTGTAGGTGCTGGGAGATGCCTGCTGTAGGTGCTGGGAGCTGCTGTAGGTGCTGGGAGATGCCTGCTGTAGGTGCTGGGAGCTGCTGTAGGTGCTGGGAGATGCCTGCTGTAGGTGCTGGGAGATGCCTGCTGTAGGTGCTGGGAGCTGCTGTAGGTGCTGGGAGATGCCTGCTGTAGGTGCTGGGAGATGCCTGCTGTAGGTGCTGGGAGCTGCTGTAGGTGCTGGGAGATGCCTGCTGTAGGTGCTGGGAGCTGCTGTAGGTGCTGGGAGATGCCTGCTGTAGGTGCTGGGAGATGCCTGCTGTAGGTGCTGGGAGCTGCTGTAGGTGCTGGGAGATGCCTGCTGTAGGTGCTGGGAGATGCCTGCTGTAGGTGCTGGGAGCTGCTGTAGGTGCTGGGAGATGCCTGCTGTAGGTGCTGGGAGCTGCTGTAGGTGCTGGGAGATGCCTGCTGTAGGTGCTGGGAGATGCCTGCTGTAGGTGCTGGGAGCTGCTGTAGGTGCTGGGAGATGCCTGCTGTAGGTGCTGGGAGCTGCTGTAGGTGCTGGGAGCTGCTGTAGGTGCTGGGAGATGCCTGCTGTAGGTGCTGGGAGCTGCTGTAGGTGCTGGGAGCTGAATGCTGGTCCTCTGGAAGGCCAATATCTGTTGTAAACCACTAAGCCAGCTCTCCAGCCAGAGACCACACTCGTCCACAAAGGACAAGGACTCCTGAACCTTGCTCTATTGCTGAGAATGACCTTGAAGTTTGCTCCTTCTGCCGCTCCTTCCCAAGTATTCTATCTGCTAAACTCAGTACCCAGGCTAAGAGCACTTAATTGCTAAGGACAGTCTGCTCACTCTGCACCAGAGCTAGCACTTGCTTCTCTTCACTCAGAGGTGTGTACTGCCCCTTGACCCTCTATTTTCTCCTCCCTTCCCCAGTATCATAACCTTCATTCTCTAATTTCTCATGTCAGGTTTTTGTTTTTCCCCACCCCATCCAGAATATTTAAAAAAATATATATACACACATACATATATACATACACATGTACACACAGACACACACATACACATATATGTGTGTGTGTATATATATATATAATATATATAAGCTGTCTTCAGACACACCAGAAGAGGGCATCAGATCCCATTACAGATGGTTGTGAGCCACCATGTGGTCGCTGGGAACTGAACTCAGGACCTCTGGAAGAGCAGTCAGTGCTCTTAACCGCTGAGCCATCTCTCCAGCCCCCCTCCCATCATCTTTCTACATCACTTTCCACCTTATATTTTGAGTCAGGGTCTCTCCCTGAACCTGGTGCTCTTCCATTGCCCGATAATGTGCATAGCCTGCTTGACTGGGAATGCCTGTGTATGTGCTATTGTCACATGACTGGGAATGCCTGTGTACATGCTCTTGTCACATGACTGGGAATGTCTCTGTACGTGCTCATGTCACATGACTGGGAATGTCTGTGTATGTGCTCTTGTTTATATGACTGGGAGTGTCTGTGTATGTGCTCTTGTTTATATGAAGGTATTTGGATTTCATCCCATTCCTTAGAGATGGTTGACATTAGAGCATACACATTGCCCCCCAGCTCGGCTGCTGTGGGGAAGGTGCAACTCTTTCTCCTCTAATTGATGGCATGTTTGTTAGCAATCCTTTTCTTTGTAGCATCTGCATTTTGTATATTGCTTTAAAATGCTTTCTGTACCATAGTTATAAATAGTTCAACTATGTGTTTTTTAATATTGTTTCTTGTAATTTCCCTTCCTGTCCATTTAAAACTTATTTTAGGGGCTGGAGAGATGGCACAGCAGCTAAGAGCACTGGTCATTGTCATCTGTGATTCCAGTTTCAGAGGATCTAACACACTCTTCAGGGCCCTGAACTTCTGTTACATAACCACATACAGACACACATAGGCACTTAATGAAAAGCACAAAAATAATTAAATCTTAAACAAAAATAACTCTAATACCTTGTTTTTATATATGATGTCAGATAGTATCTTAACATTAAAATCCAAACCAAAAATCCACCCATGTGTGGTAGTGAACACTTGTAGTGCCAGCACTTAGGATTGTGAGGCAGGAAGATCAGGAGGCGTTCACAGACATCCTCAGGTACATAGAACGTTCAGTACTCTCAACCAACCAAAACCAGGAGTGGTGATGTATGCCTAAAATCTAACAATTTGGGGATAGGGGGTGCAAATGGAGGCAGAAGGAACAGGAATTTGAGGACATCTTTGGTTATACACTGAGTTGAGGCCAGCCAGAGTTACATGACACTGTCTTAAATTAAAAGAAAACCTGTCAACCAACCATTAACTAAGTGTCTAACACATGCTTGTCACCCAGCACTTGGGGCAAGGTCAGGAAGACATGAATTTGAAGGTGGCTGAGACCTTTCTCAAAAGAACAGAAACAAAACAGAATCTTCCACCCCTGCCTCATCCCCAACAAAACGCCCCAGCCCTGAAGTCACAGTAACTGACTCAGTTTTGGCAAGAGGAGCTCATGGGGAGAGTTTTGTTGTTTTTCTCTTTTTCAGTGCCCATATGGAGTGGTGTGAACATTGCTGGCGTAACTCTGAAGTCACTGAACCCAGCAATAGGATCCGACTCCGATAAGGAACAGTGGAAAACCGTTCACAAGCAGGTGGTGGATGGGTAATAGTACTTATGCGATTTTTTTAATGCCCTAATAATCAGTATTAAGAATACTTCTTGAGGGGCTGGGGATTTAGCTCAGTGGTAGAGCGCTTACCTAGGAAACGCAAAGCCCTGGGTTCGGTCCCCAGCTCAAAAAAAAAAAAAAAAAAAAAAAAAGAATACTTCTTGAGGGTGGGAAGGGGGGACAGATGGGGGAGGGGAACACCCTTATCGAAGGGGAGGGAGATGGGTTAGAGGGCTTATGTCCGGGAAACTGGGAAAGGGAATAACATTTGAAATGTAAATAAAAAAATATCCAATAAGAAAAAAAATTCATCTTGAGCAAGGCAGTGGTGGAGGCTCACACCTTTAACCTCTGCACTCGGGAAGCAGAGGCAGGTGGATCTCCTTGAGATCATTTCTTCAAGGCCAGCCTGGTCTACAGAGAGTTCCAGGAGGGCAGGGCTACACAGAAAAACAGTCTTGGAAGTGGTTGGAGAGATGGTTCAGTGGTTAAGTACACTGGCTGCTCTCCCACAGGCCCTGGGTTGACATCTCATGAATTTGATTTTTTTTTTCCCTTTGCAACTGCAGTGGCTATGAGGTCCTTAACCTGAAGGGCTATACCTCTTGGGCCATTGCGCTGTCTGTGACTGATATCGCTGCATCAATCTTGAAGAATCTTAAGAGGGTGCATGCTGTTACTACGCTGGTTAAGGTATGTGTTGAGGAAGTATTTATCATGCCTGGTCATCGGTGAGGTTGAGCGTAAAGTAATTTCAGAAATGAGACAGATGACTGAGTTCACTGCAGAACAAATATAGGAAAAGAATGTGCTTCCAGGAAAGTTGCAGGGAGCAAGAAACTCTGGGCACATATGATGCACTGTCAAGAGTCTAGAAACCTTCTCTGACCCTCTGTGCTCATACCTGATCTGTCTATAGTCAAAGCTCTTCCATTGCCATCCATGGTCCCAGCCTCAGCCACATAGGGCTGAGTGGGAAGGGGCCGGGAGAAGGAAAGAGTTCATTGGACATTTTTATCCTCCAGGGTAGGGGTGGAGGTGTGGGTGGTATAGGACAGCAGATGCTGGCTTACACCAGATGTATCTAGGTTGCCAGACTAAGTGTCTCACAGCTGTCTCTGTGGCCTTGGCTTTGGTTATGGGAGGTGTAAGAATGTTGGGCTGCTGGCCAGAGTTCCACAGCTTAATCAGTGTGGTAACAGGATGTACCCTCCTAAGAGGTGGCTACACATCTCCCATGTCTGTCAGACTGTGAGTCCTAGGGTGGAACTCCGGGAAAGGTGGCAGTTTAGGAGTACAGAAGGGCAGGAATACATCCCAGTCATATTCTCACATACTCCGCTGGGTGTGCTAGAGTAGCCCTGAGTTCCGCCTCTGGGGTTTCACATGTGGAGGCTTGAGAAGCCAGCTGTAGCAACTGGCGTCCAAACTCTGTGGTGCCCTCTGTCAACGGTGTAAGAAGAGGCTCCCTGGTGACCATCTACCTTCCCTCACTGCTCGCTCTCAGTCCTTCACCAGATAAAAAGGTCACACAAAGACAGCATCACTTCCTTCCCTTTAGACATCAAGATGGTCTATTGAGGGATGAAGGACATTTTGCCTTTCCCTAGTCCTTTAAAGGCTTCTGGCACATTCTTCTTGTCACTGATCATCCACATGGTCCAGGACAAAGATCTCATTCTCCCAAAGATTACTATGTCTTGTGCACAGTTCTGCTTGGCACCATAGTCTTTTTCACACGTTTTTATTCTAGAGCTTCCTTGTGCGCTGGCCAGGGAACCAATGATCTGACTGTGTTTCAGGGCTTATATGGGATAAAGGAAGAAATCTTCCTCAGTATCCCGTGTGTCTTGGGACAAAGTGGCATCACAGACCTTGTGAAAGTCAACATGAACACCGAGGAGGAAGCTCTTTTTAAGAAGAGTTGCGACATACTCTGGAACATCCAGAAAGATCTGCAATTATAAAGTCTGCACCTTCGACTGTTTGATAACCACCATCATTCATAAATTCAATAAAAGTTTGGAAACCTAAAACACCAGTCTCAAGGTTAGAAAGATTAATGCCAAAGGCATCTCTCCCCTTCCCCCCCTTTTTTGAGACAGGGTCTTACTATATAGCCTTGGCTGACCTCAAATAGAAATGTGCTAGCCCCACCCAGTGCTAGATTAAAGTCAAGTACCACCAGGCCCAGCTAGAATAGCTGCCTTTTTATAATCCTTTCTGTGTCTTTCTGGAGACATAGTCTAGTTTGCACAGGGCAAAATTTCATTTCTGAGGAACCACTGAGTGAGTAGCTCTCAAGTTTACATGTGACAACTCATTGCAACACTGAAGTTCTCACAAAACAGGAAATACTTCTGGTTCTGAGGCTCATGGTATTCTCTATTTCAGTGCTAACACCTGCATTGCTTCATTAGTAATCATGTCTGTATCCTTTTTTTAAAAATTTATTCATTTATTATATATAAGTACACTGTAGCTGTCTTCAGACACATCAGAAGAGGGCATCAGATCTCTTTACAGATGGTTGTAAGCCACCATGTGGTTGCTGGGAATTGAACTCATGACCTCTGGAAGAGCAGTCAGGTGCTCTTAACCACTGAGCCATCTCTCCAGCCCTGTATCCTCTTTACTAAACATATGATACCATACATCAAGGGGCTAGAGATGATGGCTCAGTGGTTAAGGGCACTTGCTGCTTTTCCAGAGGTTTCTGGTTGTTTACATCTCTCACACTGGCTATAACTCCAGTTTCAGGGATCTGACACCTTCTGTACTCCCTGAGCTCCAGGCAGACATGGTACAGTCATGCATGCAGGTGAAACATGACACTAATAATAAAGCTTAAAATATCAGGAACAAAGCAGATGCAACCTTTGGAAGTGGGATGGGGCTGGGTGTGGTCCTGTTGGTACCTTGGAGGCAGAGGGAGATGGTTGGTTCAGCATGTATGTATCTGAAGAAACAAGGCCGATAAATCCTCTGGAGCTAAAGTTACAGGAAACTGTGAGCCACCTGATGTAAGTGCTGGGACCAGAACTCCGCTCTCTGTAAGAGCAGCTAGTACTCAAGTGCTGAACCATTTCTCTAGCCACTTAAAAAGTCCTTCTGATCACCAAATTAGACACTCACTTTGGGATGAGACCAATTGGTTATCTAAAATCAAATGGTCAGCCCTAAGCCCCGTGTACAAGTGACTTGTCAGATTGTACTGTGCTTATCCATCTGTACCTACGTGCAGCAACAATGGTGGTTAAAAAGGAGGCCTGGGTTTCAGAGATGGTTCGGCTCTCCAGAGCACCTGGGTTGGTTCCCAGCTGTTGCCGTGGTTCACAACTGGCTCTTTAACTCTAGTTCTGGGGAACTGAAGGCCCTCTTCTGGCCAACTCCCTCATGCATGGAGAGAATGAAAAGGGGGAGAATAATTGAGTTCTTTTCTAATTAAAATCTTAGCTACAACAAGGATTGGCTTTACTGGAGAAAATGTTTTAACATTGTTTCCCAGGAGTTGAGCGATGGATGGTTGTGAGCTGCTGGACGCGGATGCTGGAAATCGACTGCTCCCCTGCCGGAGCAGCGCACTCACTCCTTGTGCTGGCTATTTTTATGTCGGTTTGACATAAGCTTGAGCAGTGGTTCTCAATGTGTGGTCTGAGACTACTCTGGGGTGGAAAAATCCTTTCCCAGGACTCACCTAAGAACATCAGAAAACATTAAGATTCATAACAGTAGCAAAACTACAGTTCTGAAGTAGCAATGAAAATATTATGTCAAGGCAGGGAGGTGGGAGGGAGTGGGTGGGTGAGGAAGCACCTCATAGAAGAAGGGGTGGGGTGGGATAGCGGGTTTCTGAAGGGGAAACTGGGAAATGGGATAACATTTGAAATAAATAAAAAGTGCAATTAAAAATATTTGTATGGCTGGGGTGGTTACTGCAACATAAGGAACTGTATTAAAGGGGTGGGACGTTGGAAGGCTGAAAACCCCTGCTCTAGAGTGAGCTGAGGGAACTGCAATTGAGAAAACGCCTGTGTCTTAGTGACTGACGTGGGTGTGGGCACCCCTGGATTTGTATTAGTCATTCCCTCTCGAAGTAAGTTGTTTTGATTTTACAGGAGCTCATAGTTGAGAGACTTTGAACTTTTAAAGAGATTTCTGAGTTTTTTTTTTTTTAAATTTATTTATTATATATAAGTACACTGTAGCTGTCTTCAGATACACCAGAAGAGGGCATCAGATCTCTTTACAGATGGTTGTGAGCCACCATGTGGTTGCTGGGAATTGAACTCATGACCTCTGGAAGAGCAGTCGGGTGCTCTTAACTGCTGAGCCATCTCTCCAGCCCGAGATTTCTGAGTTTTAAAGAGACTGAATGTTTGAATTTCAAAGACTGTGGGCCTTAAAAGTCTGTAATGTTTTATAGTTTGATATTTACTAATCTATGAACTTAGGGATGAACAAGAAATTATGTTACGGAATAATGTGCTTGTGTCAAGTTGATAAAAGTCAATTGTGCTGGCACATTTTATGTCAACTTGGCACAAGCTAAGAGTCATCTGAGAGAGGAAACTGCAACTGAGAAAATGCCACCATAAAATCAGGCTGTAGGAAGCCTGTGGAATATTTTTAGTGATTGATGGGGAAGATCTTGCCAAGTGTGGGTGTTGTCACCCTGGGCTGGTGATCTTGGGCTAAGAAAGCAGGTTGAACAAGCAAGCAGGCAGCATCCCACCAAGGCACCTGCATGAGCTTCTACCTCCTGCCCTGACTTGAGTTACAAATAGTGTGCTGTGGAAGCTAGACCTAACACACCCTTTCCCCCGCAGTCTGCTTTGGTCATGATTCATCACAGTGATAGTAAACTAAGACAGCCTCTCACTTCTCAGGTATCTCTGCTTTTATTCACAGAATGCAACATGTCTTCACACTGTCTTCTTGTAGACTTTAACACTGACACGATTACTAAAGAACAGGCCTGGTTTTCAGAGTTGGACGTCATAAGCATTCATCAAGAATGTTTTATGGGGCTGGAGAGATGGCTCAGCAGTTAAGAGCACCCGACTGCTCTTCCAGAGGTCATGAGTTCAATTCCCAGCAACCACACGGTGGCTTACAACCATCTGTAAAGAGATCCGATGCCCTTTTCTAGTGTATCTGAAGACAGCTACAGTGTACTTATATATAATAAAATAAATCTTAAAAAAAAGACTTAGTTTTATTTTAACGGTATTTTATTTTGCTTGTGTGTGCACCACACACAGTGCTTGTGGATGATCTCAGATCCCTGGGAACTGGAGTTACAGATGGTTGTGAGCAGACACATGGGAGCTGGACACTGAATCTACGTCCTCTGTAGAAGCAGCCAATCTAACCCTTGGCCCCTCTCCTTGTCGTAAGTACTCATATAGCAGGAGGAGCAGCAGTTGTGGGGCTGGAGAGTTTGGCTCCCAGCACCTGTCAGGCAATTCATGACCACCTATATAACTCCAGTTTCATGGGGATGCATCCTTGGTCTCCATCTGTACTCATGTGTGCATGTGTGGGTGCATGCATACAATTTCAACATTTTAAAAATCACTAGACTAGCTGTCAGTCATTGAGTTGCTAGGACTTGCTTTGCACTGTTAGCTTGGTGTCTGTATCAGCAGTGTCCTCATGGCTGACAACATGCTTGTACATTCATCCAGTACAGCAGCCCTGAAGAGTAAATGTGGCTCTCAAACACCACCCCAAGTTGCATACATATATATATAGACAGATAATATGTAAGGAAAACCTTGAATATCTTACTCATGCTTGTCTTGGTGGTGATTACTTTTAGTCCCAGAAGTGGCAGGCAGATCTGTGTAAGCTCACGACAAGGCTGGTCTACATAGTGAGTTCCAGGACAGCTAGGGTTTTTTTTTTTGTTTTTTTGTTTTTTTTTAAATGAGGCCCTTTCTCAAAGCAAAGCAAAACTCTTGCTGTTCTGCAGGGCCTCTCAGGAGATGACTACATCTTTTCCCTAAGACCAGACAGTGGTTCAGGCCTAGGGAGTTCACACACTGTCATGCTGCAGTCACAGCTTGCTTATCCTAGGAAATGAACAGACTCATAAGACCTGGGCCTGGTCTCCCTTTAATTCCTCCTCCTCCCTGCTCAGACACATTCATTCCAGGGAGTTGTGTTATCTTTAAAGCACCCAATGAAGAAAGACTCAACAGGAGCTTCTTTGGCAGTTTTGTGGGGGTGGGGTGGCAGGACTTTATGGTACAAAACCCAAAAAACAAACCAAACCAACCAAAATTGCTCACAAAGTTTCTTCTGTGGGATGTGGTGTCCCACACCTTTTGTCCCAGCACTTGGGAGGTCCCCATTTAAATCAGTTTTTGGTATGCCTTGCTTTTACTTTTGCAAATAAAGGTAAGTATTATGTGAAATGTGGAAAAACCATCTTGATTTAACTTTCTGAGGACTTCTTCAGGTCTTGTACTACAGCTGGGAGCTTCCTACTTGGGCCTCTCATGCTCAGGCTTTCTTAGGTTGTGCTCTCTTCTCCGGCCTCCCACAGCCAGCTCCTCCCAGGCAGCACTGGCAGTTGTGAAGTCCTCACCACCCTGTGGCAGCACTGTTCTCAGCACTTCCGATAGCTCTGAACCCTGAGCACAGCTCTTTACAAATGACACATTTGTGACGTTGAAGAGGTATGGTGTACGGATCTGAACTTAGATTATTATCTAAGTCCAAAGGGAAGCTCTGGTTGACAACAAGGTCTTCCTTTACTATCCTTCTCGTTCTCTTCTAAATCAGTGCTGATTTCCTGAATGTTTACTTGGGGCTGGGGAGTGGTACATGGCTGTAATCCCAGTAACTTAGAAACTGGGGCAAGATGTCTGGAGTACATGACAGTTTGGGACTAGAAGTGGCTCCCTGGTTAAGAATACTTGTTGCTCAAGGATATTACAAGAAGTTCCAGAGTCAACTAACCTGGGATCGTGGTGGCTCACAGAGCCTGGGCCACAAACCAGGGAGTAGGTAGGAGCTGGACTTAGACCCCCTATACATTTGTAGCAAATGTGCAATTTGGTTTTCATGTGGGTCCCTTAACAAGTGTGTGTGGCACTATTTTAGTCTCTGTTCCCTGCTATTTGATCCCCTTCCCCAGTAGGGGGAAGGACTGAGGTAGGACTGAGCCTCTGACAAACACTGAAAACCCTCTCTACAGCAAAACTGGAGCTGGCTAGATCCACTACAGCAATTCACCAAAACATTCACAAAACACACCTCCCTAAAACAAACACCCCCCCAAAACCAGTCCTGAGCAAGTGACATAGCTCAGTGGGTTAGTAAAGGAGCCTGTTGTTGTTGACAAGCCTGTGGCCTGAGTCCAATCCCTTGGCCTAGCTGTCAAAAGACAATTTCTGCAAGTTGTTCTCTAACCTCTATTCGAATATCACAACACATACACACACACAGAGGACAACTATACTACTACTACTACGAAACCACGGGTCACCCTGATACTAAAGGAAGACGTGACAACACTGTAGGCCAGGGAGCTGGAGAGATGGCTCGGCAGTAAGAGTATTGGATGCTCTTCCAGAGAATTTGAGTTGGATTCTCAGGACCCACATGGCAGCTTACAACTATATATTTCTAGGGGAATCCCATGTTTCCTTCTATCTTCTGCTAACACCAAGCATACATGGTTTAGAGACCCACACATGCAAGTGAAACCCCCCATATGTGTGTACATTACACGTAAGACAATTCCAAACCTGTACACGAGATGGTGGTAGAATGCTTGCCGAGATGCACAAGGCCCTGAATTCAACCCTCAGAGTCTACAGAGAACAGTATCTCTCAAGAGGCTAGACGTAGACACTTTTTACAAAATGCCAGCAAACCCAACCCACAAATGTCCAAAGGGATAACACTAGGACTTCTCCTAGAACTAGTCCTACATCCAAAGATGACTTGCCATAGAATGCTAAAATGAAGGGCAAAAGTCACATATGTCTCTGTTAGCAATACTGATAAAAATCTTTGACGGTGACAGCACATGCATCTGATCCCAGTAGGAGGCAGAAGCAGGCAGATCTCTTGAGTTTGCCAAGTTCTAGGACAGCTAGGGCTACAAAGAGAAACCTTGCCTTGAAAAACAAAACATGGGCTGGAGAGATGGCTCAGAGGTTAAGAGCACTGACTGCTCTTCCAGAGGTCCTGAGTTCAATTCCCAGCAACCACATGGTGGCTCACAACCATCTGTAATGAGATCTGGTGTGTCTGAAGACAGCTACAGTGTACTTGCATACATAAAACAAAATCTTTAAAAAAAAAGAAAAACGGGTTGGGGATTTAGCTCAGTGGTAGAGTGCTTGCCTAGCAACAAGGCCCTGGATTCGGTTCCCAGCTCAAAAAAAAAAAAAAAAAAAAAAAAAAAAAAATCAAAAGATACACAAATGACAACATCTATTAATTACAGGGAAAATAAGATCAGAAGAGAAAACAAACTTAAAAGCTAACAATAACAAAACACTTTACATACTTATGGGATAAGGCAAGGATACCCCATCTCACCTCTCATGTTGTAATTTTGGGGCAAGGTGATCAGGCAAGAAAAAAATGCAACTAGATTAGAAAGGGGGAAACATTATACCCAACATGACTTTGTTCAAGGAGCTTCCTGTCTATTGAAATAGAACTAAGGTTGGGGATTTAGCTCAGTGGTAGAGCGCTTGCCTAGCAAGCACAAGGCCCTGGGTTCGGTCCCCAGCTCCGAAAAAAAAGAAAAAAGGAAAAAAAAAAAAAAAAGAAATAGAACTGATTGGTCTAGTAGAGCGGCAACATTAACACAGTCAACAGCTCCAACCCAACGAGGTGGCTCAGTGGTAAATGTACTTTTTGGAAAAGCCTGATGACTTCAGCTCAATCTCCAGAACAAACATAAGCACACGAGAGAATTGATCTCCACACCCACTGCACAATAAGATTTTAATCTGTTACATTAACTCGTGTGTGTGTGTGTGTGTGTGTGTATGTGTGTGTGTGTGTGTGTGTGTGTGTGAAGGCAATGCATGGGAATCAAGTCCTTAAGACCATATGAGTCTGGGGGAGCAAGCTCAGGTCATTAGGCCTGGTGTAATTTTTTTGTTGCTTTTTGAGACAAGGTTGCTCTATGTAGCCCTTGCTATCCTGGAACTTGATCTGTAGACCAGGCTGGCCTCAAATAAGAGATCTACCTGTCTTCCAAGTGCTGGGATTAAAGGCATGTACCTGGCTGGTGCCAATTTCTTAACTCATTTAGCCATCTCTCTGGCCCTCAACATCCCACTGTACAGAGCACAATTGGAAAATTAAATTAAAAGGACTCTGCTCATGACGGCATGCACTACAAACCCAATGCTGAGAACAGATCCAACTAAAGAAGTGAAAGATTCATACATGGAAGACCAGGATGTTACTGGGGAAAAGATTTAGGAGATATGGAAAGACATCCCAAGACGGAGAACAATACAGAAACACTATACAATGGTCAGTAGATTCAATGCAATCCCTATCAGAATCCCCGCTGTCTTTTCATTTTTATTTTTGTAAAAATCAACAAGTTGATTTTTAAGTTCATATAAAAATACAAAGAATCCAGAGGAGCAGAAATGATCTTGAGAAGCCACAAAGCTGGAGGGCCTGACACCTCAAAACTACAGTGATCACCACATCGCCGAGTGCTGTAAGATAAGCTTCACGACACTATCAGTTAAAGGAAGATGTAGGAACTGAATGTAACAGTAACAACGGAACCATTGCCTATGATTTCGAAATGCAGGCTGTGGGCCAAAGTGACCCGCTGAAAAGCTAGAGTCAGCAGTAGTCCTCAAAACTGGATACTGGAGCCATGGAACCTTGTAAATACAACATGGTTAAATAATTACGTTAAAATACAAACGAACAAGCAAATTCAGATTTCCTGTTTTGGCCTATGCTCAGATTAAAAACTAACAAATGACTCTGGAACACAGTCATTCAAAAAGCCCCAAACTCCAGGCTTAGGCTCATTAGCTGTCTCACTTGACTATTTCTGGGTTTCTTCAGGTAGCTCTACTTGAATGGACCCCAATTAAACATCGATTTTTCTCCTCTAGCCCTATTTACCTGACACCCTCCTTGAAAGCACCTGAGCTTTAGTTCAATAAAACTACCATCCAACTGGGCTGGGTGGTGGTGGTGGTGGTGGTGGTGGTGTGGTGGTGGTGGTGGTGGTGGTGGTGGTGGTGTGGTGGTGGTGGTGGTGGTGGTGGTGTGGTGGTGGTGGTGGTGGTGGTGGTGGTGGTGGTGGTGGTGGTGTGGTGGTGGTGGTGGTGGTGGTGGTGGTGGTGGTGGTGGTGGTGGTAGCAGCAGGAGCCCAGGCCTTTAATCCCAGCACTTGGGAAGCAGAGGCAGATGAATCTGTGAGTTTGAGCCCAGCCTGGTCTACAGAATGAGTTTCAGGACAGTCAAGAGAAACACTGTCCTGAAAAAAAAAAAATTCTTATCACCTGGTCAGTTAAGTTGCAAGAGGGGTGTTTTGGGGTGGATCTCATCCGTTACTCCACGCAACTACTAGAACTCCAGTATAACATCTCTAAAGTCCACCTTGGCCTTGCCAAATGTGTATGCTTCCAGTTCTCAACAGCCGTGGAGTCTCATGGTGCTGCTTCACTCCCCACGAACCTTAGCACAGCCTTAAGACTGCAGACCACAAACACCAGTCTAAAGACATCTTCACTATGACGTATGCTGGCTACACCTGCACTGGTCTTGTGCTACAATGATAAAATAGAAAGATCTGAAATGTTATTGGTAGCCTAAGATTTAATTCTCAAATTCTTTTTCTGTAAAAATTACCAACACCACCAGGAAAACTCTTCCTTCGTTAGAGATGACCCTGCTTGGCACCCATCTGCAGCAGGCACCCCATTAGGCAATATTGAACTCCATAGTTGGGAGATGGAAACTGCCTTCTGCTGCACACAACTCTGATGTGCACCTACTATGGTTGTCACTAGGTCAGAGTTGGCAGTGACAGTGGAATCTGAGGAAAGCTTTGAAGAAACAATTAGAAATCACTTGATAGTTTAACACACCTTTCTCCTCAACAACCAAAATATGTTTGCAAAGAGCACCCTTTAAGTTGTCTGACATGCTCAGTGTTTTGTTTGAAACAGTCTTACTCCATTTCTCCAAGCTTGAAATATATATATACACACATATATGTATATACATATATATATATGTATATATATGTATGTACGTACATGTGAGTGTAGTGGCCACAGAGACCAGAAGACACTACTGATCTCTGAAGCTAGAAATACAGTTGTGAACTGCCTAATGTGAGTGCTGGGAATTGAATTTTTGATTAGAAAAATTGTGAACCATGGTCCAGTTTGGTTCTAGAATGAAATAAATATCTCCTCTCCAATATATAAATTTCTCTGTGTTATACCCTACACTAAATAGAACCGTCTTTATCCTACAGAACACTGAACTGCAACTTAGATGAACATTGTGCCTTGTTTATTAATGAGAATCCAGGGCTCTTTTGTGCATCTTTCCTCAAGTCCAAGAAAGAGAAAAATTATGCAACAAATTTTATTTAGCCCAGTCAGTCCCAGCACAGCACAGAAGCTTACAGAGGGTAGAAAGTGCATTAATAAAAGCCAGTCTTTACCCAAAGGAAACAGAAAATATATTATCAATTCAAAATATTTAACACTCAAATGATAAACTGCAATAACTTATTCTGGGTTCTTCCTACTGATGAGAAAAAGAAAGAGAAGAAAAGAATGCTTTACGAAGAGGCCGGTCTCCAGCTGATAGCACACGTCAGTAGAGGTCACTAAGGCCCGCAGTCTTTCTTGCTTTTTGCATTAGTGCCCTTAGCTGGAACTGTTTACGGGACAGGAGGCGGACGTGCTAGGAAGGAGGAAAATGTTAGTGTTTCAGAACGGCTGATGCAGCCGTGATGTCAGAGAGCACCCAGCAATCCCAAATATACACAGCAGCCTTAGAACCAACTCCACATTAAAAACACTTGCAGACACTCTACTACATGCAGGGTCTGGCTCAGGACGCCATGTTTGGCTTTGCAGTCCTGAGGATCAAATCCAGAGCTCTGTACACATTAGGTCCGTGCCATTCCCTGAGGTGTAGCCCCAGCCCCTACCTATATCTTGAGACACCGAGATGCCAGGAAAACATGCTGCATGCTTAAAATAAGTTACCAAATTGTCCCTTGGCTAAAAGGAAAGGAAGAGAAGGGCTAAGGAGAAATGGTGCGTTAGCGTCACCCCTACCCAATGTCCCAAAAATGGTTTACTACTCCTGCCTCCCTACTCACCCCTGTGTATGCCTGGCCACCGAGCCAGAAGACAGCGGCAGAGAGCCTTCTTTGTGATCTCTACTGGACACTCAGCCACTCACACTGCTTACATTAGAGCTGAGGCATACGGTTTAGCCACTCACCCAAGTGCCCTGCCAGCTTGCTAAAGCATCACCAGAAACAAGGTCAAATATAATGAGTGTCTGGCTACTACTCCGAAAACCATATTCTCTATGAACAACAAGCATAGCTTAGTAAGACTACAGGGCTGGTCGCGATTAGTAAGCCAGAGATAACCTGCATTAAAAGGGGGTAGCCACTTCTTTCTAGAACTATCTGATCTGGGAAAGCTAATCTAAAATTATCCAACTCTAAGACCATTAAAAGACTAAAAAGAAAAAAACAAAAACAAAACCAGGGGTGCGCAATAATCTCAAATTTAGGTGCTGTGACTCTGACCCTGCAGCAGAGTCCAAAGGTGAAGGGAGGACGCCTACCTTCAGGAACACATCCAGGTCTATTACTCCCCGCCTCAAGGCTTCTCCAAGGTAAAAGATAGTGTCTTCAATAGCATTTTCCTCTGCATACAGATTTAGAATCTGTTTATACAATGGGGCTGTGGGAATGATAACTTCATCAATATCATTATTTTCAGATTGATTTTCCATTTTCTCCAGAGCAGAACTTAGTTCTTCATCCTTCTTTTTCAATAGTTCTATGTTTTTATCAACTTCAGCCTGAAAACAGAACAGTGCATGCATAACTTTACACTGATTCGTACATGGCTGTGACACATCTACAGCTCGACCTCAGGCAGCTGACTAATGCTTCCAGTACCTTTTGTGTGAAGGAATAGTGGAAATTCCCCCAAATGAACAGAATTGTGAAAGTGATACATGGTACCGCCAACTGGACCATTAGACATGGTCCAAAATGAAGTTCCTCCCTACAGACAACCGTGAAACAAGAAATTCCCATAGTAGACATTCCTCCCATCTATGTAAGGAATTTGATTCTCAGAGTGACAACACACACTGCAGGTGGCTGCAGGCTCTGCACTACACTGGCAACACATTCTTAAACTGAAATGGTCGGCTACCATGACGCTCACTTTATACATACACAGGAGAAAGCCTCAAGAGCTAGTGCTCGTAACTACTGACCCACCTCTCCAGGCTCCTGGACGGTACTTCTAATGCTGACTTAAATGTCTACACATACAACTCACTCTTATGTAGTTTGAGGTCTGCATGTCTTTGGCATTCACAGAGCTCTGTAATTCCAATTTATCCTGGAAGAAGTGCAGTATTCCCAATAGCACTTTCCAGTGGGAGACCAATGAGGCTGCACTTGAGACCTTAGGTGCTATAGTACTGCCTCTAGCTGATGAGGAGAGATATGCTCACACATCTAAAGACACCTACTGTTCCCTGAGCTTTTACTTCACACATCAAGCTGTGCACAGAACCCTTTCCTTGGCTATCGTTCAACCTACAACATGTGTCTTCCATGCATTACTTACTACTTCCTGATCTAAGCGGGTGACCATCTCTTCCAGTTTCTGGTGGCCTTTTTTTAGATCTTCCTCTGTCCGTTTCAAGGCATTAAGCTCTGCCTGGGCACCATCCATTTCCTCCTTCATCCGCCATCTCAGTTTGTCACTGACTGCTGAGATGAGAGATGCTCGAATAGTGTCCTCGCTGATTGTGCCATCTCTGCTGGGACCTGAAGGAGATAAGGCAAAAACTCTGGACATCAAGGCTCAGGTAGGTGTTTGGCATTCAGAACCCTTGGACTTCCTCCAAGGAAAGTCGATATTTAGCCGATTCTAATCTGTATCCTTTTGTTGTAAGCAGTTGTATGACAGTGTGTAGAGTTGTGTAAACTCTTCTTTCTATAGAATGCTAGAATTGAAGGTGTTTTTGGAACTGCTAAACTTAAGACCACTGAGCACTTGCTATTAAAGCATGACAACCCTAGTTTAATTTCTGGAACCCAAGTGAAAGGCCTGATGGAGTGGCCGTCATCCAACATGCTTATCTTGAGATAAGAGGCAGCAACTGAACTGGATAAAATTTATAGGCCAGCAGCAGAACCAAGAGAGACCCTGTTTCAACAAGTGAAAGTGAGAAAACACAGACACAAGGGGCGTGGGGGGGAGGAGCGGGAGACAGACAGACAAACAGAAAACAGACAGAGAATTCACCATTCAAGATGGGTGGGGGACATTTTTTCAGCTGCTATCAAAGAGATGTATTCTACACGCCCCGTTCAGAGGCTCATTCTAACTTTAATTATTCAGGAGTTGGGAGAAACAGCTCTGTGGTTTATAAGCACCCATAATCTGGAGGCTCACGAAAGCCTGTAACTCCAGTTACATGGGATCTGACACCCTCTTCTGGTCATCACTGGCACCAGCACACATGTGCCAGACATACACACACACACACACACACACACACACACACACACACACAAATAAATAAGCACAATAATAAATATAACACACACACACAAAAAGCATAAGAATGATGATGATGATAGGGCTTAATTTTTTTTTTTTTTCTGGAGCTGGGGACCGAACCCAAGGCCTTGCGCTTGCCAGGCAAGCGCTCTACCACTGAGCCAAATCCCCAACCCGATAGGGCTTAATTTAAGTTCAGCCATCCAGACAGAATAAAGGCCATATAAAAATCTCCAGGGGCTGGGGATTTAGCTCAGTGGTAGAGCGCTTACCTAGGAAGCGCAAGGCCCTGGGTTCGGTCCCCAGCTCCGAAAAAAAGAACCAAAAAAAAAAAATCTCCAGTTACTTATACTGTACTAATTTATAAAGTATTTTTTTAAAAAGGAAGAGGACTGGAGAGGCGACTCAATGGTTAGGACTTACTACTCTTACAGCAGCTCCACGCTCAGTTCCCAGCACACACATGGCAGCTCAGAACTACCTGGACCTCCAGTTCCAGGTGGTTTGCCCTCTGAGCTCCTCTATGCCCTTGGTGCACAGAAACTCACACAAAATCAAAACATACATCACCTAAAAGGTGATGCTTCCTACAAGAGTTTAGAAGACCCAAGAGATCAGAAGACCAGCGAAGATGGTTATCTTATGTGCCCATTCTGACAAAGATACATAAGGAAGATAGTTTATACTTGTTTTTAAAAGACCTCAGTCTATAATAACCTATATGAAATTTTTTATGCTTGTTTGATACAAAATGCCGTTGTTGTCCCAGTAATCAGGTGCCTGGATGATAACGACAGCCCATTCAATTTCATTTCTCTGTGTTATAGAAGTTATCTGAACTACAAAATTTACGGGTCTTTTTATGTGAGCATAAGCACACCAACAAATCTGGTTATTACCTTATCTGGTCTAATGGCTCATGTCTCACTGATGTTAAATTTCAAATTCCTATATTAAAGAATACACATTTAGTTTTAGAATTTATACTGTTCTTATAAACTAGGTCAAGGGCATTCTCCATAAAATCCATATAGAAATATAAAAGACCACAAGAAGCCCAAGGCATTCTGGCAAAAATACAATGCTGGCATCATATATTTCAAGTCATACTATAGCACCATGGGAATAAAATGGGCATGCAGAAGAATGGAACAAAGTGGAGAAACCAGAAATAAACTCAAGCATACTACCATGCGATTTTTATCAAAGAAGAAAGGCATGAAAACCCAACATTTCCATGTAGAAGTCCGAAATTTGGTACTTGTCTGCAAAAAATCCACTAAACAGAATCAAAGACTTGAAGAGTCTAAACTGAAATTTCCAACAGCAAATTTAGGAAACACTTAAAAGAACCAGGAGTACCTAGCGACTTTCTGAATCTGATTTCAATAGCTCAGTTAATACCAAGTGACAAATGGGACCATATCAAATTTAAAAAGTCCTGAAAAGAGAGTAGACAGCTCACAGAACAGAAGGAAGTCTCTGCCAATTCTACTTTACGTAGCATCTATAAAGTCTGTGGAAACTGTAGACGTAGCTCTCACAGTTAATCTAGACTAGGTTAACTGAGGTGAGAAGACCTGACTGTGAGTGACACCACACCACGGGTTAGGGTCCCATGCTGAATAACAAGCTGCTCGGCTGCAATGCAATGTGACTATCTGTCCCTATATTCTTGCTACCCTGATTTCCTTGGCAAGATGGACACTACCCTCAAACTATGGGGAAATGAACCTTACTGAACCTCGTTCAGTTACCAGGACATTAACTAACGTGATCCCGCAGTTGATAAGGATGCTCGCCTGGCTTGTACAAATCCCTGGGTGCATCATGGCCCTCTTATGAACTAGGCATGGTGGTACACATCCTAACCACACTGCACAAGTTTGGTTCCCAACACCCAGGTCAAGTGGCTCTCAGCCACCTCTAAATCCAGCTCCAGGAGTTTCCAAGTCCGCTTCTGGCCTCTACAGGTACGTACATATACATGGTACATACAAAATAAAATAATACATTAACAGTAAAATAAAGCCCTAAAAACAATGATCAGGTAATGGAACATGGAACAAGCCTAGGTCAAAAAAAAATGTGTTATAGAATGTATTTACACACACACACACACACACAAAAGTTATGTCACCTACAGGAAACTGGACAGAACTGCAGCACCATGCTAAGCACCCCCCAAAAACTTTGTAACCATGGGCTTTCCCACCAGAGTCTTCAATTCTCAAAATAACAAATCTGAGACTAAATTATTTATCAATAAATGCCTAGGCCATAAACCCGGGCTTGTTTCCCGACTAGCTCATAACTCAGTCAACCCATTTATTCTATTCTGTGAGTGCCACATGGCTGGTTACCTCTCCTTAGTTTCATGCCGTCCCCTTGGAGATGGTGGTGAATCTTCCCATGCCTGACTATTCCAGAGTTCCTCCCCCCTGCCAGAGTCCCCACCTCTTGTCCCCTCAGTTAATAGCCCTTGGCCTTTCATGACAGTGACGCTTCCATACAGTACAAAGAGATGCTCGACAAACCTTTAATAATATTAATAACTGCTCAAAACCTGTCAGATGTGGTATCCATACCCAAACTTAAATAGAAAATAAGACATAATTTCCTCGTGTTAGAGAGCAGAAAAATCATCAAATAATTAATTAGGCCAGTATCTTTAAATTGCCCTAGTACACAATACTTGAAATAACATCACTGAGCTCTCTATAGCAGTACTGATCACTATTTCCTATAAAAGTAGCCATTTCATATTAGTGAATCCACGATTAACTTATCAGAAAAGATAAACGGTAGCTTTTCTAATTTTTATTTTATTTTTTAAATTTTATGAGTATAGGTGTTTTACCTGCAGAGGCCAGAAGAGGGTGTCAGATTTCCAGGACCTGGAGTTGCAAACAGTTGTGAACCAGCATGTGTGCTGAGAATCAAACCTGGTCCTCTGGAAGAGAGACTAGTGTTCTTAACCACTGATTATCTCTGCCCTGACTTTTCTGAGTTTTAACCCTTAACTCCTGGTCCACAAAACTGGCTCTTAACCTTGTCTCAAAAGTGGAGTGTAACTGAAGACACCCAAGCTGATCTCCAGTCTCCTTCACACATCTATACACATATGAAAACATACACACAGGAACATACATACATACACACATACATGCTAAAAAAAAACCAAGACCAGTAATACTTTTGGACTAGAACTGACAGTAGGTAGAAGCTGTCAGAAACAAAACCAAGGGTAAGGATACTATTTACTGCACAGCAACCATGGAGCCTGAGGTATCACAAACCATCTGCTCAAAAGTAGATTACTTTTTTTGATAGTGACAACATGAAAGGTCGGTTTCTGGCATAGGCACAAACCTTCCAAACAACTGCATACACAGAATCTTCATCTATGGTACTTGGCAGGGTGCTAATGAAGGTTCTTAGATGGGTTCAGGTTCGACAGTGCACCAGCAATGGACTTTAGCTCAAAAACAAACAAACAAAAAAAAAAAACAAAACAAAACAAAAAAAAACAAAAAAACAAAAAACAACAACAAAAAAAACCCAAAAACAACCAACCAAACAAAAAAACCCCCAAAAAACCAAAAACCAAACCAAAAAAACCAAAACCAAAACCAAAACCAAAACCAAACCAAACCAAACCACACCAAACAAACAAACAAAAAAACCTTATGTGATCACCTTATGTGCAAAGTGAGGACGGCTACCAACAACATACCATACCACAGGAGACTCCACTTACTCAGAATCCTTAATTTTTAAAAATAGCCAGTAGTTCAGCAGGAGGCCCAGGCCTCACTAACCCACTGCCTACCAGTGTGCTCTTGTCAGATCCAGTCTTGTGCAGGCAACCACAGAGCAGCTGCTGTGCGGTCATCACTGAAATGGTTGGGTCACAGTGATACATTTTTTAAAAACCACGGTAAGATTAGCTGATGTGGTGACTCTTCAAATCTCAAGTCAAATTTAATTTTAAATATCATTTTCCATAAAAGCTCATTTTGAGGATAAATGGAAATTTTCTAAGCTATAAAATTCTTCAAAACTAATGTTCTGAAATGAATTACAAGACTTTTATAGGCAAAAGACAGCTAATAAATAGGCCCAATAACCTAACAACCTGAGTTCAACCCCTGGACCCAGCGGTAGAAGGAAAGAACAGATTCCTCAAAGTTGTCTTCTGACCACCATACTAGTGCTGAGAATATACGTACACAAACAAATGTAACAAAATATTTAAATATTTATAAATGAGATTACAATATTATAATATTATCTAAGAAATAAGGCAACTAATTGTTCTAATCCCATTTCTCTCTGATGCTGACTAAACCCAAACAGTGGGTTTTAAAAAGTTGTTGTTGTTATCATCATCATCATCATCATCATTATTTTATTTTGGTTTTTCAAGACAGAGCTTCTCTGTGTAATAGTCCTTGATATCCTGGAGCTTGTTTTGTAGAACTCACAGAGATTTGCCTGCCTCTGCCTCCCGAGTGCTGGGATTAAAGATGTACACCAACACCCTTGGCAAACAATGTTACTTCTATTTTATGTGCATGAGTGTTTTGCCTACAGGTGCGTTTCTGTACTTCGTGTGTGCCTGGTACTTGAGGAGGCCAGAAGAGGGCATTAGATTCCCTGCAACTGGAGTTACAAACAGTTGTAACTGTTGTAAACCACTATGTGGGGGCTGGGAATCAAACATGGGACCTCTGGAAAAGCAACCAGTATTCTTTTTTTTTTTTTTGGTTCTTTTTTTCGGAGCTGGGGACCGAACCCAGGGCCTTGCGCTTCCTAGGTAAGCGCTCTACCACTGAGCTAAATCCCCAGCCCGCAACCAGTATTCTTAAACCACTAAGCTATTTCTCTGGGTCCAGATTTAGTTTTTTTTTTTTTTTTGTTTATAATTTACAGATTAAAGACTCCCAGCATACTTTATTCACATAATTTAAATTATATTATATAGGGCCAAGTGTGTGGCCACATGCCTTTAATCTTAGCACTTGGGAAGCAGAGAAAGGCAGATAATCTCTGTGAATACAAACTAGGTTCCAGGCCAGCCAGGGTTATACAATGAGACTCGGTCTCAAAATTAGCAAAATCTTTCTTACATAAAGGAAGCTACGTCACAGAAAAGACAAGCATATTTAATGGTTCAAAGCCATGCTATTAGATCCTACTGCTGACAACAGAAGCAGACCCTGTCTGGAGAGCAGAGGCACAGACAGGAGATCCTGGTATCAGATCTCATGACATCAGAAACATAATAAACATCAGCCTCTCGTCATCTTGGGAATGCATCCATTCAAGCACTCAGCAAGTATGTACAGGAGCGGCTGCAGGCCAGACGTTTGAGGAGGTGGGAGCAGAGATTGGTAAGAGTGAGTCTGACAATAACACAAAGGGAAAATCAACCAACAACCAGCAGGCGATAAGGGAACAGAAACAAGGAGGAGCAGGATCCGGCAAGACCTTCTAAGTCTAAAACCTGTACTGAACTCTGAAGGACACAAGGTTTTCAGTAGAGGAGTGACATCATCAACTCATGTTTCAGTAAGATCCTTGAGGCTGCTTATGTTAAAAACAAATGCAGGGGCTGAAGGTTCTCATACACTATCAATGAGATAATGGTGACTTACATTGGCAATGGGTATGGTTACACTCTCCATATTTTGAAGATAAGAGAACTCTAGAGGAATCAAGGACGACTCGAGTCAGCATATGGGATGGTATCAATAGAGATGGATAAACTGCAGAAAGACCTGAGTTCCACTTGGGTCACGCTGAGTTTAAGATGTCTATTAAAGCTCAGGTGGAGACACCAAGAAGGCAGCTGGATGAAGGGTGTCGGGGTTGGGAGAGAGGTGCAGACTAGACACAATTCAGTGGCTGTGGGTAGACAGGGCTTTTAAGCTCTACCAATAGAGTGAGAAGTCCAAGTGCTAAGAAGGAACTGGCATCCCGACATAAGAGGAGGAACCTGCGGAGACTGAGCACAAGCACCTGTGATGCAGGGAAAGGAGAGAGTGTGGTTCCCTAGCAAGAGAGCCAAGCTGGCAGAGGGCCACCGCGTCAGACGCCACAGAAAGGCCAGCCCTGCATTTAAACCCACAAGGTCCCTGTGACTCTCACGGAAGCAGCTTTAGAAGAACGTAGTGGGAAGGCAAGAAGGGGCCAAGAAAGCAAGGGAAGAGCAATCTCAAGGAAGTCTGCTGTGAGGTGGAAATGGGGTAGTGCAAACAGGGAAGGGCAGCTGAAGCTTTCAAAGGCTGCATTAGGGCATGTTTTTGTGTGCTAATGGCAGAAGTCCAATCAGTAAGAGAGGAAATGGCTGGAATGATAACCCAGGGTGAGTGAGAAGCTCCAGTAGAGGAAGCCCTCAGGCAGAAGCAGAGGCAGCCGGAATCAAGGCAGATACAGTGCCAACAGGAAGGCACTCTGCAAGCAGACAGCACAAGTCCTGCTGGATCAGACAGCTGGAAAAAGCAAACACCACTGGTGTGGGACACCATCTTACTGACCCTTTCACACTAACTCTACAGGTGAGCTCGCCTGTGTCTGTGCAGTTAGGCTATGAAGCCCCAGGATGCGCTAGTAGAACCTAACCTTACTTTCGGGGCTATGTCTTTAGGAGCATTCCAGAGGCTCCCCGCTTCTGTGAAGGTGACCCTCAGACACTAGTGACTCAAAACATGTGAGATTCACCAGTAAGAATGTGGCAAACAGGAATGTGTTACTGAGTCATCAGCCACATTTTTAGACTTCTAAATAGTAAATGAGAAGACTCATTTATGGAATGACAAATCACGTCGTTTTATATACAAGACACTGATCATATAGCTTTCCAATATGGGAGAATATTCTAAAATTTTACATGTAAAAATGAAATACATGTTTCATGACACTTGACCTTGACTTAAGTAGAAAAATACAAATGCTCTACTTACCAGCAGTGGTCACAGGAGGCTGGGAAGGGTACTGTGAGCTTGTTGTGGCAGGGTATGGGCCAGCAGGTGGGTAAGGACAGCCAGGATAACCACTATAGAAAAGAATACCAAAAGTAAAGATGACCCAACACTACAGTGCTGTGAGAACCCCACTGAGAGAGTTAAGACTGACATATTATATTGCCAGATAATGAATGTAAAGTTGTAGAGAAGAAGGTATTGATTCAAGGAACAGTGTATGGAAATTACACTGAGTTTGAAACTGAACTGTCAAGGCCAAGCATGGCAGTGTGTGCCTACAATCTGAGAAGGAGGCTGAAGCAGAGTACTTTGAGTATGGGGCCAAAAGCTGGAAGACGGCTCAGTGGGTAAAGGTGCTTGCTGCTCTTGCAGAAGACCCAGGCTCGGTTCCCAGAACTCACATGCTGCTTCATAGCCACTGGTACCTCTAGCTCCAGGGGATCTGACACCCTTTCTAACCTCTGTGGATGCCAGGCATGTGTGTGGTACACAGAGATTCATGTGCATATGCATGCATGAAAAAAAAAAAACCACTCACACATGTTAAAAACGAAAAAGAAAGGAGGGAGGGTGGGAGGGAGGGAAAGGGAGGGAGAGGGAGATGGAGATGGAGAGGGAGAGGGAGAGGGAGAGGGGAGAGGGAGAGGGAGAGGGAGAGGGAGAGGGGAGAGGGAGAGGGAGGGAAAAAGCTAGGCTTGGTGATGCGCAGCTCTGATCCCCACAATCAGGTGGCAGAGGATGTCTGTGGGTTTAGGGTTAGCTACATAGTCTCCATAGAAAACTCTAGGACAGCCACAAGGACTGTCTCAAAAACAGATGAGGCCAGTTTGGGCTACATAGCAAGACTCTATCTTAGTAAACTCAAAACAATCAAATCAACCTACAAAACAGAGCCCAACAGGTAGCTCACACCTATAAACCCCACATTTGGGAGGCTGTGGTGAGGTCCGGGCCAGCTGGAGAAATGGCTCAGTGGCTCCTGCAGAAGACTGAGGTTCAATTTCTAGCACCCACACAACTGTCCACAACTCCAGTTTCAGAGAATCCAATACCCTCTTCTGAGCTCTTAAGGAACCAGGCATGCAAGTGGTGTACAGACATACACATGAGAAAAACACTTACACAAAAAATAAAAAATAAAGTAAGTATATCTTTTTAAAAAAGTGTAAGCTCCTATGTCAGAAAAAACCAAAGTAGTAAATGGACAAATGGTCTTGCTTGGCTCTGATTATATAAGGTTACCTTCAGAGAGGCAGATAAGGCCTGGGTCTTATTGGTAATCTTAAACGTTCACTCTGAAAGCAAATCTTAAAAAAAATTTGTTTCTGTATAGTTTGTGCCATTCATGTATTCTAATAAGTAGTCCTAAATTTGCATTCTAGAAAACCAAAGTTTCTTTTTAAAGATTTATCTCCCCCCCCATCTTACTCTGGCTGAAGAGCCCCTTGCTTCTGCCTCTGGATGCTGATGTCAGCTATTATTTTCACACTATGTGTGCGTGTGTGTGTGTGTGCGTGCGCGCCAATGGAGACAAAGGGCAATGCAGGATCCCTTGCAGCTAGAGTTCCTGATTTGTGTGCTAGGAGTCAAACTCAGGTCCCTCTGGAACAGCAGAAAGTGCTCTTTAACTAATGAGCCATTACTCTAACCCTTACAAACGTCTTAAATAGGAAAAAGTAAGTATTTCAAGGCCCCAAACCAATCAAGATTACTGTTATTACCATGCCTGCCCACAATCCCTCCTCTTGTAAAGAAAACAAAGCTCCTTTAGAATTATGGGCACATAGTGACTACAAAATTCCAACAATAAGCCAAATATGGTATACAATAGCATACCTACATATATGCATATAAGCATATATTATGTATATACATAAATACATACATACACATACATACATACCAATACTGAGGCTGAACTAGGACTGTGAGTCTATACAGCCATACCTATCTCAAAAACCAAACACCAATAAACCAACCTCATTTATTTAATTCCCCAGTTAGTATTATTCTGATTCCAAATGTAATTAAGAGAATTTTCATTACCTGGGGTTGGGAGGGTATCCAGATGGATATGCAGAGATTCCACTTGGCATGCTTGGCAAGTAGGAGGCTAAAAATAATTTTTAACATTTGAAAGTCATATGCAGTCCTGAATATAAAGGTTGTAGAGCAATATGAACCAATATCAACCACAGCAGAATTTCACACCAAGAATCCTATCTCAGGCTCAAAACAAAACCAACATCTGGCCTGTATTAGTTTTTTTAAAGAAGAAGTAATTTGAATTCATTTAATCCTCAAATCATTAAATGTGAGTGACAACACTCTAGCAAATCCCAGTAAGAAATGACTGGCAGACAGGTCAACCTGTTAACTTTACAGCCAAGTTCCCCTGTAATTTCGGAGAAGGTAATGCTGACCTCATTTGCTCTAAGACTGCTTCTTAGAGGATAGCTGCCTCTGCATCTACGAAATCTTGGAACATTTAACACCAGATTGACTAAGTTGGAGAGCTAGTTTTGTTGGCTTGTTTAGAACTTAAGACTCCAAATCATAGTAAGAAATCCTATGCAAAACTTAATCCACACTTGTTTAGATTGGCTTTAAAAGCTTAGAAATATTAGGGGGGGGGGAAGTTAAAAGCCTTCAAGAATGCTTCGTTCATTTATAGAAGCCTGTAAGGTCAATGGAAAAGGACTTGCCTCCAGAGTCAACTTTTTTCATTAGATCAATGGTGAATCAACACGAGTCAGTAAACACATGTTTATTGTCTTCTATACGACAGGAACTAGGGATTTGGTGGGGATGGAGGTAGGGAAGAGATGGGGAAAGGGGAAGAGAGAAGACAAGACAAGACAAGAGAGGATGATAAGAAGAGAAGGAATCCTTGGCCACATGTTGCTTAGAATCCAATTGGGAAGATAAACAGTGAAAGTGGCTATGCTCTGTTAATCGTGCTGGCAGGGAAAGCAAAGAATGCTGTCTATGGGATTATCCAGGAAAAAAGCTAATTTAAATCTAAGAGCAGAGTAGGCCTCTTAAGGTTAAAGGTAGAGTGATCTAGTAGAGGTATGACAGATGGAACTTGAAGAAAAAGACATGGACCCTTTCAAGAATGACCTTCTAGTGACAGAATACAAGCAAGTGGGAGAAGTATGCTGGGCTGCTATCAACAACAGAGTAGGAAGCCTTTACCAGCCTAACATATCAGGGCTCACAGCGTTGTTAGGATGTATCGGTAGATGCTATAATACTTTTTCTTAAGTATAACGAAGGAAGAAAATTCAGTATTTCATTAAAAAAATAAAATAAAACAAACAACAAAAACTCCCCAAATCTTATAATTCCATTCCACACACATAGACACTTTCCAAGCAGGAAGCACAGTTGACATTTTTTGAGTATCTCTTAAAATAAGCGAGTTCCGCTGTTAAGTATTAGCAACGTACATGGTCAGTGTCATTTCCGTGTTGGTTTCTCCAATGTATAAAGCACCATCTCCGAGTTATAATTTCTCATAATCATAAGCATTTTCCTTTTCTTAAAAATGTGTCACTACAGGGTCTGGAGAGATGGCTCCATAGTTAAGAGGCAAAACATAGCAAGACAGACAGACAGACAGACACACACACACAGTTGAAGGGGTTAGGGAAATGGGTCAGTGGCTATAAGCATGTATTGCTTTTGCAGAGAAGCTAAGTTCTATTCTTGGCACCCACACGGGACAGCTCACAACTGACTGCAGTCCAGTTACAGGGTATCTGATGCCCCTGGCTTTCTCAGGCACCTGCACTCATGTGCGTATACCCACATAGACACTCAAACACCATTAAAATAAACTGTAAAAATGAGGTTTGGATATAATGTTGACTCTAATTTTATGTGTCTGAGTAGTCTTGCCTGCAACTACTTATGTGCTACACATGCATGTCTGGTACTTGCAGGGTCAGAAGAGGGAACTGGATCTCCCAGAAGTGGAATTATAGACTGTGGTAAGCTGCCATGCGGGTCCTCTGCAAGAGCAACAGGTGCTCTTCACTGCTGAGCTGTCTTCTAGTCCCATAATGCTGACTTTTTAAAGACTAAGTCTCACTATGTTGGCCAGACAGACCCTGAATTCCTAGGCTCACTCAATTCTTCTGGATAAACCTCCAAAGTCTTTGGAATTACAGGTACACAGTACTGCACTTGTTTTAACAATGTCTTGTAACATGACTCGTTACTTAAAAATTACCCTGAAAGAGTTAAGAAATATTCTGAGCAATGATTTCTCAACTATTAATTATCTATTCAAATATGTATCCAAGATTCTTAGCTATCACTTAGTAGGTGTATAGGAGGAATCACCACTGTTCACAGTCATACCTGAGGATAATTAATGATGGTTATTATCTAAACATCTAAAATGTTACTACAATTGGAATGGGTGGACAGTACAATGGTCTCTTAGTGATTTACTTAAACTAGCTCTTCAGTGCTTGATGAGACGGTGAGTACAAAGCTGGACTGCAGAAGTGACTAGTGTGAGCTTTCTGGAATACTGTACTTTCAAAGGCACCGTGAAACTGAAAAGAAATAGAGAAAGCTTCCCTTTATCCCAAGTGGTAACTAAGTTATCTCAACAAATAAATGGGGAGATCAGTCTAGGAAATATTTGCCACTTTAAACTCAAAATACTCAGTCAAATCGCTAACATCGTAATACAGGAAGCAAGAGTCCCAATAAGCTTTTGCGGGGTTGGGGGTTGGAAGTGAGGGGTGAGTCACTCCTTTTAAATTCTCATTCTGCTCAAGAATCAAGACAGTCTTCATGAAAAATAGACTAAAAACAAGAGAATGATTTTAGACAGAAGGAAATAAAGCATACATAATTGGTCTTCAAAGAGAAGTTTGTCAGAATGACAACTTAAAACACAGTAAAAGCAGTACAAAACAAAAACGGCAAAACAAGTAAGTACAACCAACTTCCAATTATCCGGGATGATTCTGAAGTATCAGCAAGAATCATTCAGATAAACAGAACAGGGTGGAGCTATCCCAGGGGTGGACCAGTACTGTCCCCTTGTTCTCACCCTTCTGACAAGGTAGTCACAAATTGGCTGTACCACTGAGAAGCAGCCAAGAGCTAGATGTCCAATTGTGTATATCCAGAATAGCTCAAGGGAACAAGCTAGCTGACTAATTCATTCTCCACAACACTGACCCTGGAATCACAGAGCGCTCAGGCTACCTTTCAAAATTACAACTGCTTTCCAGGTGGCATACATAATTTAAGACTTCCAGCTCTATTTGGCATCTTCTCTTGCACTCTGGAATGCAGAACACCCACACTCTGACTTTCTACCCACAGATGGAAGCCCAAATGCCAGCCTTTGGTAGGAACCTGCACATGCAGATGTGGGGCCTCAGAACACTCCCCAAAACTCCATTCACTTGACAAGCTAAAAAGCAAAGTGAAGTTATTTTAAGAGTTCTGCAAGGCTTTGCTTTTGTTTCTGCTAACTTTAAAATCAGATCTCAATGGACTTACTGTTTGGTGGCCCTGCTGCTGTGTACGGTGGGTAGGATGCAGAAACGGTAGGTCGGGAGAACACTGGAGGCTCCTCGCCAAATATCACAATCATGATCTGAATAAGTTCCAGCAACTCTGACCGTGGCTAAAAAGGGGAGGGAGGGGAAACCCAAGAAATCATGTCACCTATAATTGGTTCTCAGCAGAATACATAGTGTTTGGCATTGCTGTTGTCTTCTTTGCACTCTCAGCTTTGTATTATATGAGCACATATGCCAGTGTGCACAAGTCAGAAGACATCACTACAATCCATTTTCTTTCCACCCTTATTTGAGTTCCAGGGATCAAACTTAAATCTCCAGGCTTGTGTGGCCCGTGCCTTTACCCATCAAGTCATGTGGCTGGCTTTTCCTAAACACACCAACTATCAAATGGGACAATGGGTTACACAAAAGCACAGAAACGCGTCTGCATCTTCTTTACCTACACTTAGCTCTCTCTTTTGGTGGAGTGATACTTTACATGCTGGGCATCACTGGTGGAGACGTACAGAGCCTTTCAGCAACAAGAACTAGTGAACAACAATGGGACTGGGCCTGCTCAAAGCCAGGCTCTTACAAGTTCATTCTATCTCTGAGTTCTCTCTATTAAAATAAATGTGATAGTTAATTCTGGTTATCAACTTGATTGGATCAACTAAGAAGGAAGACCCTCCCTGAGTGGGTGAACCCTTCCCAACTCAGCCCAGACACAAAGAGGTCAGAGGGTAGAGCCCTGCTGTTCTGCCCTGCCCACCTTCCACTTGCCTGTGAGTGCATCTATGCATCCAGCCCCCCTGCCGGCACTGCTACTGCGACCTCCTCTGACACCGAATGCCAGGGTTTCTTGGCTTTCTTTTGTTGACTGACAACTACTGGACATCCAGGTATCCTCCAGGCATTAACACAGGATGGGACTGCTGAGGTCCCATCCTCAGAGACTGAGAATTTACTGGGTTCTCAGCCTCTCCAGTATACAGACCACTACTGTCTATTCAACCCAGCACACATATCAATGTAATAAGACTCTTTCTAGGGCTGGAGAGGTGGCTCAGAAGTTAAGAGCACAGGCTACTTTTGCAGAGGATCTGGGTTCAGTTCCCAGCACCTACATGGTGGCTCACAACTGCCTGCAACACTAGTTGCAGGCGATCTGATGTCATCTTCTGGCTTCCATAGACACCAGGTATATATGTAGTGTGTATACACATTTAGGTAAAACATTCATATACAAAAAAACCCCCGAATCTTTAAAAAAAAAAAACCAAAAACCTTCCTCTGAAACATAACCACTGTATTGATTCTGTTCCTCTAGAGAACACCAACACAATATAGGCTTCTGTTTTTTTGTGGTATAAACACTGTTCTGCCAGTTACACCATCAGAGGCAGAAACAGAAGTTCCCAACCGGTACCCTTGATAGCAATACTTTGGAGAGGAAGATTTGAGTTCCCAATATACCTCATCAGTGGACCCATTTTAAAGTGAGATTCTAGCTCTGAGTAAGTAAGGGGTGAATAAGCACTTTAACAGAACCTTTTAGTTGGATGGTATTATAGCTCATGTCTGTCATCTCAGTACTTGGGAAACTGAGGCAAAATTGATCACTACAAGTTTGAGGCCAGCACAGTTTGAGGTAGACACCTAAACAAACAAACAAAATCACTAAAAACCAAACAAAGGAATAAACGAGAGCCTCAGTTCAGTGGCTGGTCCACCGTCTGAACTTACTTACCCTGGAATCTTCCTTGAGTGTAAACTGAAGGGAAAAGCTAGTGAGCAGAACATACATGCAATCGCTTCCTAGAGCCACATGATACTTACGTGTTTCCAGTCATGTAGGTAAGGCAGGTAGATTTTCCCATTTGCATCCACATGCTTTCCTGTTTTAATAGTCATTGAACTAGTAGGCTTAACAAAACAGATAGGGGGGTTATATGGGTATGTGTCCAGGAGCCACAGGCATATTGGAATGTTATATATATTACCTGAGAGAGAAGAAGAAACTTCAATTACTCTCCTCTTATTTCTCAGGAGTGTAACACACAAGGCTGAGAGCAACACACACCACGCTGAGTGCCACTAGGACTATTTCTAATTCAAGGTGCTTCTTGGAGCTCTGGTATGCGAGCCAGGCCAGAGAGTGAGTGGTGACCACATGCTGTGGACAACATTCTTTTGGTTTGTCCAACTTAACGTCTGCTGCTTAGCTTCAGCAAAAGCATGTTTCACCTAAAGAAACCAGATACTAATGACTTCTGATTTCTTTTTCTTAGCTCCCAAACACATCTACAATGTGTAACTCTAATACATAAAGCCTTAGGTTTATTACCAATATTACCCCCTCTTTTTTTAAAAGCAAGAATCCCCCACAGTAATTTGGACCCATATGCTACGATTCACAAAGAATGGTTGAGGGGAAAAGGGGCTCACTAGGTGAAATCAATATTTACACACACTTCCACAACCTGCACCCCTCAGCAGAGCATATTCCTGAGGACACAACGGTGGAGTTGGTAATAAGCTTCAGTCCAACACAGATGCTCTTAGTTAATTGTTTTTCCTCCAGGACCATGTCAGGCACAAATGACTGATAAGTGTGATGATTTCTGGGATCTTCCTATGTTCCCTTGTTCTCCTTTTTTATTTCAACAGCATAGCAATCACAGAACTGTAGTGTAATGTTCCCCACAGGTTCATGCTCTAGAGCAGTGATTTGCAACCTGTGGGTTGTGACTCCTTTGGAGGTCACATATCAGATAGTCTGCTTTTCAGATATTTATATTATGACTCAAAACAGTAGCAAGGTTAGTTATGAAGTAGGATAATTTTATGGTTGGGGCCAACACAAGGAACTGTATTTAAAGGGTTGCAGCTTTTGGAAGGCTGAGAACTAGTGCTCTAAACACTTGTTTCAAGCTGATGGTGATATTCTGGGGCCTATTATAGGACTAGGTTATAGGGAAGGCTCTTTGAAGATTGTACCAGCCCCAGGTCTCAGCCCCCTTCTCTGGGACATGCCCTAGCTAGACACAGGAACAATAAACATAACCGTCCCAAAGCAGAACAGGCATAAGAAACTGAGCACTGGCTTAACAGTGATTACAACAGAGCTGACTAAGGTTATCAGAGACTAGTCATCCAAGTCAGCATCATTACCAATATGATAACCATAGATAACAGTTGTCCTTTACTCTCTGTTTAGTGCACACCCGGCTAGTGGCAAGTCTTTTTATGTATCACTTCCATGAACTGTCAGTACCGAATCCAGGCATTATTAATTCAGATTGCATGGCAGAGTCAGACCTAATTCTGACCCTAAGGCACCACCTCACCACTGCATAGTAGAACTTCCCATGGTTGAAAAGGTATGAATCACTGTGAGGGAGGCTGAACTAGCAGACATAAGAGCCAATACAGTCCCACGATTCCAGGAAACATTAAGTTCCAGCTGAATCGTGAGGCATTTGGTTATTGCTCTATCTTGACAGAGAAGTTAAAACAGAGGTACTGCCGCCAAATAAAGTCAAATTACACTGACGTTAAACCCTGCTGTCAAGAAGGCCATTAGGAAGTACAGCGTGTACTTTCAACTCCTTCGTAGCATGCTCTTGTCTGTAGATACGTATACCACGAACACACGAATATGCTATTTACCTCGATAGCGCACAGGGATTGTCCCAGTGAGGTTCACCAGCTCCCTGGAACTGCCATCATTAAAAACTGAAAGGGAAAAAAGACAGATTTAATCACAAACATTTTTGTATACACTACCATGTTAAGTTACTCTTTCATCAACACCAGGAAACTATGGAACAAGGCTAACTTAGTGTTCAGTATCAAAAAACCTGTCACTGACTCACTTAGGTTAAAAGCTTTGAGTTATCTGTAAAAAGGGATCTGAGTTCTGCATTTCCAAATACGGGCTTTTCGCCTGCAAGTAGCATGGTTTTAAGCCCATTTAAAAATCACCCTGAGCCTTTCTATCTCAGCTCTGGGAGGCAGAGGCAGGCAGATCTGAGTTTGAGGCCAGCCTATTCTACACAGTGAGTTTCAGGACAGCCAGGTTTATACTGAGAAACACCGTCTCAAAAAAAATACAATTAAAATTATTCTGAAGCTTCCAGCCATGTATGCCTGAGATGGAAGCCAATGAGTAAGCAAAAAAACACAAAAAAACACAAAAAAAACACAAAAAAAAACAAAAAACAAAAAAAAAACCAAAAAACCAAAACCAAAACCAAAAAACCCCCCAAACCAAACCAAACAAACAAACAAACAAAAAAACCCCAATAAAGTTGTTTTTAGCAAATTTAAGAATAAATATATCAGTAAGTTAAAAAAACAAAAAAATCAAAAAACCTCCATCAAAGCTTTGAGCATAATTCATTGGAACACTTCTTTAGAATCAAGACCCTGGGCTCGATCCCTGGTACCACTTAAAAAGGGAAGAAGTCACTACGAAATGATGCCAAACTAAAAGCTAACTTCCCATCATTTTTCTTTAGAAACACTAATTGACTGCAGCCTGGGATATGGCCAAGCCTAGATGCTTGAAGCCTTGGATTCCATTCCTGAACTTCGTAAACTGAGCATGGTGGCGCATGTCTATAGCCCTAGCACTTAGAAGGTGAAAACGGGAATTGGAAGTTCAAGTCTATCCTTATCTACATAGTGATCCTCGCTGTCATTCTCAATCTCAAGGTGATATCAAGTCATAGTACTGAAAATAGAAATGTCTCCACAGTTAAATACAGACACCTTCTTTCAACATGTATTTGTTTTTACTTTATGTGTACACGTATGTTTTGCTTACATGTCTGTAAATGGACCATATAAGCATGCACTCATGGAGGGCAGAGGAGGGCATCAGAGCCCTGGAATATCATCACTATGGCCACCTCTCCAGCTGCAGATGTCATTTCTTAAGTTACAATTTTGTCTCAAATTGGCACCTAAAACGAAAGACCATTATTAAAAAATAACTTCCAGATTTATAGTAGTCTTGTGACGTGTTCCTGAGCATGAGATGTTGTGGGGAAGGGAGGGGCTGATAGCAGCAGCTAAGATCCCAGGCAAGTCAACATGGTATTCTATCTCAGCTAAGAGATTGATTCTGCTGTAGGTTGAAACTTAGTTTTAAAAACCCGTCTTAGCCAGGCAGCGGTGGCACGTCTTTAATTCCAGCGCTTGGGAAGCAGAGGCAGATGGAAACCTGTGAGTTTGAGGCCAGCCTAGTCTAGAGTTCCAGGACACCAGGGCTATAGAGAGACACTGTCTCAAAAAACCAACCAACCAACCAATCAAACAAAAACAACACACCCTGCTCCCCTCAACAAACCCAAAACTCTTTTCTTAAAGAGATGATGGGGAGGGAGACAGACACAGAGAGAGACAGACAGAGAGACAGAGACAGGCAGACTGGCACCTACCCCCTCTGCTGCTCTTAACAATCTTCTTCACAACTCTGTTAAAGAGCCTGACAGGATGGCTCAATGGGTAAGGGCACCTGCTGCAGAGCCTGATGACCTGAGTTCAGGCCCTATAAATGACATGATGAAAGGAGAACACATTCCTGTAGGCTGTTCTCTGACCTGCACATGCATGCTGTAGCATGCACTCTCTCATTCTCAATCTCTCTCTCTCTCTGCACCCCTCTCACCCTTAGTAGTTTAGAAAGAAAGGCTTTGGAAAATGACAAACTAAATTATCTTTAAAATTCCCTCCTATCAGCTGGTTGTACAGCTTGCATGAGACTCCGGGATTGATCTCCCAGTACAGAAAAACCAGTCTCCCTAAGCCTAACTTTGTGTACTACTGTATCAAAGTGGCGCTTTTTAAGGCTTGGAAGCACTTAACAGATCCGCTTTTTTTTTTCAGACTTATTATCTCCTGTTTCCTAACACTCTGTTAGGTGGAAACCCAATCCTTCAATTGGAAATCTAACAAACTGAAAAGGAAATCATGAAAAGTATAGTCATACACACACACAAGGTACAAACTCAAACACAGTGACAGATCTTTCTGTCGTATATACTTACCATATGAATCCAATACAGGTTTGAGATCTTTGTACATAGCGATGACATTGACAGTTTGACGGACGGTTAGATCTCTGTATTTGTACTGAAAAGCAAACATTACAAAGTTTAGTTAAAACCAATGTGCACTATTTTACTGCTGGATTTCCTTCTTCTTTTCCTTTCTTGTTCATCTGTTTGAGACAGGGTTTCTGTGTAGCCCTGGCTGTCCTCAAACTCACAGAGATCCACCATGCCTGCTTCTCAAGTGCTGGGATTAAAAGTGTGAACTACCACCACCAGGCTGCGTTTTCTTTTTTTTCTTTGGTTCTTTTTTTCGGAGCGGGGGACCGAACCCAGGGCCTTGCGCTTCCTAGGTAAGCGATCTACCACTGAGCTAAATCCCCAGCCCCCAGGCTGCGTTTTCTTAAAAATGTTATTTTCTCTGTTGCAGCCTTTTTTTTTTTTAAAAAGATTTATTCATTTATTATATATAAGTACACTGTAGCTGTCATCAGATACATCAGAAGAGGGCATCGGATCTCTTTACAGATGGTTGTGAGCCACCATGTGGTTGCTGGGAATTGAACTCAGTCAGGACCTCTGGAAGAGTAGTCGGGTACTCTTAACCGCTGAGCCATCTCTCCAGCCCTGTTGCAGCCTCTTGAATCTTCTACTCATCATTAACATTAAAGCCTAAGGGGACACCTTGGGCTCGCCTTAACCTAAGTGAACCCTTACTGAAACTTCTCACCACTATTTTAGTGCTTTTCTTCAAGTTAAAAGGCCTCATCAAAACAGCTCAGTGGTTAAGAGCACTAGCTGTTCTTCCAGAGGGCTCAGGATGGCTTCCCAGCACCTTCATGGGTATAACTCTTAACAGTCTGTAACTCTGATCCCAGGGGAGCCAATACCTTCTTCTGGCTTCTGTAGATACCAGACAAAGTATAAGGTAGGTACATGGACATACATGTAGGCATAAGAAAAAAAGGTTCCATCCAAAAATGGTTTTTAATATTCCTTCATTTGCCTAACTGGCAACAAAACTAATAATCTTCTGCCTCAAGCTAAGAGAAGCTGGGGAATTACAGGTTATTCAAACACCATGCTGTATCTTTCTTTTTAACAAAATCTTTCCCATGCTTCACTCATTCTCGCACTGTAGCATTCACTGTCAATTTGCAACAAATCACTCACTATATAGTTTCTCATTCCGCTGCTCTCTACTTTAGAACTAGCAGCACACTGGTTCAGGCACATCTGGCAGGTGTTAACTGATAATACACTGATGCCCCATCCATACAAAGCTCTTAATAGGCTTGTCTTAAAAAGCGTAAAAGCAGTCAGCTGCTGGAGGTCTGACCCAGAGGTAGAGAGCTAATTTGCATGCTCACAGTCCTCTGGTTAATTCCCCTACTACAAGAGAAAGAAAAACATGAAGGAAAAGCAACCAGCTATCCCAACAGATTCTAAAAACAAGGCAGAAAGCAAAAGGCTAAATTATGTTAATCGTATGGAGAGCCTGTTTGTTTGTTTTTTTTTTTTTTTTCTTTTTCTTCTTTCTTTTTTTCGGAGCTGGGGACCGAACCCAGGGCCTTGCGCTTGCTAGGCAAGTGCTCTACCGCTGAGCTAAATCCCCAACCCCGGAGAGCCTGTTTTAACCTAGTATTTAGCTGTTAACAATAGCCTCATCTCTATTTTAACCTTCATTGCAAACCTGTTCATCTGACCAATCAAAGGCTCCATAATCAGTAATTGGCTGACCACTTCATTTTCTTGATATATATACACACATATACATACACACACACACACACACACACACACACACATATATATATATATATATTTTTTTTTTTTTTGGTTTTTTTTTTTTCGGAGCTGGGGACTGAACCCAGGGCCTTGCGCTTCCTAGGCAAGCGCTCTACCACTGAGCTAAATCCCCAGCCCTTGGCATATTTTAACACACATGATCCTTGAATTAGTTTTGGGATCTAAAAATTATGATATTCAAGACATTTATGTTCTTCCCCCTTCTCTCTAGCAAGTTCATTGCAGAGATGACCATGCTTCTTCACTGGGAAGAAACCCTTATGGTGTCAGCAACCACTGTTTAATGTCTAGAATGATCTTCTTCCAGCCTACTACAATTTGGATATTCTACTGTGGAGACAGTGATATGTGACCAGATTTGGATATGTCTGAATAGCATGCTTGTAGGATTTCTGTGATGGGACAAGAGGTCTTAAAAGTGTAGCTTCTAGAATTTTTGCCTCAGCAACAGAAAGGGTGCACATATATTTTATATCTACCCCTTCATCAAAACTGCTTATCAAAGTCACCAAAGCTAGCTATATGGTGTGGCATACCCAATTCTGTCTTCATTTTATTTGTAAGTGGTATTTGACCAAGTTGATTTCTTCCTCTTAAAATGTGTTCATGGACTGCTAAGATGGCTCAGCAGGTATTAGGTCTGAAAGTCTGAATTCAATTCCCAAGGTCTACATGGTACAAAGAATGAACTCCTGTAACTTATACTCTGACCTCCACATGCTCACTGTCGTATGTGTAATCATGTGCACGTGTGGTGTGCGTCACACACACACACACACACACACACACGAGATTAATAAAAAACTAAAACAACAACCAAAAAAACACCAAACCCCACATTTTCCAAAGTTTGACTTCCCTCTGATCTTTTTTGTTCTTTCTCTTCTATAATCAAGTATTACTGAGCCACGGGACTAACTCCTTTCTCTTCTTCATCACCCAATCTCACTTCTTTAGTGTTGTCTCTTGTATTTATATATATGTTAAATAAAACTCCCACATTAAGATGCTGGCCAAGCCTATGACCCAAGTTTGATCTCTGGAACCCCCATGGCAGGAGAGAACTGACTTCAGTGACCTGTCTTCTGAACTTGAAACATATATGCCTATATACATCAACACACACATGCACATCTTCTAAAATGCTTTCCCTCTGACCCTCTTCTATAAACTGCAGACATGTGTAGCAGTGCCTTCTTTCTGCAGCTTCTGTGATCCATGGTTAGCCTCAATCCTCAAATATTTAAGAGAGAGCAGCCATGGCCTGTGCTAGCCCATGGCTGTGGGCCTCAGTGAGGGCCACAAGGTGATAAGGAATGTCAGCAAGGAAGCCTCACCAAGTACATGCACACCAAGTTCATACGGAGCATGACCTGGGAGCTATGCAGCTTTGTACCCTCTGAACAGTGTGCCATGGAGAGTGGCCAAAGTCATCAAGAAGATGGGCACATATATCTGAGAAGAGGAAGCAGGGGAACTGAGCATGTGCAGGCAGTCACGAGGAGGGAACTATGCTCCTCTCCTTCATCAACAGACATCTGAGTCACAAAACAAAACACCAGGAAATTTTGGAAATAAACAATTCACATATATTAAATTTCACTACTCACACCCCCCCCCCCCAAAACAAGGTTTCTCTGTGTAGCCCTGGCTGTCTTGGAACTCATGTAGATCAGGCTGGCCTTGAACTCAGAGAGATCTACTTGCCTCTGCCTCCCAGTGCTGGGATTAAAGGTGTGCACCACCATCTCTGAGCTAAATTGTATTTCTAAGTAGCATGAGGTCTGATGAAATCTCAGTCCTACTGTCCTGCCCAGGACGTGAGTCATCTCATCATCCAGCATACCCACAACTATATAGGCTACCCCACCTGTTAGTGACTGACTGGCCTAAGATCAACTGTCCTAGTACTTGTGTTCAAGAAACTACTTAACTCAGTGGGCCTCAAGTTTAAGAGGAACAGTGCCAGAGATATTATTAGAATATCTTTTATGGGGTTGGGGATTTAGCTCAGTGGTAGAGCGCTTGCCTAGCAAGCGCAAGGCCCTGGGTTCGGTCCCCAGCTCCGAAAAAAAGAAAGAAAAAAAAAGAATATCTTTTATAATTTTTCTATCTTGTTACATTATTATTAACTATTACTGAAACTAACTTGTAAGTTAAATTTTCTCACAGGGAGCATGCATAGGAAAACGCTCATACATACATGGTTTAATATATCTGCTTGGTCTTGGAATGTATTCCAAGGGAATAGGTAAGGGAAAAGGGAGTACTTTGCATCCATTTACCAGTTTGACACTTGCATATCTAATAAACATTAAACTGATCAGAAAAAAACCTCTTTATCACCCTCCCAATTTTATTCTTCCTACATCTTAACTCTAGTTGCTGTTCAGGGACCGAACAAACCTTCAAGTTGTCCTTGAGTACCCCTCTCTCTCAATCCACAACAAGTCTTGCTCAGTATTACCTTCAAATATACCCAGAATCTTGGGCTGAAGAGCTGGATGGCTTAGTGACTAAGAGCCACAAAGTTCCTCTTGCAAATTCAGTTCCCAAGACCCCCATTGGCAGACTCTGAACTGCCTATAACTCCGGCTCCAGGAGATCCAATGCCCTCTTCAGGCTTCTGTGGTCACCCACATATACATGCACATCCATAGAGAAGTACACTTAAATAAACTTTTTTTTAAAAAGAGTGTATGTACGCATCTATCTCCAGAATCTGACTTCTACCTCCATAACTACAGCTATGGTCTAAGTGAGCAGCAGCGGTTGTCTCTACTTCCACTCTTCTGAGTCTCAGCAGAGCATCTAGAGTACTCTTTTCAACTGGGCTGGGTATTACAGATCACACCTTTAGTCTCACCAGAGGCAGAGTAAGGTGGCTCTCTAGGAAGTCAGCCTAGTCTAGGTAGTGAGAACCTCAAAAAAAGGGAGGGGGGTAAGCTAAAGAGATGCCTTGGTGGTCAAGGGCACATACTGTTCTTGCTAAGTTCACAAATGGCTGTAACTCTAGAGCCAGTGGGATCTAATGCCCTGGCCTGTGTGTGCCCGACTCATGTGCACATATCCACACACTTGTTTTTGGTGACGGAATCTCACTGTGTAGCCTTGGCTGGCCTGGACCTCAATATGCAGACCTGGCTGGCCCTCAAACTCACAGAGATCTGTTATTAAAGATGTGTGCCAATCCATTTGGCTCCATACACATAACTGAAGAAACAAAAACTTAATTGTATCCTAGCACAATCCAATCAAACTCCAAAATCCTTACATGAGCCTACAAGACCCTTCAAAATCTCCCACATCCCTGAAGCTTACTGTCAAATAGCACACTTCCTGCCTGCTCAGCTAGTCGTGCTAGCAGCCTTTTGCTGAGGAACTTCTGCTTCAAGCCTCTGCACTTATTTTCCCTTCTTCCTAGAAATGTTCTTACCCCAGACTGTTCCTTATATGCTCAGGTTTCTGGTCAAGTAGCACTTCTCACAAAGCCCTCCCCTCACCATCCAATAGAAAACCACAACCTGACCATTTCTTCCTGCGTGCGTCACTTTCCTCAAAAACTGTTATCAACTTCCCAATGTTATTAACATTATTTTGATAGTGGCTTCTATGTAATTAAGCTCAGAAATACAGTTTTTAGTCTAATTGTTCACATTGTCATATCCCTACAGTTTATGGTACAATAGTGCTTTGGTTTTTTTGTGACGGGGTCTCATTATGAAGGCCAGGCTGGCCTCAAACTCAGAGGTAGCCTACCTTTGCCTCCCAATCTGTAAAAGTGCATGGCATCATTTCACACCCAGTAACAACTTTTATTATAACCACTTTCTTCTCCCCAGTTAGTAGTGACTCATCTTCTATTGTAAAATACTGTATACAAAAAGCAGGTTACTGGTATGAATGAACTACAAAGTTATTTGCATAAAGATAGACTAAGTGTAGAAATATACTTAATTGGTAAAAATCACACCCAAAAATGGTGCTAACAAAAATCTGTTTAGGATGGAAGCTAAGACAATGTTCAAAGAAGAAAAATGATCTATAGCAATGTTAAAACACTAAAATGGTCTCTCTCTCTTTCTCTCTCTGCATGAGCCAGAAGTCTTGATAAGGGCAGAGACTCCCCAATCAGATGAAGTTAATAGCTACATCCTCTAAAAAGCTTAATTGAGGCTTTAAAAAACAAATGATTTAAAGCCAAACATTACTATAGAGACTGTTACCTGGGCCACTTTGATTGCCCCTAACCCCCTCTGTCATTACAGATAACTGCAGGAAAAAAAAAATCAGGAAGCCTAAAATATTAAATGGTTAGACAATCAAGGGTCTTCAAGGACTTGGGAATGACTTTACTAAAAGATCTAGTTTTAGAAGATTAAAAAAAAAAGGAGGAGGAGGAGGAGGAGGAGGAGGAGGAGGAGGAGGAGGAGAAGAAGAAGAAGAAGAAGGAGAAAGAAAAAGAAAAAATAAAGGAAGAAAAGAAACAATTTATATTTGTTTTGAAACCCGGTCTCACTGTGTATCCCTGGCTGGTATGGAACTCAAACTGTCCTGATCTGTCTGTCGGTCAACTGCCTACAGAGTGCAGGGATTAAAGGCCTGTGCCACCACGCCCAGTTTATTCGTGTTGATTCCTTGTAAACTGAAAACTTCTTAAACCTACTATCTCCATTACTGCTTTGGTAAGAGTATCAAAGCCAACTCAATTGACTAGATGAGTTAGGGCTCAACTACGTTACATAAATTTTATTCCAATCAAACTTGGTGAATTACAAAAAGCAAAGCATTTTGGAGTCAGGTGCCCAGTATTAAGTACTAAGAAACTAATATGCAAAATATCCAAAAGGCCTTTTAAAAAGTGAGAGAAAAAACCCCACAACCAGGCAAGCAGTAAGAATTTTTAAGTTCAACTCAAAGTAAACAAGCAAACAACTGCGTCAATCATAGTTAGTGCAAGCAATGGAACGCAACTGCAGAGTTCTCTGGAGCCGGGAAGGGCTGGCAGTCTAGATTTTCTGGCTGCTCTACTTCAGCGAACCAATTGCACACCAAGTTCCCGAGCTCCGGCGGGGTGTGCCGGATTGGGCCGGGGAGAGGCGGTTGGGGACTGGTTCTGAGCAGGGCCAGGCTCTGGCCCGCAGGACAAGACGGCAACTGGGCCGTCTGGGACCGTAAGCGGCGCCGAGTGGACAGCAGCGGCCGCGCCAGGCACGACCCCGCTTTTGTTTATGGAGGCGAAGGCGGGAAGGGCCGCTCCGCAGAGGGAAGGTGGCCTCAACCTAGCCCGCGGGTACGTCTAGTAGGGCGCGGGCTCACCTTGGACATCATCTTCTTCAGCTGACTCTCGGACACCGCCATGGCGCACTCCTCCGTCCCCACAGGCAGAGGGTAGGCGCCACGGGGCCGCCCCAGGCCGCCAGACAATCGCCGCCGCCGCCCCGCCCCTGCCAAGCAGGAAGCCGGCGCGCCGTGCTTCCGCTTCCCGCGCGTCACTTCCAGGGACGCTGGTCTGCGGTGCGAAGCCGGGCGTGAGCTCGGATCTGTTCCACAGGTGCGCGTGGTGCAGATGTTGGTTATCCTTTCTCGACCCTTAAGAATCCCGGCCTGCTAGCGAGCTTTGCCACCTACTGGCGCTCGGAAGGTCCTCGGCTCGCGTCACTCACGGAACTAGCTCGTGGACATTCTAGACCCAGGAGTTGCTTTTAGGTGACGACGCCCGCGGCACTCCTATCACATCTGATTTTGTTCCTGTCAGTTTAAACGCTAGAAAGCCCTTCATGTTATGTTCGCAAGGGCAAAGGAGATCTTTCCCCCTTTCGGGAAGCCATGAAGTAATTTCCTCCAAAGGATACTTTCCCCCAATAATTCCTGTGTGCCCATATAAAGATGACGCAGGCCGCAGTCTGCATTGCTTAAGAGCAGACCTATTTTCAGATTAAAAAGAACTTTGCTCTTCAAACTTCTGAGCCGACTCTCCAGTGTTAATCCCAAAGATGCAAGGAGAAAGACCGTGGACCCAAATCATAGCCAAATTAATTAAAGCAAGCAATTAATTAAAGCAACCTTTTTAATTTGTGTTCAGGAGGTCAGCACTGGACATAAGCAAGAAAATGGGTCTTATAGCTCAGGGGTAGGGAAGTTTCCAAATGGGCGATTTGGCAGGTAAATAGGCAGGGTTACAGGAACAGAACATAACAAAATGGCCGTAACCACCTCTTTTGAAACAAAGGCATGGTTGAAAGGTGCTCTTAACAAGGTAGTCATGAAAAAGTGGTCAAGACAAGGTAGTTATAACAACAGGTGGTCATAACCTTTTGAAACAAAGGCATTGGTTGCCACATCGAAACATTTGAGGTTATGGTTACAGATGGGGCATAGCCCAATCCTTGAGAAATAGATTTAATCATAACAGGAATGATGCTAGTGGTTTTCAAGCACTGGCAGGCTGGGCTCATCACCAGCCCTATTTTCAGATCTTAATTGTCTTGTAGAGTACAAGAGATGATACTGCATCTCAGTTGAGTTTCTGTTTCCAGTAAAAACTCGTTTCAGGGGTTGAAGGGATAGCTTGGTAGTAGAGTACTTGTTGCTCTTGCAGAATGTTGGGGTTAGGTTCTGTTACAGGTCATCCTGATAGCCTCTGTGGGCACCCGGCATGCATGCGGTACACTCATGCTCATAAAATAATCTTCGAAAAGGCGACGTATTAACCATTTTATAAATACAATCCAAAGTATAAAGTCTGGTATAGACAGTAGTGGAAGAGGACACATCTGATGTCCTTAGTATAGACCCAATTCCTTTCTAAGTCCAAGGTCATGGTCAGTCTAAGGGAAAGTGCTTGACAGGTGTCTGCATACTTACCTCACAAGGTAACATCAGCCTTGAGTAACTGTAGATCCAGTCAAACTTGAAGCACACTCTAGCCTACTACCCAGTTTCAGGTTGTTTAAAATTGTGCCTTGGTCCCGTAGAGATGGCTTCTGTGGTTAAAAGCACTTATTCTACAAGTCTAAGAGCCAGAGTTAAGATTTCACAGGGCATTCCCACCCATGACTGTAACATCTATAATACCAGCTTCAAGGGGGTGAAGAAGGATCTCTGGGGCTTGCTGACTTCTGGCCTAACAAAGTGAGCCCCAGGTACAGGAGGAGACAGTGCTTCAAGAAATAGGACTGTTGTGGGGTCTTCTTAAAACCAACATAACTCAAATGCTAGGTCAATGCTGATGACAAAAATTTATTTTTTTGTCAGGGTAGCAGAACAGACTCAGGAGCTGAACTATGGCCCTAAAGGGACATTGTACAGCATATTTAAAGGATGAAACCATAAAGCAAGGGGGAGTGGGGTAGGCTGTAGCATCCTCTAATCATATTTTGACATAATGGGTTGAGTGAAGAGTTTCCATTAATTAGGATAGGAGTTGGTCCCTGGGCCTGGGAACATGAACTTAGTTCGACCCTGTCAGAAAGATGAAGAAGTTGTCCTTGAGATGTCTGGACTCAGCAACTGTTTTCTTACAACAGAATCTGTTCAGCTGTTGAGAAGTCCTCAGCTTCCCTAGGGCGTGGGACCTTGGATTTAGTTCCTCTCTAGGATTAAATGGAGTCTGGAAATGAAATGGTAGTCCTTACAGTAAATTTCTCTTGCTTGTTCCCAACAGGATGAATGATGGAGGACACTGAATGCCTATGTCCCCCATGATGTTTTTAAAAATAGCGAAAAGCACTCATTTAAAACTGTTCTTAGGGGTTGGGGACTTAGCTCAGTGGTAGAGCGCTTGCCTAGAAAGCGCAAGGCCCTGGGTTCCGTCCTCAGCTCAAAAAAAAAAAAAAAAAAAAAAAAAAAAAACCCAAACTGTTCAAACTGCCGCTTCCTTAGAAGTTCCTTTAACTAGAGCGTCTATGCATCAAATTAGAGTTCCTTTAACAGAGTTTCATTTCTAAGAGTTGGAGGAATGCCTTGTAACACACTGCTTTAGAAGCTTTTTAATCATCTTAATTTTGAAATCAATCCTTGGAAGGCTGAAGCAAAAGAATCAAAAGATGCTATATAACATTATCTTGTTTGAAAAGTCTCTAATTAAAAAAAAGTCTTTAACATATATATCAAATTAGAAACAACTAAACCAGTTGGTGATATCACACACCTTTAATCCCAGCTCTCAGGAGGCAGAGGCAGGCAGATCTTTTGAGTTTGAGGTCAGCCTGGTCTACAGAGTGAGTTCCAGTATAGCCAGGGCTACACAGAATACCTGTGTCAAAAAACCAAACCAATTTTTTTTTTTAAAGAAATAACTGATAAAGGCCATTTTCTTCATCTTATACTTAAGTCACTTGAGTAACGGCTATAGTTACTCAGAGAATACTATGAACTCCTTCTTTAATCTGAATGTCTCTTCTTTCACTTAATCAGACAGCATATAGTCCTTTTAAAATAAAAGTTTATTTCATTCATTATTTTTGATATTTAAGGAAACAATATAAATTGGAAAATAAAAAATATACCTTATAGTATCAAAAAACATTTTAATCCAAGCCCCAATAAAAATCTTGAGATATTGCATACTTTTGGGAAAAATGAAAGTTTCTCCCTCCTTGTCACATAGCAAGAAGGAAAAGCAATGTTTTAGTAACATAGTACTTTTTAAAATGAGGAGATAAATCTTTTAGTAGTTTTCACAAAAGTCTGTATTTCAGAATATAACAAGAGAAAAAAGTCAGGATTTATAAGTTGATATGGGATTGGACCTTATCTATCATTATGGTAGGTTGGTTATCACCATAGGGAATGAACACTAACTTTGATCCCGTTCTTGTGCTTCAGATGAGGAATATGCAAACGCTGTACTTTCCAATTGGTTAGAGACTGATACAGTATTTAGGTTAATCAAGTCAACATCATCCAAACCAATAAAAGATTCAGAAAGAAAAAATCAACGTTACCACATAGAAGCCTATAACTATTGAATAATTAAATCAAAATGAGGTGGCTGTGATGGCACCGCCTGACTTAGGAGGAACTTACAATTGTTACTTAACTAGAGGAAGTGTGTGACTTCTGTACCTGAGGGGGAGGTCACTCTAACAATGAGTACTCAATAAATATTTGTATTATTGACATTTCTTTCTATAGCGTAGTTCTTGGTAGCTCATTGTTACAACATCCTGAGTAGGTGTATTGTTCAAGAGAGTTTTAGAATTACATTATAGAAAGAGGGTTGGGGATGAACCACGATGGTGGGGGACCTGCCTAGCATGCATCAGATGCTGGATTAGACCCCCAAGACGTTTAAGACTTGATGCTGGGCATGGTAGCTTAGGCAGATGATTGCTGAGAGTTTCAGATGGGGCTCAAAAACAAATGAAGAGAAAGACATTCTGATTTAGGGATGACTGAATTCCTAATTGGTTATCACCTATTAGAAAATACTAGGAAAACCTGTAAGAAATGACTGCTTCAACTTTACTTTCCTATTTCACACAAAAGGCCAGTAAAAGCAATACCAAAATTATCCACAAAGAATTAATGCTCATCTCCTCAAGTACCCCAAGTTTTAATGGTTCTGGGACCAAACCCGGGGCTCTGGCATACCAGACAAGCATCTGACCAGTGAGCTATACCCCCAGCCTGAATGTCCAAGGTTTTAATCCAGTTAAATCTGGTGGGAGTCTTTGCTACCACATTACTTTTCTACTTTCTCCAATATGGGATACTGAAGGTCACTTGTCATTATAATCACCCAAGTCACACTGAGAATGAGATTATTTCCTTTCTATCTCACAAACCAGACTTCCTCTCTCTTGGCCAGACTGGATTCCTTGTCACAGGCTTTCCCAACACTCTGGACTTCACAGCACTTAGCACTCTTGATTTATATGGTATGTGGCTACCCTATTCCCTGCTAACCTGTAAGCATTAGCAGGGCTTGTCCTAATTGGGGCAGTTCACTAACAGTGCTTCTTTGAGAGAAGTTTCTAATAAATACTAGCTGAGGAATTAAATAAATAAACACTGCTATTTGTGGACTCTCTGGGGAAGAGGTTAATCAATTTTTGTTAAAAAAATAAATAGGCAGGTGTGGTGGCTCCTACCTTTAATTCCATTGGGAGACAAAGGCAGGCAGTTCTCGGAGTTCAAGGCCAGCCTGTCTACAATAGCAAGCTCCAAGACAGCCAGGACTACATAAAGAACCTGTCTCAAAACAGAAGCTCCCACATGAGAATAAAAGTAATTCTTTTATAGTATCCTAAACCTCAACTTTAGTGTCTTGTGACAACTTGGCATTTAGGCCCATAAGCCTCCCCACAACCCCTGCTGCTACCTGTAAAAGACTGTACAGGTAAGTAATGCTCCTTAGTGTAGAGAGCGGCGCGGCGAAACAAAGATGGCGCCGACATCCAGCCTTGTCTGGATATAAACGACTTACTGCGCATGTGCAGGCTTGTCCCCTTGCTAGGGCTCCCTCTAGTGGTGAACAGCGGTACTGCACATGTGCGGTTTATTCACCAGGTGTTAGTTGACTGTTAATATGCTAATGAGGTGATTCATTCTCCGCCAATCCCTGGAGGACAAGTAGTGGGGTGATCCAAGCCCCACCAATCCCTGAGAGATAATTAGCATACTGTTGTCTATATAAGCCGAGCGATTTTGCTGCTCGGAGTCCCTGTTCAAGAGAGCTGTAACACTAAGAGAGCTGTAACACTAAGAAGAGCTGTAACACAGTAAAGGCTTGCTCGCAGAAGAATCCTGTTGCCACGCGTCGTTCTTGCTGGCGGGACATTGGGCGCGCGACACCTTAGAACCCACGAGACCTTAGACACTGCAGTTGTCCTCCTCTGTAATGAAGATAAAGAGTCCCTACCTCAGCCAGTTAATGTGAGGATTCTACAAAGTGCTCACTACACAAGAGCTGTGTTAGCTGTTGCGGTCATCTGCGCGTCACAACTGTCACCAACCATGCTGTCTCTCCCACATGGAATACCGCTACTGACCAATCACCAAGGCACGGCCAGGACTGATTGATTCTTCTGGGGAGAATAAGGCTTGCTCAGAAGCAACAGACCAGCTGGCCTCACTCCTATAAGACCAATGGTTTTTAGGAAAGTCTCATATTTTGGTCTCAAAATACACTGCAAGGCTGTTATTCATTACCTATGGCCACAGGAAAACACATCTCTCTCTTTCTTTTCTTTTTTTTTCTTTTTTGGATTTTCTTTTTATTAACTTGAGTATTTCTTATATACATTTCGAGTGTTATTCCCTTTCCCGGTTTCCGGGCAAACATCCCCCTCCCCCCTCCCCTTCCTTATGGGTGTTCCCCTCCCAACCCTCCCCCCATTGCCGCCCTCCACCCCATAGTCTAGTTCACTGGGGGTTCAGTCTTAGCAGGACCCAGGGCTTCCCCTTCCACTGGTGCTCTTACTAGGATATTCATTGCTACCTATGGGGTCAGAGTCCAGGGTCAGTCCATGTATAGTCTTTAGGTAGTGGCTTAGTCCCTGGAAGCTCTGGTTGTTTGGCATTGTTGTACATATGGGGTCTCGAGCCCCTTCAAGCTCTTCCAGTTCTTTCTCTGATTCCTTCAACGGGGGACCTATTCTCAGTTCAGTGGTTTGCTGCTGGCATTCGCCTCTGTATTTGCTGTATTCTGGCTGTGTCTCTCAGGAGCGATCTACATCCGGCTCCTGTCGGTCTGCACTTCTTTGCTTCATCCATCTTGTCTAATTGGGTGGCTGTATATGTATGGGCCACATGTGGGGCAGGCTCTGAATGGGTGTTCCTTCAGTCTCTGTTTTAATCTTTGCCTCTCCCTTTCCTGCCAAGGGTATTCTTTTTCCTCATTTAAAGAAGGAGTGAAGCATTCACATTTTGATCATCCGTCTTGAGTTTCGTTTGTTCTAGGGATCTAGGGTAATTCAAGCATTTGGGTTAATAGCCACTTATCAATGAGTGCATACCATGTATGTCTTTCTGTGATTGGGTTAGCTCACTCAGGATGATATTTTCCAGTTCCAACCATTTGCCTACAAATTTCATAAACTCGTTGTTTTTGATAGCTGAGTAATATTCCATTGTGTAGATGTACCACATTTTCTGTATCCATTCCTCTGTTGAAGGGCATCTGGGTTCTTTCCAGTTTCTGGCTATTATAAATAAGGCTGCAATAAACATAGTGGAGCACGTGTCTCTTTTATATGTTGAGGCATCTTTTGGGTATATGCCCAAGAGAGGTATAGCTGGATCCTCAGGCAGTTCAATGTCCAATTTTCTGAGGAACCTCCAGACTGATTTCCAGAATGGTTGTACCAGTCTGCAATCCCACCAACAATGGAGGAGTGTTCCTCTTTCTCCACATCCTCGCCAGCATCTGCTGTCACCTGAGTTTTTGATCTTAGCCATTCTCACTGGTGTGAGGTGAAATCTCAGGGTTGTTTTGATTTGCATTTCCCTTATGACTAAAGATGTTGAACATTTCTTTAGGTGTTTCTCAGCCATTCGGCATTCCTCAGCTGTGAATTCTTTGTTTAGCTCTGAACCCCATTTTTTAATAGGGTTATTTGTTTCCCTGCGGTCTAACTTCTTGAGTTCTTTGTATATTTTGGATATAAGGCCTCTATCTGTTGTAGGATTGGTAAAGATCTTTTCCCAATCTGTTGGTTGCCGTTTTGTCCTAACCACAGTGTCCTTTGCCTTACAGAAGCTTTGCAGTTTTATGAGATCCCATTTGTCGATTCTTGATCTTAGAGCGTAAGCCATTGGTGTTTTGTTCAGGAAATTTTTTCCAGTGCCCATGTGTTCCAGATGCTTCCCTAGTTTTTCTTCTATTAGTTTGAGTGTGTCTGGTTTGATGTGGAGGTCCTTGATCCACTTGGACTTAAGCTTTGTACAGGGTGATAAGCATGGATCGATCTGCATTCTTCTACATGTTGACCTCCAGTTGAACCAGCACCATTTGCTGAAAATGCTATCTTTCTTCCACTGGATGGTTTTGGCTCCTTTGTCAAAAATCAAGTGACCATAGGTGTGTGGGTTCATTTCTGGGTCTTCAATTCTATTCCATTGGTCTATCTGTCTGTCTCTGTACCAATACCATGCAGTTTTTATCACTATTGCTCTATAATACTGCTTGAGTTCAGGGATAGTGATTCCCCCTGAAGTCCTTTTATTGTTGAGGATAGCTTTAGCTATCCTGGGTTTTTTGTTATTCCATATGAATTTGCAAATTGTTCTGTCTAACTCTTTGAAGAATTGGATTGGTATTTCGATGGGGATTGCATTGAATCTGTAGATTGCTTTTGGTAAAATGGCCATTTTTACTATATTAATCCTGCCAATCCATGAGCATGGGAGATCTTTCCATCTTCTGAGGTCTTCTTCAATTTCTTTCCTCAGTGTCTTGAAGTTCTTCTTGTACAGATCTTTTACTTGCTTGGTTAAAGTCACACCGAGGTACTTTATATTATTTGGGTCTATTATGAAGGGTGTCGTTTCCCTAATTTCTTTCTCGGCTTGTTTCTCTTTTGTATAGAGGAAGGCAACTGATTTATTTGAGTTAATTTTATACCCAGCCACTTTGCTGAAGTTGTTTATCAGCTTTAGTAGTTCTCTGGTGGAACTTTTGGGATCACTTAAATATACTATCATATCATCTGCAAATAGTGATATTTTGACCTCTTCTTTTCCGATCTGTATCCCCTTGATCTCCTTTTGTTGTCTGATTGCTCTGGCTAGAACTTCAAGAACTATATTGAATAAGTAGGGAGAGAGTGGGCAGCCTTGTCTAGTCACTGATTTTAGTGGGATTGCTTCAAGTTTCTCTCCATTTAGTTTAATGTTAGCAACTGGTTTGCTGTATATGGCTTTTACTATGTTTAGGTATGGGCCTTGAATTCCTATTCTTTCCAGGACTTTTATCATGAAGGGGTGTTGAATTTTGTCAAATGCTTTCTCAGCGTCTAATGAAATGATCATGTGGTTCTGTTCTTTCAGTTTGTTTATATAATGGATCACGTTGATGGTTTTCCGTATATTAAACCATCCCTGCATGCCTGGAATGAAGCCTACTTAATCATGGTGGATGATTATTTTGATGTGCTCTTGGATTCGGTTTGCCAGAATTTTGTTGAGTATTTTTGCGTCGATATTCATAAGGGAAATTGGTCTGAAGTTATCTTTCTTTGTTGTGTCTTTGTGTGGTTTAGGTATAAGAGTAATTGTGGCTTCGTAGAAGGTATTCGATAGTGATCCATCTGTTTCAATTTTGTGGAATAGTTTGGATAATATTGGTATGAGGTCTTCTATGAAGGTTTGATAGAATTCTGCACTAAACCTGTCTGGACCTGGGCTCTTTTTGGTTGGGAGACCTTTAATGACTGCTTCTATTTCCTTAGGAGTTATGGGGTTGTTTAACTGGTTTATCTGTTCCTTATTTAACTTCGGTACCTGGGATCTGTCTAGGAAATTGTCCATTTCCTGCAGATTTTCAAGTTTTGTTGAATATAGGCTTTTATCGTAAGATCTGATGATTTTTTGAATTTCCTCTGAATCTGTAGTTATGTCTCCCTTTTCATTTCTGATTTTGTTAATTTGGACGCACTCTCTGTGTCCTCTCGTTAGTCTGGCTAAGGGTTTATCTATCTTGTTGATTTTCTCAAAGAACCAACTTTTGGTTCTGTTGATTCTTTCTATGGTCCTTTTTGTTTCTACTTGGTTGATTTCAGCTCTGAGTTTGATTATTTCCTGCCTTCTACTCCTCCTGGGTGTATTTGCTTCTTTTTGTTCTAGAGCTTTTAGGTGTGCTGTCAAGCTGCTGACATATGCTCTTTCCTGTTTCTTTTTGCAGGCACTCAGCGCTATGAGTTTTCCTCTTAGCACAGCTTTCATTGTGTCCCATAAGTTTGGGTATGTTGTACCTTCATTTTCATTAAATTCTAAAAAGTTTTTAATTTCTTTCTTTATTTCTTCCTTGACCAGGTTATCATTGAGTAGAGCATTGTTCAATTTCCACGTATATGTGGGCATTCTTCCCTTATTGTTATTGAAGACCAGTTTTAGGCCGTGGTGGTCCGATAGCACGCATGGGATTATTTCTATCTTTCTGTACCTGTTGAGGCCCGTTTTTTGACCAATTATATGGTCAATTTTGGAGAAAGTACCATGAGGAGCTGAGAAGAAGGTATATCCTTTTGCTTTAGGATAGAATGTTCTATAAATATCTGTTAAGTCCATTTGGCTCATGACTTCTCTTAGTCTGTCGACATCACTGTTTAATTTCTGTTTCCATGATCTGTCCATTGATGAGAGTGGGGTGTTGAAATCTCCCACTATTATTGTGTGAGGTGCAATGTGTGTTTTGAGCTTTAGTAAGGTTTCTTTTACGTATGTAGGTGCCCTTGTATTTGGGGCATAGATATTTAGGATTGAGAGTTCATCTTGGTGGATTTTTCCTTTGATGAATATGAAGTGTCCTTCCTTATCTTTTTTGATGACTTTTCGTTGAAAATTGATTTTATTTGATATTAGAATGGCTACTCCAGCTTGCTTCTTCTGACCATTTGCTTGGAAAGTTGTTTTCCAGCCTTTCACTCTGAGGTAGTGTCTGTCTTTGTCTCTGAGGTGTGTTTCCTGTAGGCAGCAGAATGCAGGGTCCTCGTTGTGTATCCAGTTTGTTAATCTATTTCTTTTTATTGGGGAGTTGAGGCCATTGATGTTGAGAGATATTAAGGAATAGTGATTATTGCTTCCCGTTATATTCATATTTGGATGTGAGGTTATGTTTGTGTGCTTTCACTCTCTTTGTTTTGTTGCCAAGACGATTAGTTTCTTGCTTCTTCTAGGGTATAGCTTGCCTCCTTATGTTGGGCTTTACCATTTATTATCCTTTGTAGTGCTGGATTTGTAGAAAGATATTGTGTAAATTTGGTTTTGTCATGGAATATCTTGGTTTCTCCATCTATGTTAATTGAGAGTTTTGCAGGATACAGTAACCTGGGCTGGCATTTGTGTTCTCTTAGGGTCTGTATGACATCAGTCCAGGATCTTCTGGCCTTCATAGTTTCTGGCGAAAAGTCTGGTGTGATTCTGATAGGTCTGCCTTTATATGTTACTTGACCTTTTTCCCTTACTGCTTTTAATATTCTTTCTTTATATTGTGCGTTTGGTGTTTTGACAATTATGTGACGGGAGGTGTTTCTTTTCTGGTCCAATCTATTTGGAGTTCTGTAGGCTTCTTGTATGTCTATGGGTATCTCTTTTTTTAGGTTAGGCAAGTTTTCTTCTATGATTTTGTTGAAGATATTTACTGGTCCTTTGAGCTGGGAGTCTTCACTCTCTTCTATACCTATTATCCTTAGGTTTGATCTTCTCATTGAGTCCTGGATTTCCTGTATGTTTTGGACCAGTAGCTTTTTGTGCTTTACATTATCTTTGACAGTTGTGTCAATGATTTCTATGGAATCTCCTGCTCCTGAGATTCTCTCTTCCATCTCTTGTATTCTGTTGGTGAAGCTTGTATCTACACCTCCTTGTCTCTTCTTTTGGTTTTCTATATCCAGGGTTGTTTCCATGTGTTCTTTCTTGATTGCTTCTATTTCCATTTTTAATTCCTTCAACTGTTTGATTGTGTTTTCCTGGAATTCTTTCAGGGATTTTTGTGATTCCTCTCTGTAGGCTTCTACTTGTTTATTAATGTTTTCCTGTGTTTCCCTAAGGGAGTTCTTCACGTCTTTCTTGAAGTCCTCCAGCATCATGATCAAATATGATTTTGAAACTAGATCTTGCTTTTCTGGTGTGTTTGGATATTCCATGTTTGTTTTGGTGGGAGAATTGGGCTCCGATGATGCCATGTAGTCTTGGTTTCTGTTGCTTGGGTTCCTGCGCTTGCCTCTCGCCATCAGATTATCTCTAGTGTTACTTTGTTCTGCTATTTCTGACAGTGGCTAGACTGTCCTATAAGCCTGTGTGTCAGGAGTGCTGTAGACCTGTTTTCCTCTCTTTCAGTCAGTTATGGGGACAGAGTGTTCTGCTTTCGGGCGTGTAGTTTTTCCTCTCTACAGGTCTTCAGCTGTTCCTGTGGGCCTGTGTCTTGAGTTCACCAGGCAGCTTTCTTGCAGCAGAAAAGTTGGTCTTACCTGTGGTCCCGAGGCTCAGGTTCGCTCGAGGGGTGCTGCCCATGGGCTCTTTGCGGCGGCAGCAACCAGGAAGACCTGTTCCGCCCCTTCCGGGAGCTTCAGTGCACCAGGGTTCCAGATGGCCTTTGGTGTTTTCCTCTGGCGTCCGAGATGTATGTACAGAGAGCAGTCTCTTCTGGTTTCCCAGGCGTGTCTGCCTCTCTGTAGGTTTAGCTCTCCCTCCCACGGGATTTGGGTGCAGAGAACTGTTTATCCGGTCTGTTTCCTTCAGGTTCTGGCGGTGTCTCAGGCAGGGATCCCGCCGCTCCTGGGCCCTCCCCCACGGGAGCCCAGAGGCCTTATACAGTTTCCTCTTGGGCCAAGGATGTGGGCAGGGGTGGGCAGTGTTGGTGGTCTCTTCCGCTCTGCAGCCTCAGGAGTGCCCACCTGACCAGGCGGTCGGGTCTCTCTCCCACGGTGTCTCCATCTCTCTCTTTCTACTAATACAGTTTTAAGATAGATTGGAGATCTTCTAGCCCAGGAAGCGGTTATAGACATTTTCAGAAAAGAAATCTCACTGGAAATTAAACCACATTATTTTTCATATTTAAAAATTCCACTTAACCACTTACAATGCACACTAAAATCCTTCCTAGTGTTTGGTAGCTGGTAAATTTGAAGAAGGAAGAGAAAACGCTTGGCCATTACCGTGACCTGTAGCAAAAGCAGCATTAGTCCATAACCAAGATTCTCTGAGTGGACACCTGCCCATGCTGCCTTCAGCTTACCATACTCAGAAGAAATGTCCGACAGGAATCTTTACAGAACATCTCCAAAGTGCTAGATGTGCCTTAGCTGTAGGACACGGGATTTAGAGGGAAATAGAATGCACCTGAATGCTTGTCCCTGCTGCAGTTGTAAACGACAGTACAGGTCTATCAAAAATTCCACAAGAAATTAGATGTCTCCCCACTCTCTTAACTTCTCAAGGATTCAAATTATAAAGCTAACTAAGGAGCCATTTACTATAACGGCTGTTTTTAAGAATAAATAGTATGCTGTGGAAGTTCTCAAAACAATGTGTGTTGGCAAAATGAAGTGCGCTCCCTCTCCAGGTGACTGCACTTGGGAATCACAGTTTCAGCTGCTGCTGGAGACCGTGGATCGAGGATGCGCTGGTCTGGAGCGCCTCAGTCACTGCGTCTTCTGCTGCGGTTTTGAGGACTTCAGATACCCCACTGGTTCCCAGGATGCACGGCAAACTTAAAAAGACTTCATTATCTAAACCATAATATCCCTGAAATGAAAAAGTTGGGGTTATAATAAAGCTGAATTACTACAAAAAAATTAAATTTATGGGGCAGAGAGATGGCCGAGCAGTTCAGAGTGTGCTGCTCTTTCAGGACTGAGTCATTCCCAGACCCGTGTCAGGCGGCTCATAGCCGCCCATAACTCCAGCTTCGGGGACCCCACACTCACTAGAGTCCATGGGCACCTGAATATACATGAACAATCCCTGCCACATACACAGTTAAAAGTAATAAAGACAAAATTTAAAAGATAGTAAAAAGAATTCTTTCTTGCTTTTCTACTTCTAGTACAAAGTGATACAAATTAAATTTGTTTACAGATTTTCTAAATTCAAGTTATAACTCCAAGAAACATCTGCGATGGGAGGAACCTGGTCAAAGATACCCTCTTTGTCTGCAATAAGGTCAGCAGTCTGAAGGCGCATCCAGAGGTGGACAGTGGAGTCCTGTGGATAGACAGCACAGACTCTGGGGCGGCCACACACAGCACGTTATTTCACATTTTCTTTCCCTGCTGTATTCCCTTCCTGAGGTTCAAGAAAATTTGACCCAGTATTTATACCTCATTTTAACTGTGTTTTAGGGGAAATTTATGCTCTGGTAAAAGGCAGAGAACTGCTTAGGAGACAGATGACAACCGGGATATAGATTATACGAGCACCTTTGAGAAATCCTCCAAGGTTTCTGGAAGTGACAGGACAAGCTGATCAAGATTTCCCACAGCAACACAGCACTTAAACCAGCACTTAAATTCCTATGTCTTACACAAAAGTTGTTGGTGTTGACACACCAGTCCTACTTCCCTTATTGATATTTATTTGATATTGAAGATATCAAAGTCTAAAATACATAAATGAAGATCAGTTACCTTTGCTAAAGTTGATACAGAATGCACTTTCTTTTTATTGTTTATAATAGTATCCAGCAGGTCAGCCACGGACAGTCCAACAGACCAAGATCTCTGACCTTTTACCTTCAGCAGTCCCATGGCTCTAGATTACGAGAGGGGGTTGGGATATTCAGAAAAATTTAAAAGGCTTGAAGATAATATATTATTTAAGCTTTTCTTAAAATATGAGATCCACAGGTCACAGAGAAAACACAAATACAGCATAAAAAGATGCTCACCATTGTGACTATTTAACTATTAATTAAACAGTTTTAGCTGGGGGTGGTGGCTCAACATGCCTTTAATCCCCGCTCTTGGAAGGCAAAGGAAGAGGAATCACTGAGTTCTAGGCTAGCCAGGACAACCTGTCTCACAACAAAAACAACTAAACAGAAAGCCATAATAAATATCAGTCCGTGCTATCAACATTCACAAGGATAAAAGGAACAGATAACCAGTTCTGGAGACTGTATGAGGACACAAGGCTGTAACTGCTGCTCAGAGGATAAAGTAATGTGAGGAAAACCAGCAGGCCTCATCTAGAAACCCGTCTCACATGTGGGAGCAAGCTCATGTGTGCAAACATATTCACATGAGCACATCTGCTGTATTTAAGAAAAACTACACAGCGTTTATGAGAATAAGGCTGGGACTGAAGCCATGGCTCAGAGGCTAAAAGCCGGTGCTGCTTTGTCAGGAGAACTGACACTGTCTTTCGCACCATGCACACACATGTACACTTACATACAAATCACAGAGGAGAAGGGGCTGTGTTCAGCCCATTTGCTCCTTCACCATCACCAACAATACTGTCCTCAAGTCCAGAGTGGTAGCAGAGAGTGGGTTTTTTACATCTTTAGCTCTTGAGTTTAGAGCATGTCGGAGAGTAGAGATGAGAGAATGTGACCCGATTACATAATACTTATGGTTGTGGCATTAGTAGGTTCCTCTGCTTTCTTTCTTTAGGGTGGTGCTAGAGATGAAATGCAGAGCCAATGGTGGCAGTGCTAAAAGACTAAACTCCCACATCTTACAACACCAAAGCTTCTGGTGCTGACACCATGGTGTCAGGAAGTGATCACGAATGCCAAAAGATACCAAGGAGCTGTCTCTGATGCATTAGGGTCTCTATTACAAGCTCGGGCTTGGGCTCTCCTCCACTCCAACCCTGACACAGCAGGATGGGAAGGAAAGGGGGAGAGCCTTGATCCCTCAGCAGGACAAGTTTTTATAGAATAGGAGCAAGTAAGGGGTTCGGGGAGGGGGTGTCCTGTCTGGCCAGCATCTAATAGAATGACTACAGGCCGACAAGTGGATGCTTTGAAGCGAGACTGTGTGTCTGGAAGTACATCCGAAACAGTCAGACTGATCTTTGATTAACTGTTGCTAGGAAGTAGCTGGGGAGTAACTCTGGCCAAGGACAAGCCAAGGGCTTCTTCCTGCTATGTGGATGCAGCTTGGGTTTTGCACAGGTCAAGATCACAGGCTTATTTTCTTTTCTTTGAGATGGGGGCTGGTCCCAAGATAAAGTAAGTTTGACCTCTCAATACAGAGTCCTGTCTTTATATGATCAGAGTCTAAAATACAGGAATGAAAAAACAGTGTCCTTTCCTGAGCTTGACACAGAAAGTATTTTTACAATAGTATCCACTAGGAGAGATGGCTCAGCAGTCAGGGCACGGAAGACCCAGGTTTGGTTCCCAGCAGCCAGATAAGTCACAAGCACCCATAAGTCCAGTTCCAAGGGATCTGACATTCTCATCTAGCCTCCACATGTACAATACACATGTTATAAGCATGCATACATACATACATAATACATACATAATACATACGAGAAAACCATCATACATATAAAATAAAAGTAAGTCCTAAAAAAAGAAAGGCAGACTTACATGTACAAACACAGAAAGCTATTAAATTTTGTTGATTAATCAAAGTGCAGGATGGTACAGACAGTGTAACCTGTTACAAATGACCAGTGTATGTGCATGTGGGGATGTGGATGTTAAATTGGCTGTTTCTAGAAGATGGGATTATCTCAGTTTTTTATTCTCTATAAACAGCTGTGGTATCTGAAATTCAAGTAGGCATACTTTTTTGTTTAAAAAAAGAAAAAAGGTATGGGCTGGAGAGATGGTTCAGCAGATAAGAGCCCTGACTGCTCTTCACAGGTCCTGAGTTCAATCCCATGCTACATAAATACATAAATAATTCTTTTAAAAAGGTATGTAAATTAAAACCATTTAGATTTATTCCATTTGAAAGTTGTAAGGAGCATAATCCAGTGGTAAAACACATCCTTAGCACAGCCATAGCTGAGTTTAATCTCCAGCATCATCAAAACAACACAAGAGCAAAAACCGACAGCAATGCCAGAGAACCTGGAGTGCAGTGTTTAACCTGATGAAAACCCTCACACCCTCTTCTTTCTACCTGACACGTGTACTAAAACCCACAAGCCTGACGTTTAAACATGTATACTGCACTACCACGCCAGACCTGAGAGAGCATCACCTGTGGTGGTGAAACAGCAAACGGTCCGAGAATAACCTGTGTGTGAGTCCCAGGTGCACGGCGCGCCTCCGAGGGCCTCCAGGTTAAGTGCCTGTGCACTGCATGGCCGTTTGACGAGATATGGAAAACTTCCCTTTTAGACTGACTTCCAAATGTGTTCATGTGTGCTCAGTCTGGACCTATTTCCCACTAACTTGATGTTAGATGCAAAGCAGGCAAACCCTGTCTCAAATGAGCCGCTGCTCTTCCCTTCGCATGTCTAGATAAGCCTGCAAGCTCTCCTGGGAGTCCGGGACTGCGGGACTGCTCGACTGCTCCTTGTACTTCCTGTTGGGTAGGCCTCTTTACAGGGGCCTGGCAAGAGGCTGCTGAGTGACAGCTGCTCTGTCTGCTAGGAAGCACGCGAGTTTTAGTCGGAGAGTCTCAAGTCTGCACTTACCTGCTAGACAGCTGTGCCTGAGAGCTGGGGCTCATGACTCCATCTTGGCCACTCCATGAGCACACTAAAATTAAACAAAGACACAGTTACGTTTTGCCAGTATTTTTCTTAAGACAAACCTGTGACAAATGGCTGGGAACGGTGGCTTAAGCTTTTAATCATAGCCATCAGGAGGCAGAGGCAGGAAGACAGAGCTCCTTGAGTTTGAGGCCAGCATGATCCACATAACAAGTTCCAGGACTGTTAAGGCGGCTACATGGTGAGACCCTGTCTAATTAAAAAAAAAAAGAAAGAAAGAAAAGAAAAAGGAAAGGAAGGAAGCAAGCAACAACTGGCCTTCTGTGGCCAAGGGACATGATCCTTTTAAGGTTTTTCAACAGTTACTTTCCCACTGATGACACTGGACTTTCCGAGTTGAGACGAGAAAGCCTTTAAGCCTACATCTCCTAAAACTGTGATTCCAAAAGTCACTTGTGGCCTCCTTACCTGTTCTCACTCATCAGCAACAGGTCCACACAAAGGTCAATTTACTGTTCATGTGGGAAGAGCTGTTTCCTCAGAGGGCTGCGGATAACAGGCTTCCAGGTGGTCTGAGCACTTAACATCTACTCTGCTGGGAAGCACACTGACTAATTTGAAGAATAACTTGGTGACCTATTTTGCAATGGAATTTCTATAGCTGCAATTGAAGCAACACCTTCCAGATTACCCACATCCTCTAACCACAGTGCATGTAAGACAATCAAAATATCTGATTCAGAACAAACCAGCTGCTGTTTTTAAAGCATGATGGGACCTAAAATCTCCCTGCATATGCCACACATGAACTTTGCCAAGGCCAGAGCTGCATCGGAAGCACCCACAGCACCCACACACCGGATATTTGTGCCGCTTTTTAATAGTGACCTAAAATTGCAACACTTAATCTAGTATTCATCTATATAAAGGCATTTTTATATAATTTTGTTTTGGGATAGGTAAAGCAAAACGCACAAGAAGTGTATCTTATGTCTAAGATTCACACTCTAAAATGCATTTAAAACCAAAACAAGGGGGTTGGGGATTTAGCTCAGTGGTAGAGTGCTTGCCTAGGTTTGGTCCCCAGCTCCGAAAAAAAGAAAAAAAAAAAAACCAAATCAAAACAAAACACGGATCATTCGGTCACTGACAGGATCAGGGCACCTCCCTTCTTCAAGATGACTGACTGACTGACTGACTGACTGGCTTTGTTGCAGGGGCCACTCGTTCCTCTTTTGTGTCCTTTCCAATATATTCTCTATTCTGGTGGTGAGGACACAGAAGCTGATGCACAATCAACCCCACACACCATTCAAGATCGTTATTTGTTAACAAAGGGAAAAGACTGGCAATAGTTAAGGCAAAAAACACGGGCACGTTTCAAGCTTTTCGTAATGCTCGGACTGACCTAGGGCCCTGCTCAGTCTGGGCAGGTGCTCCACCATCACACTCAACCCTGTTGTCTCCACCTCCAAAGCAAACAACAAAAAAACCACAACCTTTTAATGCAAGTGAGAAAGAGCACAAACCCAGGAAAAATATAAATGCACAGAGAAGGCTAAGAAAGTTTCTATTATTTATTTTTGCTGGGGTTTTGTTGGGGTTGTTTGTTTGTTTGGGTCTCTCTCTCTGTATATTACTGGATGGCCTGGAACCACTTTTATAGAGCAGGCTGACCTTGGACTCCCAGGATCCTCCTGTCTCTGCTTCCCCAGACTGGGACGAAAGGTGTATATCACCATGCCAAGCCCAAGAAATTGTTTAAAACGTTCTGCTTAGAAGGGTTATATAAGAATTACTTACTTAAGGGTTCTGCTATATTATTACTATATTAGCAATAATTAAAAACTGGACATGGAGAACATTTGCTAACTGAAATACAGTGATGAATAAATATAGCAAGGTAGGCATAACAAAGATTCACAAAGGAGATAAAAGAATCAGAAAATTGGGGTTGGGGATTTAGCTCAGTGGTAGAGCACTTGCCTAGCAAGTGCAAGGCCCTGGGTTCGGTCCCCAGCTCCAAAAAAAAGAAAAGAAAAAAACAAAACAAAACAAAACAAAACAAAAAACCGAAAACAAACAAACAAAAAAAAAAGAATCAGAAAATTATGAGCACACTGCCATTATGTACAAGTTAAGATAGGACAAATGGATAAGTAGGAGTCTCATATTCTTTTTTGCACTGTTGTTTAGTTTTTTAAAGAATTATTATATGTGTGTGTGTGTGTGTGTGTGTGTGTGTGTGTGTGTGTGTGTGTACACTGTAGCTGTCTTCAACACGGCAGAAGAGGGCATCAGATCTCATTACAGATGGTTGTGAACCACCATGTGGTTGCTGGGATTTGAACTCAGGACCTCTTGAAGAGCAGCCAGTGCTCTTAACCTTTGAAGCATTTCTCCAGCCCATTTTTAAGACGTATTTATGAGTGTGTTGCCTAAATCTATGTATATGCATACATACAATGCCCAAAGAGGCCAGAAAAGAGCATCAGAGCCCCTGAAACTGGAGTTCCCAGCAGCTGTGAGCCATCATCAAGCCCGAGTCCTCTACAGGAGCAACAAGTGCTCTTAACCCTGCGGCACCTCTCCAGCCCTATGGACCTTTCCTCTATACAAGCCATGCGTCATAACTGAAAGAGAAAAGGTTTAGAGTTCAGATCTACCTGGAATGCAGTGAAGTAGGCCAGGATGCCCTTAACTACTTAACTTTCTGTTTTACTGCCCAGCACTTTACGGCCCTAATGTAGAGCTATCCTTGCTTAAGACATTCAAAACAGTGCACTCGATCATCTTCATCTTTTATTCCAGTCCTCAAAGAGAGGTCCAAGAATGTTCATGAAAAAAAGCCCACTGGGGACAGGGATTACAGTTTAGTCTGCAGAGTGCTGGCTTAGCATGTATGAAGCCCTGGATTCAACCCTCAGCACTGGGTAATCGTAATGGAGTGTGCTGACACACACCTGCAATCCCAGCACTCAGCGGGGCAGGGAAGGAGGATCAGAAGTTCAAAGGTCATTCTCAGCCATAGAGCAAGTTTAATGCTATGCTGTATATATGAGACCCTATCTGGTAAAAATGAATGAAGTAAAAATTCTGCCTTTACAATTGTGTTTTCCTATTATATATAACACTAAATCCGTGCCAAAAGGGATAACACACTCCGAGATCCAGCCTTCAGACTGCTGAAATACTAGTGCAGTAATTTTTGCTTTATATATGATTTTAATAGCACAGTTAAAAAACAGTAGCTCTTAAGCAAATGTTCTGCTAATTTGATGCAGAATAAGTGATTGATTTTTGGTTACAACAGGGCGGTGTCAGGATCATTTGTTCAATCCAAAATGGACAGAGCATCCTGGGCTGAAGGAGATGGTCGTCTTGTGAAGCACAGGCATGTAAATAACATGGCAATGATGGTACAACAGATGTGAGGACAACACGGTATGCTAATGCTTATAACACATGCATGAACTTACCTAATCTGGAGTGCTTTCTGGAGGTAAGCAGGAACTAGCTAAGTGAATGGGTGGTCGTGAAAAGGAAGCAGCAGATGCAATGAGAGTGCATGGACCACTGCAAGCGTCCATCTGGCTAGTGCGGAACACCTGGCAGAACACCTGGCAGAACACCTGGCAGAATGGCAGCTGAAGCTGAGGAAGGAAGCAGGAAATAGAGCCTAAAGGTCTTATTTGCCCTGGGACGCCTCCCTAGGCTGTGGCTACCGTTTATCTTTGAGGAACTTGAAGAGGAGGATTTTTTTTTTTTTTATGGTTCTTTTTTTCGGAGCTGGGGACCGAACCCAGGGCCTTGCGCTTCCTAGGCAAGCGCTCTACCACTGAGCTAAATCCCCAGCCCCGAAGAGGAGGATTTTACTCAGACACTTCTACTCTTACAACTGTTTCCAAGACCTAATGTTACTTTACTTCAAATTGTTTCATGTTTCCTTTTGCTAATTCATATTTATCACCATCTTGGAAATCTTAGAATAACAACTCACTGTTTACTCTGTGCCAGGCATGGCATAATATGTTTTAAGTGACACTGACTGCAAGAAAAAGCAAATCTTAGCATCAATTTAGGGCTGCTCTCGTTAGATGTATTACCCTCGGTGGCTCACGCATCCTCACTGGCTCTGTGCTTTTTCTATACATGTAGAAAAACCAGGGCTTACGGGAGGTAGCACATATCTTTGATCCCAGCACCCAGGGGGCAGAGGCAGGTGAATCTTTGAGGCCAGCCTGGTATACACAGTGAGTTCCAGGACAGCCAGGGCTACATAAAAAATCTCATCTCAAAAACCCAAAACAGAAACAAAATAAAACAAAAACTAAAAAGAAAATAAAAGAAACCTGAGGCTGGAGAATAGTTCTGAGGTTAAGAGCATTGACTGCTCTTCCAGAGGACCTGGGTTCAATTCCCAGCACCCACACAACATCTCACAACTGTGTGTAACTCTAGTTCCAGGGGATCCGATGCCCTCACATAGATATACATAGGCAGAACGCCAATGCACATAAAATGGAAATACATTTTAAAGAGAAAATTCTTTCTTCCCAGGGTATTTGTAAAATTTAAGTGAGATACCTGTCTGAAAAGTACTTCATAAAGATGATAATTATTAAAAATCAATTTTTATCACATTACTATTATGTTGTCACTTGTGTAAAAATTATTAGTACTTAGTATCTAACATGCAGCCAGCAGAGGGAGCCTCTGATCCATTTCTGTCTTTAGGGTCAGGCAATGAAAACAAGGTAGGGTATGTGGGTGTGTGGGTGTGTGGGTGTGTGGGTGTGTGGGTGTGTGTGTGTGTGTGTGTGTGTGTGTGTGTGTGTGTGTGTGTGTGTGCGCGCGCGCAAAGGTTAGAACCCAGGGGTGTAGCTCTGTGGTTAGAGTTTGCCCAGCTGGATTCCTAACATGCAGCCAGCAGAGGGAGCCTCTGATCCATTTCTGTCTTTAGGGTCAGGCAATGAAAACAAGGTAGGGTGTGTGTGTGTGTGTGTGTGTGTGTGTGTGTGCAAAGGTTAGAACCCAGGGGTGTAGCTCTGTGGTTAGAGTTTGCCCAGCTGGATTCCTGGGCTGGATCCTAGCACAGTAAAAGACAAAACAAAGAGCCATCTGTGCTTCCCCAGACAGTAAGCACTTAGGACGATGGCCTGGCAAAAGTCAGTGGTGCTCATGGGGCTCCTGACTGCATGTACGCTCACGAGGCCTTGCTTCATTAGGTTTCAAATTCTGCACATCTCTATATGTGTATACATACATATATGTCAAATATTACAACAACGGACTTAAGTAATCCCAGTTTACATTCTCCTAGATCCTTCTCTTTCTGTTTCCCTGCGGAGAACTCAAGTTAGAAATACTATGTCTAGTCCCTGTGGTTTTACTGCCTACTGGGAGCAAATTACGTGCCTCTGCCTGGGACTGTTTCACCACTCTGTCTTCTTCCAATGTCTAGTTCAGCGACAGCCTTTGCCATCATTGGGGGGACTAGATTCTTTTTCCTGTTGAGTTCAACCCACCTTGAACGCATGTCTAAATGTCAAAATAACAAAATAACAAAATAATAGTTGATAAATAGTGCCCTATATCTTGTTACCCAAAATATCTGATATTTCCTTCTCTCTAAAACACTGGTTCTCAACCTCCCTAATGCTGTGATTGTTTAACACAGCTCCTCATGTTGTTGCAACCATAAAATTATTTTGTTGCTACTTCCTAACTAATTTTGCTACTGTTCTGAATGGTAATGTAAGTATCTGAAATGCAGGATATCTGCTTTGTGATCCCCAAAAGGGTCACGACCCACAGGCTGAGAACAGCTGCTTTAAAATACAGCAGAGACTGTGTTCTCCACCTGTCACATCACACAGGCATCTCGTATGGCAGTGAGTACAGGCAGACACTCATACTCTTGTTTTATGAACGCCAGTGGACTAAGTGAGAGCCAGCTGCCGCACATCACCTACCAGCTTGGCCTTGCGGGAAGTACAGAAGGTGGAAAGGAAGGCGTCTCGAATACAGAAAGCTTTCTTACTGGGATAAGAAAGGGCTTAGTTTTGTTTCCATACAGAGAGCTGTTTCCATACAGCGATGCCTTTGTGATAGGGAGATAACAAGCAGCTTGTTAAGAAGGCCACAGCATGAGAATTCTTTCAGAAAAACAAACAGGAGGCATGCATTTTGGAAGTGGGACTGAGCTTGGGAAAAGCAAACAGAGTTGGATGTGAAGACAACAGGGGGGAGTTTTATATCCTTCATGTATGTTTAAATGGAAAAGTAAAATGTTTAAATCTAGATTCCAAAATCCAATTAAAATTTAATACCTGACTTGTTTTGAATTTTAAATCTGGTCTTGTTTTGAATTTTAAAAACTAAAAAGCAAACAAAAAGCACCCTCAAAAAAACCCCAAATATATGAGTATGACAGGAGCTGGGGTTTGTAGCTCAGTGATAGCACACTTAACACACTTGAGGCCCTGGGTTTAATCCCTAGCAACATGCACACACACACACAGACAGACACACAGACACACAGACACACACACACACACACAGAGACACACACAGAAACACACAGACACACAGAAACACACAGACACAGACACACACACACACACACACAGAGACACACAGACAGACAGACAGACAGACAGACAGACAGACACACATGCACACACAGAGTGAATGACCCTCATCCCTATGAAGTCTCTCACTAAGCTTCACACGTCTAAGGTCCCAGCACAGATCTGAATGTCATGGCTTCAGAGAGTTAGCAGCATAAGTCGTAACGATGTACTTACCTTTGTTTTCTCCCTGTTCACCAACCACCCACACTTCTTTGCCTGAAGTCTGTGCCTTCAGAACGCTCGAGATGATGTACTGTAATCTCTGTGAGTCCAGATTGCAGCCAATCCCCATCACTCTGGCTGCGGGAAATGTGCTCAGCTTCCACGTCACGTAGCTCATGATCTCCACTAAATGTTACACACAGAGTGACAATTTAAGGATTAAAAGAAAGTTAAGTGGACAGAGGTGGCACATAGCTTTAATCTCAGCATGTAGGACGCAGAAGGATCACTATGAGTTTGAGGCCAGCCTGGTCTACAGAGTGAGTTCCAGGACAGAGAGGGCTACACAGAAACTCTGTCTCAAACAGACAGACAGACACACACACTGCTTCTAGCCTAGCTCACATGGAAAGGGTCATCTCACAGGGGAAGTATGTCAACGTTCTACAGAGTCTTCGGAGGTCTTAAATGCATCTATGCTCTCTGAGGCAGGTCTTGCTGTACAGCCTATCTGGCCTTGAACTCCCAATCTTCCTCCCTCTGCTCCCAAGTATTGGGAATACAGAAGCACCACCACGCTGGCAGTATGTTTATAAAGTGTACTTAAAACACTAACCAAGCTAAAGCATTTTTGTATAACTTTTTCACGAAACATAAATTGTTAGGATAGAAAGTAAGTAAGTTCCAGGAACAGTTAAGCAAGAAAGGTGAAAACTGGGTATAGAACGTGTTGAAGCTTGTTCCTTTTAACATTACTGTAGCCATTTTGAATTCAGATTCCACCTTCCTCACAAGGTGAAACTAAGTTCATACTTACCACTTTAACTGGCACTGAAGAAGGTTACTTATAAGCTAGAAAGTTGTAGCTTACCCTGTTCTCAATGTTCTGAAATTCCCGGTCTCCACCTGTCTACCACCCCTTGTAGCGCACTCAGGACCAATCAGCCTAAAGGTTAGCTGGTAACAGTTTGTCAAGTTAGCCAAAAACCTTCTACCACTTCACTGCTTGCCTCTAAACTTCTGAATCTGTTTCTTCCTATAAAAAAGTCTGCCCTGAGGACACACGGGTGCCACGATTAGGTTTTTCCTTCTTGTGGTCCTGATTGATCATTCTAAAAGTGTTCGATAAACTTTCATCACATCTGAGACTGGTGTCCGAGTGGTCAGTGCACAGCTACTCCCACACCCCAACAGGAAGCAGGAAAATAACAATTTCACTTCAATGAAGCGCTATTCTTCTGTGTGTGCGCCTGCAGGGTTCAGAACCAGGCCTCATGTGTGCTAGGCAAGCACTCTACTCTCAAGCCATATCCCCTGCCCAATAATTCCATGATAATTTCTTTATGTTTTAGGCTTAAATCAAAACACCAACTCATACATTATTATGCAGTACCTCACCTTAAGAAAAAAACCTACATGGGGCTGGGGATTTAGCTCAGTGGTAGAGCGCTTGCCTAGCAAGTGCAAGGCCCTGGGTTCGGTCCCCAGCTCCGAAAAAAAAAAAGAAAAGAAAAAAAAACCTATGGCTCCCCTTCCTTTTACATGCCAAAAGGATTTAAAGAGACCAATGTCTCTGACAATCATAAATGAAACGCATAACTGTGTAACATTTTCAAACACATGCTTGAAACACTGGTTGGGCCCAAACCACCCAGTCTCTGGAAACATCTCTCTTTTTTTTTTTTTTTTTCCGGAGCTGGGGACCGAACCCAGGGCCTTGCGCTTGCTAGGCAAGCGCTCTACCACTGAGCTAAATCCCCAACCCCTGGAAACATCTCTCTTAAGTGAAGCAATCTACAGATTTGAAACTGTTGAAGATGCACAGGGTGGGTGAGAGGGCACAGTGGGTAAAGGTAGCTGCCATCAAACTGACATCTGGGTTCAACCCCAACACACGGTAAAGGAGGGCTGGCCTCTGACCTTCATGCCTGGTGTGTATGTGTGCACACATTCATATACACACAAACAAAAGTAAAAACTGTCTCTGCATGTATAATATGCTTCTTAATACCTTCATAACACTAGGGACTTAGACATCTTACACATAAATATAATGCATGATTCTCTTAGAGGCTTTAACCATTTCCTCACTAAAAAAGGTATGGCTAACAACTGGAAAATAATACCGTACTTCATGAAAAGCTGTGAGTTGCAACCTATGTAATATCAGTTATAAGGAGTAACTGTGTGTACTGTTCATTCTAAGAGCAATCTTACTGAATATCCTTTTAGACACCACAGTGATTTGGCTTTTGTTTGTTTGTTTTTTTTGAAATCAACAATGGCAATTATACTGATGACCAGGACCATCATGTGAATTTAAAATAAAGCCTTTTACCTGGTTGAGAGGCAACAAGCAAGACAGCATGCTGACTGTAATGTCCCAGAGCTGGAACGAGAGCTCTGAACATGTCCACATTACTCTGTACTGCATGCAGGTAGGACTCAGAACCACCCAAAGAGTTGGCTGTGAAGATCACCACCTTGGAATGAGCAGAGGCAGACAGATCTAATGAACAGAAAGAAACAGTCTGAGTTCAGGACGGTCTAAACCAATGCTGGTACAAGATAAAACGTTTCTCTGTTCCATGAACAGAGAATACAGGCATACAAGCTCCTATAGCTATCATCCAGAAAGCTTAGGGGTAACCGCACATATCCCATGGTCAAACATGGGGGTACACGGCTGTGATCCAGCACTTGGGAGGTCAAAGCAGAATGGCTTCAAGTTGGAGGCCAGCCTGGGATACGGAACAAAATAGGCAGGAAATTAGAAAGAGTCAGTGCCTATACACAAAGACTAAGTTTTCTATGTAGTTCATAATTCTTAAAAGGGAAATGAGTAATAAAGGAAATAACAACAACAACAACAACAATAGCCACTGGCTTCTGTACTGTGAGCATAGGAGCCACAGATTCTTTGAAAGCGACTGAGTAAAGAAGTCAAGTGACTTGAGCAAGTCAGCAGAGGGGCTGCAAGTTAGGCCCAGGTTGTCTGCTTTCAGATTCTAACCTATTAACCCCCCTTGGAAAACTGAAAACTGGTACCTGGAGAGGTTGTCAAGCACAGAAACCAACCAGAAATCAATGACCAGTTTTATTTAAAACACTACACCTTGCCAGAGTCCTCCTCTGGCTTCCTTCTTCTGCCTTGAATGATAAAAATGTCCTCATCCTCACAGGTAATTCTTGCTTGAGTCCTTGCTTGGTTATAAGTACCACACACTGCACACTTCCTCCAGAGATTCTGTTCTTTCCATTATTTATTTCACTGGTTGTCAATGGCTGATTTGACACACAGGAAAAAAACCAGTTCCCTTAGATCCTAAATGGCCTCGCTTTCTCTAGGGTTGGGTACTAAAGAGTCTCTCCTACAGGGATCTGAAGAGTTAAGAGGTCCCTTAAGAACTTGGGACTGGGAACGACAGGCTCAAGAGAATATCCAGCTCCCAAAGGAACCTCTAGCTGCCATTAAAGGACCATTAAAGCAACTACAGTCTTCTCTCAGATGAGGAAAATGAGCTAATTGTCTCCTCCAGGGATCTGAATGCTTACTGAACTGTGATGGGCTATTTTTAGAACAGATAGGCAAGTCAATTCTTCTGGCCCCCACCAGTACATTCTAGTATGTGAGACTGCTGTATGCATTATTTGGAAAACGGTCAAGGAATACAGGAAAGCTAGGGAATGACCAAAGATGCCCACATCACTGTGCCGTGTCTAAGTTTCTCTTCTCTATAAACTGGGAGAGATGTTTTAGGGAATACATTTTGTTCAATGATCTGCTTTTTACTCTTTTGATTTTTTAAAATGTTTTTTAATCTAGGCGTGGTGGTGTATAGCGCTTGGGTGGCAGAGGATGATCTCTGTGAGTGTAAGCGCAGCCTGGTCTACAGAGTGAGTTCCAGGACAGCCAGGGCTACACAGAGAAATCTATGTCCAAAAAATTCTACACACACACACACACACACACACACACACACACACACACACACACACACATAATTTTATGTATCTGGGTATGGATGCCATGTGGGTACCTGAGGAGGCCAGAAAAGGCTGTTGGAACCCCTGGAGCTAGAGTTACAGGCAGTTGTGAGGTGTACAGTGTGGGTGCTGGGAACCAAACTTAGGTCCTCTCAGGATCATGCTCTTATCCACTGAGCCATCTCAGTTTATGTTTCAAACTCATGCATTCCTGGAAAGATAGTTTTAAACCTGCATCCCCAAATATAGTCTTTATCTAGATAACATACCTGAACAAATACAATGTTACATGTCCTATGAAAGGATGCTTTCTTTTGAAGATTTATTTATTTTATGTATATGAGTATATTGTTGCATCTTCAGACACACCAGAAGAGGGCATCAGCTTCCATTCCAGACGATTGTGAGCCACCTTGTGGATGCTGGGAATTGAACTCGGGACCTCTGGAAGAGCAGTCAGTGCTCTTAACTGCTAAGCTATCTCTCCAGGCTGAAGTGATGCTTTTCTAAAAGGCTTGGCCTCAGTGGAGGCGCCTACCATCACCACTGCTTGGGAGAGCAGTGGGCAAGCAGGAGGGCTGCTTGAGCTACGGAGTTGAGGGGCAGCCAGGAAACAGCAAGATAAGGCTCGTGCACACACAAAGGATGGGACAGAAAAAAGAACTTCCTTTTTTCCTAATTTAACCTGCAAGTGTCAGACTATAATATGGCCAAGCTAAGACGCAAACCAAATCTGCCTAATTCTAAAGCCGTTGCTCTGAAACAATGTATCCAAGAGAGGAAGCAGCCAGAGAAATGCTTGTTTGGGGATGTAACTCAGAGAAAACTAATAAATACTTCTGGACAACAGGAGTGATTCTGAATGCTATTTGCTCATTGACCTCAGCTAACATAATTGGTTATAACTGGCATAAGAGTCTGGATCGATCAAATGACTTATTTCAATGTCTTTGTTTTGCAACATGTAAAAAAAGAACTTTGAACAGATGATCTTCATGATACTTTTCAGTCTGAGAATTCTAGGACCCTAACCTTGTCCCTAACCTTGACAACCTGAGTTGGATGCTCCAGGACCCATGAGGTATAAGGAAAGAACCAACTTTCGAAGGTACACACATGCTATGGCACGTGTGCCCTCTAACCAAAGTAAGTAAAAATATAACTTAAAAAATTCTAGGACCTAATTCCCAGTTCCACAAATAAACGAACCATCCAAGACCCAGCTACTGGAATACCGTAGACTACTATGCCCATCTTTAAACAGTCCAACCTTTGCTGATCTCTACATTCGGCAGGTTGAAGATATCAAGGTCCATCGTCCCTTGGTTAGTCCCATCTGAGAGGTCTAAAAGGAGCAGCTTGTCTGCAATGCCCTGTGTGGAAAGATTAGAGCAAGAACAGCGTTTCACCGACACAGAGAGCCACTCAGTGCTGTGCCCATGAGAAAGGCTAAAGGAGGCCTCCTGAACTAACAGCAGTAAAGGTGTGCAAGCCTGACGCTGTTCTGTGAGTGATACTGTCTTTACTGATCACCGGGAGCTCGCCTGGCTCCTCAGGAGCAAACTATAGCTTCTTCAGATGGAGCAGAGAGGGCACGGCGTACCACGCAGGTATGCTACTGCTCCTCCTGAGTTTAAGGCTTTACTTTAATTCTGGTGGTGTTATTGCTGTTGCCCTCCCCCTCCTCCTCCCCCTCCTCCTCTTCTTCCTCCCCCTCCTCCTCCTCTTCCTCTTCCTCCTCCTCCCCCCTCTTCTTCCTCCCCCCATCCTCTTCTTCCTCCCCCCTCCTCCTCTTCCTCCTCCTCTTCTTCCTCTTCCTCCTCCCCCTCCTCTTCTTCCTCCTCCTCCCCCTCCTCCTCCTCCTTCTCTTCTTCCTCCTCCTCTTCCTCCTCCTCCCCCTCCTCCTCCCCTCTTCTTCCTCCCCCCTCCTCTTCTTCCTCCTCCCCCTCCTCCTCTTCCTCCTCCCCCTCCCCCTCCTCCTCCCCCTCCTCCTCTTCCTCCTCCTCTTCTTCCTCCTCCTCCCCCTCCCCCTCCTCCTCCTCCTCCCCCTCCTCTTCTTCTTCCTCCTCCTCCCCCTCCTCCTCCTCTTCTTCCTCCTCTTCCTTCTCCTTCTCCTCCCTTGCTGCCTTCCATCCTTCCTTTTTTGAAAAAATGTTCTTCTGAGACATGGCTTCTTTGTGTAACAGCTATGGCTGTCCCAGAACTCATTTTCTAGACCTGGTTGGCCTTGAGCTCAGAGATCTGCCTGACTCTGCCTCCTGACTGCTGGGATTAGAGGAGTGTGCCACTTACATCCAGCTCGATTTGACAATTTCTATAAAAAAAAAAACAAACCTTAAAACATTTTAGAAATTTAAAAATTAATAACTTGGGGTGGGGATTTAGCTCAGTGGTAGAGCGCTTGCCTAGCAAGTGCAAGGCCCTGGGTTCGGTCCCCAGCTCCGAAAAAAAGAAAAAAAAATTAATAACTTACGTAATCCGCTGATATCATTTATAGAAGTTATCCTACAACGTACTAGCAGCTGTGAAAACTGACGCCGTTGGTATAGACGCTCTGGAGGAGTCAAGAAGCGATACAATACACGGCTTAGAAGAGGGGCTTGAGCTATCCCGACTGCCACTGTGAGCACGGATCACTGGGCTACGGTAAAATGAAGACTCAGCCTCGGACGTGCATTTGTCTTAGGAGATGCTGGACTTTCAGCTCTGAAAGCTGGGTGTGGCTGTAAATGTCTGCAGCCTCAGTCAGCACTCCAGGGGCTGAGGAAGGAAGAGTGTTTGAGGGTAGGCTGGGCTCCACAGCAAAACCCTGTCTTTTCATTGAGTGGTTAAGGATCCAGACTATACGTTCCCATCCCCAGACACCAATGTAAATGCCAGATGAGCATGGCAGTCCACCTGTAACTTCAGCCTAGGTAGCCAGAGATAGAGGATCCCAGAGTAACCCGGCTGGTGAGACCAGCCATAGTGTTCAGCTCTGTGATTGATTGACAGATCTTGCCTCAGTGAAGAAAGTGGACGAACAATTGTAGATAATGCCTGACTTGTAACTTTCCACGTGCACAAGCTACTTGTGTGCACGTACATACAATGTGTGCTCACACATGCCAAAAATGCATACACGCATACATGAAAATGGAGAAAGAAGACAATGTGAAGTCTAATGGAAGCATAAGTGTACGCAGAGACACTACCTTTGCCGAAATCGCCAACGTGCAAGCAATGCCCAAATCCCCACTTCCAACCACAGTGATTTTATTGGGTATTTTATTCTCATGATTTGTCCAGCCCCTTGAATTAATGTCTGAGACACCTACAATAAAAAAAAAAGATTATCCTGAGAATTGAAAAATAATATTTAAAAATCTTTTCTCGTGTGTTATAAGCTTGGTGTGGTGGAATAAATCTATAATCCCAGCATTCAACAAGTTGAGGCAGAAGGATTGCAGGTTCAAGGCTAGCCTGGACCACATATCCCCTACCCTGAAAAAAAAAAAAAAACTTGCTTTCTAGCATCTTCTTAAAAATAAAATGAACTTCAAAAACTCTCATACAGAGTTTTTGTTTTGTTTTGTTTTGTTTTGACACAGAGCTCCCCTGGGTAGCCTTGGCTGTCTTGGAGCTCCCTTTGTAGACCAGGCTGTAGACCCACCTGCCTCTGTGCCCCCTCAAGTGCTAGATTAAAAGGCACTGTGCCAGCCTGACTGGCCAGCAAGTCTATAGATTTTTTTTTTAAATTTTGCTGTACTAACGAAGGCAAGAACAGGAGCCTAAAATCAAGCACGGCAGCTCACGCCTAGAACCCCAGCCAGCAGGATACTGAGGCAGCGCCAGGGTGTACAGTGACACCTACTCTGAGGGGTGGGGATGTGAGGAGGTATCTGGGCATTTCTGTGCACACCTGTAATCCCAACAACAGGGAGGTGAAGGCAGAAAGGTCAGGAGTTCAAGGTGATCTTTAGCTATGTAGGATTTGAGGCTAGCCAGAGTTACCTGAGATCCTGTCTCAAACTAGTACATTGCGCCCTCCCCTAAGAAAAACAGGGGTGTTATACTGAATGTTGTTTTACATAGAAGCTTTCCCTTTTAAGGACAGTAATATAAACATTTAAAGCTTTTCACTTGAGGCTGGACAGATGGCTCAGAGGTTAAGAGCACTGGTTTTCTTCCAGAGGACAGGGTTCAATTCCCAGTACCCATATGACAGTTCACACCTGTCTGTAACTTCAGTTCCTCATAGAGACATCTATGCAGGCGAAACACCAAATGCACATAAAAAATAAACCATAAAAAAACAAAGAAAACCCACGTTTTATTTAAAGAGCTAAAGAGATGGCTCAGTGGATAAGAGCATCTCTGGTTTAATTCCCAGCACCCACACGGCAGTTCACAACCCGTTACTTCAGTTCCAGAGATCCAATACCCCCTTCTGGCCATACAGGCACCAGGCGCTGCCATACACGCAGGCAAACACCCATACACCCAGAATAAAATAATGCTTTTTGAAAGCTATATAAAAAAGAATCGACACACAGTCAATAGTTTACAATAGAGGTAGGGGTTTTCTTTTGTGGTATCGCCTAGTAAGGTACCTATGCCTCTGGAAACAAATCGTCACCCACGCCCCTGTAAACAACCCTAATGAAGCTCACTGGCTCACTGGAGAGCTAGCTAAGAAGAGGGAAGGGATAAGTTAGGGGTGGGAGGGGCTTAAGGGAAGAGTGCAAGGTGAACATGGTAGAAATACATTGTGTCCCTGTATGAAGATGTCGTACTGAAACCCACTATTATGCACAATTCCTATATGCTAGTAAAAGCTGAGGAAGACACACAGTACTGACATCTGACCCTGGTATTCACAAACATTGTACAGAAATGTTCTAGGCCTGAACAACTGGCTCTATCCCCAATTAGAACCACAAGACTTATGCACCTGTGGCCCCATGTGCTGAATAGGTAAAAATACCTACAGATGTAATGGTAGAGTCATACATTAATTAATTTATAAGGGGCTCTGAACAAAGCAAGAACTATTTTATCTGATTATATAAGAGTAACATTTTTACATTTTAACAAATTTTAATTGGAATTATACAGAAATACCTTATAACTAATGTAGAGGAATATTAAACAGAAATATATATATTCATAAGCTTATGTGTTGAATTCAAGCAGCAAAGAGTACAGAATATTAGAGAGAAATTCTAACTTCTTAGTTCTTAGGCGGTCTCACCGACAATACAAACCTTCAGTGATTTTTGTGATATAGGCCAGCAAGTCCACCTGCTGTGCTTCATTGGACGATGGCACAGAATAGAGAGGAAGCTCCTCTTGAAACTTGGCGATCATTTCCTTAATTAATCCAACAATGACAGATTTGGGCTGAAGAATGCACGCAAAGGGAAAAGTTATCAACTATTTTCTACAGAACACTTGCTTTACATTGTCAGTGAGTCAGTCAAGGTGATCCTTGAACAATGCACAGTTGAAAACCGACACACAGCCTCCCCCAGACTTCCCACTAAGAGCCTGTTCTTCACCTTCACTACTCCCGCTGCACGCTTTCTTTCTTCATCCGTGCTGGGAACCGAATCCACAGCCTTGTGCATGCAAGGCAAGTACTTTACACCAAGCTACACCACCAGCCCTTACCCATAATAATGACGGCACGCTGTTCTGTATGTAAAGACAGCATGCTCTGTATATAAAGAGAGCACGTGTTCTGTATGTAAAGACAGCATGTTCTGTATGTAAAGATAGCACGTGTTCTGTATGTAAAGACAGCATGTTCTGTATGTAAAGACAGCATGCTTTGTATATAAAGAGAGCACATGTTCTGTATGTAAAGACAGCATGTTCTGTATGTAAAGACAGCATGTTCTGTATGTAAAGATAGCACGTGTTCTGTATGTAAAGACAGCATGTTCTGTATGTAAAGACAGCACGTTCTGTATGCCGTGTCACTGTACAGTGAAAAATAAATGGCAGCCATTTGATGTCACTTTTAATACAGAGCTTTAAGGATAATCACGTCACAGTGCCTTTGCTCCATGTAAACAGAAGGAAGCCCCGTCAGTACAGTAGCGTTCCACACGGTGCGGCTCACTCTGTGCTGCTGCAATACTGTGTGTTTACTCCCACAGTTCTTACATGGGGAAGGCCCCGGAGCACACTTGTGTGTATAAGAACACGTGCAAGCTTTTTATTTTTTAGAGTTTTGTTTTGTCATGGGGGAATTCTAGAACTACTGTTTGTTTCTAAGGTCCTGTGCTTTTGTAGCCCAGGATGGTTTTGGTGTGTGTAGCTCAGGTTGGCTCAAACCTTTAATTATGGAACCTCGGCCTCCTTGCTACTAGAATTCCAAATGTTAACCACATTTGGATCTTTCCACTGGATACATTTTAACTTTTATAACAGATTGACTTAGACTTTATGGTAGCAACAGTTAAATACACTGTCTTTTTACTTTACACATTTATGATTTAATCTTTTCTTCAAACCCAGGTCTTTAAAGGGCAAGTGTATTATTTATTTTCTCATTTTTCTAAACCACCATATAAAATGTCTTTAACTCTTACTATTCTTTTTTTTTTTTTTAAGAATTTAGAGGGGATGGATGGATGTGTTACTCTTGGTTCAAGATTTTTCTTTTTAAGATTTGTTTATTTAACTTATGTATGTGAGTACACTGTTGCTGTCTTCATGCACACCAGAAGAGGGCATCAGATCCCATCACAGATGGCTGTGAGTCACACTGCAGTTGCCGGGCTTTTGGATGGCTCTTAACCGCTGCGCCATCTCTCCAGCAACCATGATTACCATGCATGACTCGGACCCTAGATTACACACCCCTACACACACCCCTACACACACACACACACACACACACACACACACACACACCCACCCCAATCAGTTAAACAAAACACATTATAGATTAAGTGAGTATGATCAACTTAGACAAAGTTAAAAAGGTTTCTATATATAATGTGAGAATCACTAGTAGACAGGAATGAGGAAATAGAGTTCCAGTACTTTGCTAATAGCTTTTTGTGTAACCCTTCAAGTGCTGAATGATAATAAAACAAGGAACACCAGCAGCTGGATCCCAGACTAGGCAGCTGTGCTGGCTGATGTTATCAGGATTCTGGAACGTCAAAGACTCAAGAAAGCTCAATTTCAGACTATTTCTAGATCACATGAAGAATGTAACTGAAAGATCATCGAGGCGTGGTGCATGCCTATAATCCCAGGGCTTGGGAGGCAGAAGCAACAGATCTCTGTGAGTTTGAGGCCAGCCTGGTCTACATGGTAAGTTCCAGGACACAAAAGGCCTACATGGTAAGACTCTGACTCAACAACCAAACAACAGTAAGTGTGTGTGTGTGTGTGTGCTCGCGCATGAGTATGTGTGAGGGAGGGAGGGAGGGAGGGGGGGAGATGCAGTATGTTTACCTGTATTACCAAGATCAAAGACAAAGACAAATATTCAGAAAAATAAAATAAAAGTCAAAGGAAGTCCAAGTTGGTCTTACATGGCTCCAATTTTGGAGATAGGGCAAGTATATTCTGCCTTTGGCATCCACATGTTTTCCAACGGAGATTTCCATGTTTGCAGTTGGCTTCAAGAAGCAAATGGGCGGAGCAAAAGGGTGGGAATCCAAAATCCAGAAGCGAATGGGTATGTTGTACGTCTTACCTGTTTGAGAGAGAGAAACGATCCTGACAGGTACGAACTGCATGCATCATGCAGCGAGATGACATTTGAGAAACTGACAGCTAGGCATGGAGGGAAAGCTTATCATTCTACCCAATGATGCTGAGGTGGGAGGACTAAGTTGAAGGCAGTCTACACAACATCAGGGCCCTGTCTCAAAATAAAAAGGGGGCTAAGTACTGGAATAAAAGGAAGAAAAGAGGTAGCTGAGTCTGTGTGGAAAGGATCGATGCAAATCCTCCTGCTTCTCATTTTCTCTGCACTGGGAAGAGGTTCTTACCACAGCACAGCAGTGAGACTACAGTCACCTTGGCAGTTCAGATACAGTTTAGAGGCTGTGCTGTACCACTCTCATGGGACACAAATCATTTTCTAGGTAGTTTACTGTGCACTTTCCAAGCAGAGATACTCTAGCTTCTCCACTTTTTTAATTTATTCTACGGTGAAATTATTTACTTACCCAGCCTGCTTTTCTACTCCAGTGTAAATTTCTACCGTGTATTCTCTCCCATTCTTTCATATACCCCAAGACCAGGTATCTGTGCTTAATATCCTGGCTGCTAAATAAGTCTGTCATATAAATAAGAGAGGACAAACACTGAGCTTAGAGGGGATGGCAAGTCGCCTTTTCTTTTCTTTCTTTTTTTTTTTTTTTCTTTTTTTTTCAGGGCTGGGGATCGAACCCAGGACCTTGTGCTTCCTAGGCTCTACCACTGAGCCAAATCCCCAACCCCCAAGTCGCCTTTTCATACTGATTCTTAAGTTTTGGTGTATGTCAGAATGACTTAGAGAAACTGAAAACTATGTAGATTCCTGGAACCTAGTTGGAGTGGGATAGGGTCAAAATGCTCAGCCTTTTGAAAACCCTACGGGCCCCACCAAAGTGAGAGTGGGGTGGGGCAGCCTGAACATGTCCCTCCCCGGCCACACACATCAATGGTCCACTGATCTTTTAGAAACACTATCTTTTGGAAGTGCTTGATATTCTTTTCAGGAAAAGAAGCAGGCTTACAACAGGTCAAAGATGCGTCAATGGGTCTAGCTGAGCAGATTGTTTGCCTGATGGGAGGCCCTGGGATTACTCAGTCACAAGCACTGCAGTTACGTTAGATTGGGATTGATCAGGCCGACCTCAACCAGGACCGTGAAGGAAGGGCAGTTGTCTCTACACACAAGTGGTGGCTGCTGCCCTTAGGTGCAGGGAGCTTGATAAGGGACCTTGTGGGGTAGACATTTTCATCTGTAGACTTGTTCTTTGTACTCTCTGAGTCAAGTAAGGCCTGTGGGTGTTTATCACTTGTTGCCCTTGGCAGGGGTCTGGTTCCCATCTGCCTGCATGCTGCCTCATTGCCACTTGGCTTTCCTGTCAGGCAGGTAGCTTGTCTGAGGGTTTGTCTCAGGTCATTAACCCTCCACAACAAAATAAACCACTTGGGAGGACAGGGGTAGGAAGGGACCTGACCGTAGGTTCTTCTGATTTTAAGCATGTAGGCCATGCCTTGGTTGCCCTGAAGCCCAAAGCTAGACGAAACGTAAGTGAAAACTCAACTGTCCAGACATCTAAAAAACCAATTTCAGGGCTGGAGAGATGGCTCAGAGGGTAAGAGCACTGACTGCTCTTCCAGAGGTCCTGAGTTCAATTCCCAGCAACCACATGGTGGCTCACAACCATCTGTAATGGGATCTGATGCCCTCTTCTGGTGTGTCTGAAGACAGCTATGGTGTACTCATATACATAAAATAAATAAAAGATCTTTAAAAAAAAAAAAACAAAAAAAAACAAAAAAAACCAATTTCAACTGCTCTGTCCTTAACACTTACTCCTGCTTCAGACTCTAGCACTCTGAGGCTTACGCTGTATTAAAAATACTCCACTCAGGACCGGATACCTCCTTCTGCACACTCTTACATGTATGACTTTACCCAACTTACCTTACTTCTTTCTGCCCAATCCTTTCCTCTATAAACTGAAAGGAATATTCTTTCTGATTTCATACACTGTTGGGATGAAGTCCATGCATATGCATGACATGGCAAACACTATGGGCTGTACTTTTAAACCCACTTAGAAACAGGTCAGATGTAAACGAAGAGTTCCCTTCTTCACTGTAATCTTTCCCTCTCTATGGAAACCGTTTTCCTACTGAAAGCTACTTTTCCCATCTTGCTTCCTCCGCTAGCATTAACAGTACTCAGCAGCGACCACACATTTTATAAACATGTAGAGCGCTCTGGCCACTTCCCTCAGGAGGCTGATGCAATCCAACAGGGTCCAGACAACATTTCTTTAAAGCTGCCATGCTAATAATGTACAAGCAGGATGTAATTAGCACATTATAGACATGTTAAAACCTAGCAATCTACCATTTTATATCAGCCTTTCTTAGAACATCCGCTGTGTAACTTTTACCTAAATATTAACAATGTGTGCCTGGGCATAACCCTATCTGTTGGCCCTGTGAGCACAGACCTCAAAGTGACCAAGATACACCATCGCATTCCTGCAGAAGGGAGCAACTGCTCAATGGTGACAAGGCAGGAGTAGGGGTTTACAAATGGGAGTCGTATAACTTGTCATGAATGTGTAGAGTCCCGGGTCTGACTTCTAGTACTGGGGTGGACGGAGTACTGCATCCAGCATGGCTACTTCGAGGAAGACTTGGCATAGGGTCAATGGCCTAACCACACACCTGTTTAAAAGGCAGAGTATCAGTGGACCCACTGCACAGTCCTGAGGGGGCTGGGCTGTGGCGTGGAGCATAGTGCTTGCACGTTTAGGGGTTGAACCCCAGAAACTGAAATGCTACTAGGTAGTAGATATCAAAATGATAAAATTTAAATCAGCAAAGTAATTATTCTCTTGCCTCTAAATGAACTACCCAGCTCAGCTTCTTGCCCACTCTTCTCTTTCCTCTTCCCTTCTGATTCTTCTTAAAATCTACCCACGCATAGTACAGACAGCGAGTAATGACCATAGGCGTAAGTGTAGTTCTGACAGACGGGAACAGGCGGAGATCCTGACAGGACAGAAGTAAGCAAAGCGAAGAGAGAGGAGTCTGCCTCCAAGCCAAGGCTTTCACCTTCAGTCAGTCAGAAGAGAAGCCTCAGCACACTTCTCAGGAAATGCCGCCGCTGGTGCAGACGCAGGACTTAGGGAGACTCACCTTGGTTTAGAAATTAACATACGGAAATGCCTGGTATTGGAAGAAGTCTTTCAAAATCCTACTGTCCCAAGCTGAACCGTTTCTAAGAGATTTTTCTCCCCATCTGACTTGATCTCTGTGATCTTCTTTCTCTGTGTATCCACTCTTTCAACTGCCTATTGACTTCATTTGCTCCTGTGCCTTCCCCGCGGTAACAAGTGAACTAGTGAGCCGCCCTCCCTGAGAAGTGCTAGTAAGTATCAGTCATTCTGTAGTAGCCATTCCAGGGCTTACTCTTTCTGGGAAGATCTGCACCGCACCTTTTGTTGAATTTGAGACAAAGTCTTAATATGTAACTCAGGCTGCTCTTCAACTCCCCTGCCTCAGCATCCTGAGTCCAGGATTATAAACGTACTCCTTCACGCACAGCAAGACAAATGTTTAATGGTGGAACTGTGGGCACTACTTCAGAGAAGTCTTTTGAGAACAGAATTTTGCTAGTGTTTTTCAAAAGATACAATTTAAGTAACCTTCTACTATACCAAAGATTACATTGCTCAACCGTAAGAAGGCGACAGTTAAGAAATGGTTAATTATTATTTTTTTCTTTCCTTTTGAGTAAATCCTCACTATCTCAACCTGTCACTCAACTCTAAAATGTCTAGTACTGCACTGTGACACTGGCTGTGTGAGCTTGGTCCTGTGACCAGGCTGAGAGTCAGTCTTATCTACAAAACAGGTAGAGTGCCACATCACAGAGATGGAAAGAGGGGGCAAGCACAGATACCAACAGGAACACACAGGACCCTGGCCCTCTGTTACTGAGAGCAAGGCGCTCTCTCCTCAGAGCATGTCTCTGTCTCTCATGCTCTCTTTTGTCCTCACAGCCCGCCAGCCTAGCAGACACTATTTGACAAGTTATTGAATGGAATTAAAATTCATCTAGGCTTTCCTTGACCTCTACAGGATCCTGCCAGATCTGGTAAGGTCCTGAGCAGGTCTTGGGTATATGTGAAAACACTTTCAGAGCGGTGCACACCAGAGGAATTAAGTTCTTATTGAGTGAGCTGTCCCGGTAGAGAAGTCCCACGTTCTCTCGGCTTCCGTACTTACCCTGATACATCACAGGAATCGTACCGGTGAAATTCAGCAGGTCTTTCTGGGAAGTGTCTTTGAAAACTAGAAGACAAAATTCCAAAATGTCAGCCAGAAGTAGAGGCTAGCAATCAAAGCGTGTGACAATTCTGCACACATAGAAATGGCAAAGCAAATAGATAAAAGGTTTTTAAAAGGAAGTGTAAGAACACAAAACTGTGTGCCCACCTTCCTTTTTTAAGAGACATGTAACTTGCCAAGCATGACATCCTACACTTGTAACCCCAGCCCCTGAGAGGCACAGGCAGAAGGACTGCCACAAGTTCAAGGCCAGCTTACGCTACATAATGACTACCAGACCAGCAAAGGGGTGCAAACTGATCCTGTCTCCAGCTCGGATGGTAGAGTATTTGGCTTAGTATATATAAAGCCCTAGCTGCAACATCTATCACTAATGAAAACAGGGAGTACCAGTGCCTGCCTATAATGCCAACACTCAGTAGATGGGGACGAGGATCAGAAGTTCAAGGCTCTCCCTAGCTCCGTAGCGAGTGGAAGCTCTTTAGGTCGGGTAATGAAGAGTATGAATAAGGACTAGAGGACGCCACTCATACCGTAGGTGTCCATGGAGTATCTGAAGTGCGGGAAAGACATGTTCACGGTCTTCAGCTCCTCTACAGTCAGATCCCTGAACTTGTACTGAAACGAGAGCAGAGAGTAGCACAGAATGAAAACGGAGCCATGGACAAGACTAAGTGACTATATGCAGTGTGCCAGGCTGAGGGGCAGGACCAAGTGCTTTACCACTACGGTGTCTGTGTAAGTATTTGACTCATTACAAACATGAGAGAAGCAGGCTCTTGCTGTATAGTGCCGGCGGACCTCAGGCTGGCCATCTTCCCTCCCCGTCTCCGACCCCTACATGCTAGGAACACAGGCGTGCATCACCACATACTTCTGATTCCATCACTGAGAACATGGTGCTGAGGAGACGGGAGAGCGTACAACTGCTCCATTTTAAAAAGTAAAATGAAATCGAGAGAAGCCATGCAATCTGCTAAGTCGGATACCGAGTAAACTATTAAACTAGTAAACCTGGGCCTTGACCAGTTAAATCTAAATGCCTCCAAATCCCCCCGGAGGCCTAGGGGACAGCACAGAATGAACCACTCATCAAGATCCATTTGCCTTTGATTACATATTAATTTACTTATTTAATGCAAATGCAGGTATATACGTGTGGGTGCACAGGTGGAGGGCAGAGGACGCCCGCAGGAGTTGGCTCTTTCCTCCCAATCTTAGAATCTTAGGGTTCTAGGGCTCAAGGGTATCCTGCCTGATGGCAGGTGTCTGGCCATCCTGTGAGCCCTTTTTTTTTTCTGAATGCCTCCTTCACTAGAGACAACTTGACTTTTCCTGTCCACCTACGGCTGGTAGCTTGGATTTGACAGGGGAAATGAATACAAGCAAAGAGTTTGCTACAAGCAGGTGAACTGCCTCTTCCTGCCTGTCTTTGTGGCCTTGTAGGCACCATTGTATAACTTCTCTCAATTTATTTTCTTACCTACAAATAATCAAGATACAAACAATAAGAATCGACAAATGGGATCTCATAAAACTGCAAAGCTTCTGTAAGGCAGAGGACACTGTTGTTAGGACAAAATGGCAACCAACAGATTGGGAAAAGATCTTTACCAATCCTACAACTGATAGAGGGCTTATATCCAAAATATACAAAGAACTCAAGAAGTTAGACCCCAGGGAGACAAATAACCCTATTAAAAAATGGGATTCAGAGCTAAACAAAGAATTCACAGCTGAGGAATGCCGAATGGCTGAGAAGCACCTAAAGAAATGTTCAACATCTTTAGTCATAAGGGAAATGCAAATCAAAACAACCCTGAGATTTCACCTCACACCAGTGAGAATGGCTAAGATCAAAAACTCAGGTGACAGCAAATGCTGGCCAGGATGTGGAGAAAGAGGAACACTCCTCCATTGTTGGTGGGACTGCAAACTGGTACAACCATTCTGGAAATCAGTCTGGAGGTTCCTCAGAAAATTGGACATTGAATTACCTGAGGACCCAGCTATACCTCTCTTGGGCATATACCCAAAAGATACCCCAACATATAACAAAGACACGTGCTCCACTATGTTCATAGCAGCCTTATTTATAATAGCCAGAAGCTGGAAAGAACCCAGATGCCCTTCAACAGAGGAATGGATACAGAAAATGTGGTACCTCTACACAATGGAATATTCCTCAGCTATCAAAAACAATGACTTTTTGAAATTCATAGGCAAATGGATGGAACTGGAAAATATCCTGAGTGAGGTAACCCAATCACAGAAAAACACACATGGTATGCACTCACTGATAAGTGGCTATTAGCCCAAATGCTCGAATTACCCTAGATGCACGGAACACATGAAACTCAAGAAGGATGACCAAAATGCGAATGCTTCACTCCTTCTTTAAAAGGGGAACAAGAATACCCTTGGCAGGGAACAGGGAGGCAAAGTTTAGAACAGAGGCAGAAGGAACACCCATTCAGAGCCTGCCCCACATGTGGCCCATACATATACAGCCACCCAATTAGACAAGATGGATGAAGCAAAGAAGTGCAGACCGACAGGAACTGGATGTAAATCTCTCCTGAGAGACACAGCCAGAATATGGCAAAGACATAGGCGAATGCCAACAGCAAACCACTGAACTGAGAACGGGACCCCCGTTGAAGGAATCAGAGAAAGGACTGGAAGAGCTTGAAGGGGCTTTAGACCCCATATGAACAACAATGCCAAGCAACCAGAGCTTCCAGGGACTAAGCCACTACCCAAAGACTATACATGGACTGACCCTGGCTCCAACCTCATAGGTAGCAATGAACAGCCTAGTAAGAGCACCAGTGGAAGGGGAAGCCCTTGGTCCTGCCAAGACTGAACCCCCAGTGAATGTGATTGTTGGGGGGAGGGTGGTAATGGGGGGAGGATGGGGAGGGGAAGCCCATATAGAAGGGGAAGGGGAGGGATTAGGGAGATGTTGGCCTGGAAGCAGGGAAGGGGAATAACAATCAAAGTGTAAATAAGAAATACTCAAGTTAATAAAGATAAAAAAAAAAAAAAAGTAAGAATTCCTAGACTGGTAAATTCCTTAGATCCCAAGCCCTTGGGAGGCAGAGGCAGGAGAATCTGAGTGAGTTTGAGCCCAGCCTGGTCTAGATAAAGAGTCCCAGGATAGCCTGGGAACATAGTAAGACCGTCAAAAAAATTAAAAAAAAAAAAAAAAAGCTGGCTCTTCGAGTAAGCTCATTTGACTCTCTTCCAGAGGACTTCCCAGGCTGGCCTCAAACTCAGAGAGCTACCTGTTTCTGCCTCCAGAGAGCTCAGATTAAAGCCGTGTGCCACCACACCAGGTTTCCTTTTTCTTCTCTTTTCTTTAAATGAGAAGTCTTACAACCAAACTCAATCAACCTACACCTATAACTGTAAGCTAAACCATTAGAATCAACTACATTCACGATTTCAATCTTGGAGCTCTTAAAACTCTTACAAGTGTAAAAACTGTCCCAACAAAGAGAGACACCCCCACATCCCAGAATAATATTTCAGGGCTCTTCCGAGGCAATCTGAATGGCCAGGATCACTTAACAAGGTAACTTCTGAGCTAGAGGACTCTTGACCACACATGGGCGGGAGTCAGGAATGCTGAGCATACGGCCTGGGGGTGGGGTGGGGTGAGACTTTAGGGTGGAAGAAACCCTCCTCCACCTTTCCACAGTAAAGCTCTGTTCTGGCCTGCACTCGTGTCTGCGGAGATTTCTCATTGTGAGCACCTACAATGTGACCTCAATGCTAGATGAGGGGAATACAGAAACAAAAGCACAGTGTACAATCACAAACGCTCCAGGAGGAAGCACTGTGGAGAATGGCTTCCACAATGTGATAACCCGGATTTCTCAAAGAATGTAGTGATTCATTGCGGGGGTGGGTTGGGGAGGGGGGTAGCGCCGCCAGCCTGTGACCCCAGCTCCGTGAGGCTGAAGCAGGAGGATTGCCGGGTCTTCCAGGCCAGCTTGGGCAACAGTATGAGTGGGTGTGTCAAGACAACAAAACAAAACAAAAAAAAAGTGTAGAGGGGAGGGGAGTGGGCTGGGGCGCCGCGCGGTGACGAGAACACTGGGTCCCGTCCAGCCCCCCACCTGCCTGCACCTTGCCTAGCAGCCGCCTCACGCCCTCACAGTCGAACTCCATGGTCAGCAGGGATGCAAGAAGTTCTTCCGCGGTAGTTTCTGTGCCGCCTTCAAATCAGGCTGGGAACGGAGGCCGCAGAGGCCCAAAGGTCCGCAGAGGACGCTCCCCGCCCCTTGCAGTGGGCGGACCTCGGCTAGGATGCACCCGGATGCGGCGCTCAGAGTCAGGCATTGACCGAATCGCGTCCGGCTCCGCCCCGCTCCGCCCTTTCCAGTCTGAAGATTCTGGCGAGTTAAGCGTCTACCTTCGCTCCAGAGCTCCGGGGACCGTAGCGCACTGTAAAACAGTGCTGAAACAGGGGCTGAAAAACACTGTCCGCTTGCTAGGGGGGAAAGTCATAGCTAAACCAATGAACAAACAGATGCAAGCAACATTCCTAGAAGACTTGAATTCTCTCTCTTTGTCTTTCTCTCTCCCTCTCTCCCTCTCTCTCCCTTTCTCCCTCTCTCTCCCTCTCTCTCCCTCTCTCCCTCTCTCCCTCTCTCTCTCCCTCTCTCTCCCTCTCTCCCTCTCTCTCTCCCTCTCTCTCCCTCTCTCCCTCTTTCCCTCTCTCCCTCTCTCCCTCTCTCCCTCTCTCCCTCCCTCTCTCCCTCTCTCCCTCTCTCCCCTCTCGATTTTTCATATGTCCCAAGAAAGCCTAGTGGAGTCTTGTCGGATAACTGAGCTAGATGATAAGACCGAAAGGCTAAGAAGGCATGGGCAAAGAAAAAGTCCCCTCATTTATCTAGAGTCAAGAATTTCGACATGGGGATAGAGAGAGGGCTCGGCAGTCAAGAGCCCTTGCTGCTCCTCTAGAAGACATGAATTCGAGTCTCAGCACCCACGTGACACCCATCTGTACCTCCAGTTGAAAAGGTTCTCACACCCTCTTCTAGGGGCTTCGTGTCCGTGGTGAGCTTACTTCCGTACAATACTTGCAGACAAAACACCCATACACATAAAGTAAAAATTGAAAAATAAGTTTGAGGGGTTGGGGATTTAGCTCAGTGGTAGAGCGCTTGCCTAGCAAGCGCAAGGCCCTGGGTTCGGTCCCCAGCTCCGGGAAAAAAAAAGAAAAAGAAGTTTGATACGACTGACCAAAAACCAGTTGTACAGAAATTACTCTTTCCTGACAAGTGTCCGGATTAAAGATTATTAAAACGGCCAGTAAGCTATGCTTAGGATCAAAACACATCAGTCTTGACCTACACATAGCAAAATGGCTTTTATTCTTTTGATCCATGCCTACACATTCTTCATAAATCACCTTATAATATCACTTACCTTAGAAGAATTCTACGAGGAAATAAGTATACCACCACATTAATGAAGCAATCTCGGGCTGGAGAGATGGCTCAGTTGTTAAAGGCTAGGCTCACAACCAAAAATATAAAAAGCAATTCTTAAGTCACATAGCATTTTAAGTGTGCCTTGTATCTTTTGCTTAGTGAACTATCTTCTTTCATTCTAACATCACCTGAAAGTCTTTGCGCAGCAACAATCAAGATACCAGCTGCAGCTGAGGCGAGACTCCCCTGAGTCGAGGTTCCTTCAGCTTCATAGCTAGCAAAATCCATCTTTGTCTCTGGCATAGTACACTCACAACAACTTGCTAGAAATACAAATTCCTGGGCTAGAGAGATGGCTCAGTAGTTGTTGTAACTCTGGCTCCAAGGGTATATGGCATCTCTGAGCTTCCAGGGCACCTGCATTCAAATGATGCACGAGAGTGCACGTGTGTGTGTGTTTACATACACACACACACACACACACACACACACACACACACACACTCATTTAATTGTAAAATGTTAAATGCAGGCAGGTGGACTGATGGTTTAGCTGTTAAGAGCGGTTGCTGCTCCTGCACAGAAACAAGATTCAGTTCCCAGACCCCACATATGCGTTACTCCAACTTCAGAGGATCTCATGCCCTCCGTCCTCTACCCTCCTCAGACACCAGGCACTCTTCTGGTGCACATACATGCAGCTGAAACACTCCCGCGCATAAAATAAAAATGAATAAGTAAGCAAGAGAACTTTGGAGAACTTAGTTGTTGACGTGAAATTGTATATATTTGTTGGTATAGTTGATAGTTTGAAATATTTGTACATTGTGGATGGCTAACTTGAAACATGAAAGACTTAGTCAACCAGAAACTCTAGGGATAGTCTGAGAAATGCTTGTTTTGGGTCCTGGGGACGGAAATCAGGTCCCCAGCTCTGTCACTGACCCTTACTCCCAGCTGCCAGGCAGGGTGTTTCAGCCAGCCTGCAGGACAATCCCCAGGAGGTGAAGTCAGGACACTGTACTATGGGGCATTCTTCTAGGAATCTGGCTTATGAAGACCTTCTTGCCAGAGGCTGGAACATAGCTGTAGTTAAGAAACTAGGTTTTGGGGGTTGGGGATTTAGCTCAGTGGTAGAGCACTTGCCTAGCAAGCGCAAGGCCCTGGGTTCGATCCCCAGCTCTGAAAAAAAGAAAAAGAAAAAAAAAAAGAAACTAGGTTTTGGGGAGAGAGAGAGAGAGAGAGAGAGAGAGAGAGAGAGAGCGAGCGAGCTCAGAGGTTAAGAGTACAGACTGCTCTTCCAGGGGTCCTGAGTTCAATTCCCAGCAACTACATGGTGGCTCACAAACATCTGTAATGGGATCCAGTGCCCTCTTCTGGTGTGTCTAAAGACAGCTACAGTGTACTCATATAAATAAAATACAATTAGAAAAAGAAAGAAACTAGATTTTCTGCTCCTTACAGTGAGGAACAGCAGTACAGCTCAGGGAGAGGGTGTTTGAAGTGTTTGGATTTGGGGATTTGGACACTTGGTAGAAGTTATAAGGAAGAAAGGCCTCACTCTGGAGTATGTGCTATCAGAAGCAGAGATGTTTCAGCGACTAATTTCCCAGTGAAGATCGTAAGTAATATGGGTACACTTGGGCAATGAGAAGGCTCTGACCAGCAATGACTGGTAAAGGAGCCCGGGCAGCTGGTCTTAGCAAACAGGAACCTGTTTGGTATTTCCTTGTTCTTGTCTCTGTGTAGACAAAATTATAAGTGGCCCTGTTGTGTCTCATTTTTCCATGATCTCAGTGACCTTGTCTGATGTTAGTGTTTTGTGGGATGGCTTCTGTCCAACAGAGGAATGAACTGACCCAGCTCTGAGGCATAGGGTAAATTCTGTCAGTACTGAGATTAACTATATAATATATAATAAACAACTTGTATGTGTGTGTGCACATGTGTGCATACCTGTGTGTGTTTGTGTGCCTGTGCACATGTGTGTTCGTGCACGTGTGTTTGTGTGCATGTGTGCGCATGTTTGTTGTGCATGTGCATGTTTGTGTGGAGTTGCATGTAATATATATATATATATATATATATATATATATATATATATATATATATGGTGAGGTGGAAACTTAAGAGTTCTTTGGAGTATCAGTGTTGGATGGTGTTTTGCTGGGGCAAACACGTGAAGGAGTGTTTTCCTGAAGTGGACACAGGTGAAAGGCTAAGGCAGACTCGTGGAGGGACGTTTCGCTGAAGCAGACTCAGGAGAGGATGTTCTGTTAAAGCAAGAACATGAAAGGACACGTGATGAAGGATTCTTTGCTAACACACATGTATTGTTCCTTCTTACATTTCGTAATTGAGCTGCGTCTGTCAGGGACTCCATAGAGAGAAACACACCAATAAACAAACAAAAAAACCCCAAAAACCTTCTGGTGGTGTACTGCAGTTTCTTGTCACTTCCAGGGCTGATTGGCAGAGTGACGTCAGCTGAGCTAGACACACATTCCAGGGCAAGACTCGGAGTTCACATGATGCTTAGGGCACTGTCAACGACAGTGATGGAGGCTGAGCTCGGCTAGCTTAGCTAGCTGTGGAACGCATGTTGGTGTCGCATTTTCACTGATCTTCCCTTTGCTGAGAAACACAATGAAGAACTACTCCTGGTATTCCTGTTGGCCCTGGCCTCTCCTGCTGATTTGTGCCGATTCTGCTGAGGCCTGGCTGTTCCTGCTAGGTCCAGGTCGTGCTGCTACCGCTGCCGGTAACCTGACCACTGAACGGGATGCTGCTGTATCTGTAAGGAGTCTGCGAGTGGATTGAAGCTGCTGCTGCTGATCTGTGAAGTGAACTGTAGGTTTCCCGACAATCGGATAGGATTTGCTCCAAAGAAACCTTTCTTTCCCGCTACCTCTGGTGAGTAGTGGGTTAAAGCATTTAAGAACCATCATTGAAAATAAGGTTTGAAAAAAAATAAAGTTACAATCTGAGATTGCTGTGGTTTTGTTTTTTGTTTTTCTATGAAAGAGAAGCCATTGGAGAAAGGTTGTGAAGAAAAGAGTGATATAAATCTGATTTAGATTTTCTTTTTAAGATTTATTTATTTAGGGCTGGAAATATGGCACTGGCTCGTCTCCCAAATGACCTGGAATCAGTCTGTTAACACCAGTTCCAGGGGATCCAATGCTGTCTTCTGGCCTCAGTGGGCACCTGGCATGAAAGTGGTGTACAGACATACATGCAGACAGAACACCCATACAGTTACACATAAGATTAAAATTGAAAAGGTGTGTATTCATTTTAATGTATGTGTATATGCCTGCGTGAGTCTATAAGTACCATGTGTGTGCAAGTGCCTTCTGCAGGCACAGGGCATCAGACCTCCTGAAACTGGAGTTGCAAGCGGGTGGGAAATGCTTGGTATGTGTACTGGGAATCAAACCCTGGTCCTCTAGAAGGACAGCCAGGGCTCATAACTGCTGAGCCATATCTCCAGCCCCAGAAATCTGACATACTTTTGGTTCCATAGCTCTACTTTTAAGATCTATCTCAAGGCTGGGCCTACATTGCCTCCTACCCTCAAGAGGCAGAGGCAGGCAGATATCTGTGGGTTCCAGGACTATCACAGACACATAGTGAGTCCCTGTTCTCGAGGGCAGGGGGCCTTTCTTACAGTAAAAGTACTGAAGATTGGAGGCCTGGGGGGGGAGAGGCAGGGAGTGACGGGGGGAGGAAGAGATAGAGTCCTGTCAGTTGAATGCTTGCTGCACAAGTATAAAGGACCTGAACTTCAATCCTAGAACCCACATAAAATAGCCAGGCTGGGCAACCTGATCTTGTAATACCAGTTCTGGGAAGGCCCTTGGACCTTCGTTGGCCAGCCAATCTAGACCAATGAGCAAATTCCAGGAATTCAATGAAAGCTTATGACTCAGAAACAAAAGGCTGGATCCTCAGCACTCATGTAATGTCGAGTAATCCTCTATAACCCCACTCCCATAGAATGGATTATCTGGCCTCCACTGCATGCATGTGATGCATAGACATATACACGGGCAAAACACCCACACATATAATAAACAAAGAAAAAGAAAACATAAGAATAACCTGAAGACATATGAAAGACACGTAACAGTCCAATTCCTAACACAGACATGGTGGATGAAACTATCTGAACTCCAATTACAGGGCCCTGATACCCTCTTCTAGCCTCTGTAGATGCCAGCACCCAAGTGGTATACAGATGTACATGCAGGCAAAACACCCAGGCCTATAAAATAAATTATAAAAATTAAAAAAGAAAATGCAAAAGTTCACAAAGTGCTCTTTCGCCATGAAATGTCTGTGAACCCCCAAAAGACCACCAAGGAGCCGAATCTGATGCAATTGCTTTAGGGTCTCTTTATTTAAGCTCAGCTTGGGCTCTTCCCAACCCTGACACAGCAGGAAGGTGGAGCCCTGAGCCTAGTTTCAGGCAAGCATTTATAGAGGCAAGAAGGGGGAATCTAGCCCAGTACACATCTGGTGGGGGGAGGGGGCATTATGGCCTTTTACATAATTGGCTGGTGCTGAGATCCAAACCATAAACTTAACTTCTATTTTCTTCCTGATTGGTGGTTGTTAGGAAGTGAAATGCCGGGGGTTGGGGTTGGGGGGTGGGGTGGGCTTTGTAAGCTTGGGGCACAGATTTGTTGGGGAAATATCCTGGAAACGGAAGCTAGATGCGGGTCTTGTTGGGGGATAACCTGGGAGCTTGTGCTAGGTACGGGCCTGTTAGTTAACTTGAGTTTAACCTTAGGTAAAGTTCTCTAAAATAGAGTCTGAACCCAAAAGATTTGATCTCTCATTTCCCCCTTTCTCTGGTGACTGGAAGACCCAATCATGGGACTTCCTGAAGTTTATTTAACCTCATGAAAACAGTAACAGGGCTATGTCTGTCTTTATGGCTCAGTCAACTCACACCTGGATGTATTGGTCAGAGCTGTCAGTTTAGTTTTTCTGGGCTGACATCACTGTCAGGAGCGGCCCCGCCCACATAATCTCAGTGTTTGAGAACACTGCTGACCCACCATACCTCTGTCCATACTGATTGAAGCTATTGCCATTCTCGAACCATGTTACCTCTGCACTCATTAAGGGGGCATCCTGAAGATCTGGTCTGGTCATATGGATGTGGGCCAAAATGTCCGAGCAGTCATGCAGAGGCCCACCGAGGTCCTGGTTAGGCAGCAGGGCAGCTGGGGTCTGAAAAGTTATTCTGGGGGCATTTAAGAGGAGAGACTGATAATGAGTCATTCTGGCATTGGTGATGGACAGGCTTTGGCTCAATGACAGTTTGTCAGCATCTTTGACCAGAGATCCATGGCTGTGATGATGTGCAAACAGTTGCTCCTGATGACTGAGTCTAATTTCTCTGACAACTCACTGGATGGCCAGCGGCAGGCCCAGAGACTGAGTCAATATCCCTTTCCCTATCTCAGATCTCTCGTCCATGAAGAGATGGAAGGGTTTAGTCATTTCCGGCAATCCCAAAGCTGGTGTGGAAATTTCTTTCTGGCTTCAGAGAGCCACCTTTCACCTTCTCTTAATATGAATCTCCCAGGATCTAGGGAAGTCATCTGTGGTTGACAGAGTAGGGTGTTCTTAGCGGAGTCTTAATGATCCAAATTTCCCAGGGCCTCCAAGAGGTCCTGGGTCTCCTCTAGGCATT